>NC_053149.1:1895816-2198846 GCF_016808335.1 Panicum virgatum | reverse complement strand
ATGTGTGTTACACGTTACACTATATTTCCTAACACCCCCACTCAATCTATACATGTGTTTTCTAAAAGGTTTAGATTGCTCTTGAATTCTTCAAACTTGTGACGCGGCAAAGCTTTGGTGAAACCATCAGCAATATGATCTTCAGTTGAGACAAGCCTGACATCCAATTGTTTTCTTGTTACTCTTTCTCTAACAAAATGGAAGTCAATCTCTATATGCTTAGCTCTTGCATGAAACACAGGATTGGCCGACAAATACGTAGCTCCCAAGTTATCACACCAGAGACGAGGCCTGACTCTTAACTTGACACCAAGTTCACCAAGCAGCTGTTCTACCCACGTCATCTCAGCTGTTGTGTTTGCCATTGACTTATACTCGGCTTCAGTACTTGACCTCGAAATAGTAGGCTGTTTTCTTGCACTCTAGGACACTATATTCGATCCCAGAAAGACTACAAAGCCTCCAGTAGATCTTCGATCATCTCTGGACTCAGCCTAGTTTGCATCTGAGAAGCCATTTATGACCAATGGCGAGTTCCTTCGGATTAGCAACCCTGTTCCTTCCGAAAACTTTAGATATCTGATAATTCTCTTGACTGCTGACCAATGATGTGTAGTTGGAGCATGCAAATATTGGCATACTCTATTAACTGCAAACGCTAGATCTGGTCGAGTGAGAGTAATATACTGTAATGCACCAACCACGCTTCTGTACCTCGTGCTGTCAACAGGTCCAAGTGGATCACCATCATGCTGTGACAACTTTTCCATCGAGGGCATTGGAGTGGTTACTGGCTTACAGTTTACCATACCTACTTTAGACAGGATATCCTTTGCATACCTCCGTTGAGTTAACAACAAATCACCATTCGGTTTCTTATCAACTTCAATTCCCAGGAAATAATGCAAGTCTCCAAGATCTTTTAGAGCAAAATCAGTCTTAAGAGCCTGCAACAGAACCTTGATAGCCTCTTGAGAAGAGCTAGTGACAATTATATCATCAACATAAATCAACATGTATATCTCTACATCTTTCTTTCTATAAATGAAGAGCGAAGTGTCAGACCTTGATGGAACAAAACCAAGACTGATCAGCTTGGTGCTTAAGCGTGAGTACCACACCCTCGGAGCTTGTTTAAGACCATAAATTGCCTTCTTGAGTTTGCATACAAAAGAGGGATTCTCCAAGCTTTCAAAACCTGGTGGTTGTTTCATATAAACCTCCTCTTCCAGAACACCATGCAAGAACGAGTTCTGAACATCTAGCTATCTTAAGCACCATCCTCTTGTTACTGCTAAACTTAGCACAAGCCGAACAGTAGCTATCTTCACCACCGGGCTAAACGTGTCTTCATAATCTATGCCATATCTTTGCTTAAATCCTTTTGCTACTAACCTTGCTTTATACCGATCAACTTGACCATCTACTCTCCTTTTAACATTGAACACCCACTTACAGTCAATGAGGTTCATGGCTCTGGATGGAGGAACCAAAGTCCATGTACCATTACTTTGTAGGGCATCAAACTCAGCTTGCATTGCATCCTTCCACTCTTTAGACTTCATTGCTTCATCAACCGAACTAGGTTCACCACTAGCACAAATATTTGCATACCTCACTGTGCCATCTGTGTATACCTTGGGTTTGACAATGCCGCTCTAAAGTCTTGTGTGTGGACGCAACAAAATCGGATCACCAGTAGTGCTTGGATCAGCTTCATCTTGGCGCAGGTTGTTGGGAGCTGCCACACCTGAAGATCCAGTGGCCGCCGCGCGCGGTGGAGAGGATACAGTTCCCGGAGTCGATCCTGCCCCCCCCTCCCACGCGGTGAGCCCAGGTTGCCGCCCGAAACCTCGGATGAAGCTTCTGTCGGCAGCACCAAATCATCTTCGGGATTGGCGCCGAGACCTTCTGTGTCGCCTTGATCCATAGCATCAACATCTGATATCTCATGCACTTCTTGCACACCCGGCTGTTCCTGTTCATGAGACGAATTACTGGGCACAACAGTATTAGTAGCATTAGGTGCATGACAATTTACATCCCCAGGAATAAAAGGAGGGATGGTTTCTGGAAGGAGCGAGATGTCGCTTCTCAAACGAGCCCCGGCATTTGGATGCAAGGAGGAGAAAGGAAAAACACTCTCATCAAAGACCACATCCCGGGAAACATAGATACGGCCAGTTTTTGGTTCAAGACATTTGAAACCCTTGTGGTGAGCACTATACCCCAAGAACACACACTGCGTTGAGCGGAAAGCCAATTTTCTAGTGTTATACGGCCTCAAATTTGGCCAGCACGCACAACCAAATACACGCAATGAGGTGTATTGAGGTTTTTCTTTAAGTAAGAGATCGACGGGAGTTTTGTTTTCAAGAACTTTGGAGGGCAAGATATTAATAAGATAGGTAGCTGTAAGAAACGCTTGATCCCAGAATTTCAGAGGCATTGAAGCTTGGGCTAAGAGAGACAACCCTAATTCAACGATATGACGATGTTTTCGCTCAGCCCTACCGTTTTGCTGATGAGTATGTGGACAAGAAACTCTATGAGAGATTCCCAATTGGCGGAAAAAAGAATTTAATCTCTCATATTCTCCTCCCCAATCAGTTTGCATATGGATTATTTTCCGGTTGAACTTTCTTTCAACAAAGTTTTGAAAGTCCTTAAAAACTTGGAAGACCTCAGATTTTTGTTTAAGGAGATAGATCCAGGTGTACCGACTATAATCATCAATAAAGGAGACATAGTAGGCATGATTGCCAACAGAGACAGGAGCAAGACCCCACACATCCGAATGTATCAAATCAAGAGGAGCACCACTTTTATTATTCGAACTAGTATAGGGAAACTGACGACTCTTTGCTTTTTGGCAAGAGTCACACACTGACTCATTATCACGACCAAAGGAACAAGGAAGTAAATTGTTTCTAATGACTCTCTCGACAACGGGAAAGGAAGCATGACCCAAACGACTATGCCATCTCCATGTGGATGGCCTACTGACAAAACACTCCTGCTTTTGACGCTGTGCTCCTGCTTGTTGCGGCCTCAAGGGATAGAGACCGTCTTCACATCTGCCTCGATGAAGGACTTTCTTCGTGGCCAGATCCTTTATAAGGAAATGATTAGGGTAAAACTCGATACAAGTATTATTATCTGAGGTGAAGCGATGAACAGAGACAAGATTTTTATTCGCACTAGGAACATGAAGGATGTTTTGTAGATGGAACTTTTTGTTTGGGGTATGTAAAATTGTATGACCAATGTTACTAATCTGCATACCTGAACCACTCGCCGTGTGGTCCTGATCAGTGCCCTTGTACTTGTCACGAACTGTCAGCTTGTCCAGTTCAGAGGTGATGTGGTCGGCTGCGCCGCTATCTGCATACCAGTTGGTGTCGTAGCCGTAGTTGTTCGTCTGCGCTGATCCAGCAGACTTGACGTTGGGCTGGTAGTCCTCCTCGAAGCGATGCCAACAGATGTCGGCTTCATGGCCCTTCTTCTTGCACACCTGGCAGATCGGCTTGGCAGCTGACTGTCCATCAGTCTTTGAGGACGATGAAGACCCTCTAGCACCACGACCGCCATAGCTGCGGCCAAAGCCACCACGACCACGGCGTCCACCGCGACCACCATGAGACGCATCATTCACGGAGGAGTTATGGCCGTTGTTGTGGTTGTCCTGGAGGAGTTGGAGGCATGCGTCGTAGGCCAGGAGCTGGGAGTGCAGATCTGAAAGCGAAATTGGAGTCATACGCCCCAGCATTGTTGACACGAGGGGGTTGTAGTCGAAATCGAGCCCCGCCAAGATGAACGTGACCAGTTCATCATCCTGCATCGGCCTTCCTGCAGCAGCAAGTTCATCACCGAGAGCTTTTACCTTGGCGTAGTAGGCGGCGGCAGTCATGCTGCCTTTCTTGCAGTTCGTCAACTGCTTGTGCAGATTGGTCACCCGAGCTTGAGATTGCACAGCGAACATGTCCTGCAGCGCTGCCCAGACGGATGCCGCGGTGGTCTTTGTTGCCACCTGCGCAAGAACCTCCCTTGACAGAGAGTTGTTCAGATGTGCCAGCAGCTGCTGGTCTTGCTTGACCCAGATCTCGTACTCCGGGTAGACGGTGGTGACCCTAGACTTGTCGTCCTTCACGACCTCCAGGGTTTTGACCGGCACAGCCTTGGTGCCATCGAGGTAGCCCTCGAACTGCGCCGCCCTGATGCCCGGCATGATCTGGGTGTTCCATAGGAGGAAGTTGTCGCGGGTGAGCTTCTCGGAGATGGCTGGACCAAAGGGAGAAGGACTGGTGCACTGCGCTGCACTCCGGCGCCCATCACTCCCGCTCCAGTACTCCGCAGTGTCGAGCGTCCCGATCCGTCAATGGCGTCTCCGGCTCCCGTCAAGAACAAGAAGGTAACTCTTCTTCTCCGGCCTGCTCGTCCGTTCTAGTATATACGCTCTCCGGTTTCCCGGCAGCCGGCGCTAGCTTCCTGCCGTCGGGTCATGTATGTTCCGTCGCGCAGCGTAACACATGCTGGTGTTGGTGCGCGTCGTTACCGCTGCCGCGCTGCGCAGGTGCTGGTGCCGATCGCCGCCGGCTCCGAGCCCGTGGAGGCGACCATCCCCATCGACGTCCTCCGCCGCGCGGGCGCCGACGTCACCATCGCGGCCGCGAGCGGCGGCGGCCTGCTCGTCGACGCCATGTATGGCGTCAAGATCGTCGCGGACGCCAGCATCGCCGACTGCGCCGACACATCCTACGACCTCGTCGCCCTCCCCGTAAGACGAAGCAAGGCCCAGTGGCTCGCGCACGCTCCCGTCCGTCTAGTATTTACTCTGACACACTCGCATCGGAGGTTGTTGTAACATCCAGCCTCGCGGAGAGTCCGTTAGGGAGCGGCGGACGGTCCGCCCAAACAACACCCAGATATTTATCTGCATGTAGGACCCGCCTGTCATTTCCTCTTCTTTTCTCCTCCTCACTTCGACCAGTGGCGAACGTGTAAGATTAGATGGCAACCGTGACTGCCTATCTTGGCTCGTCACGTCTTCGTGTTATCTATATATAAGAATTTACATGCTTGACTTACAAGGCATTCGGTTGGGAAGATAAGGATTACAATCTTGATCTAACAAACTCTATCTACCAAAATCTATCTCAACCGAATGCATATCTCAACCATGTACACCGCCAGGTCTATCGCCGTGGCACATGTGTGTTACACGTTACAATATATTTCCTAACATAATGGAGCTCGTCCGCTCGCGCCGCTGTCACCCCCTTCCTTCGATCTCCCTCCTTCGGCCACCACACCTCGATTCCTTGCGCGAGCATCGTCCCCAGCACCTCCTCCACCCTCCCCAACCCCCAGCCCGGCTTCTCCCGGCCGGAATCGCCCCAACCGCCGCCGGTCACCATTGTAGCCTGCTTGAAGCTTGCTCCACCGTCGATCCGCTTCTCCGGTCATCCTCCGCCCGAACAGACCGCGGGAATGGATTCGTGGTGAGTTCCTTGTGCTCCCCGGCCTTTTTCCCCTTCCGTTGTGCGCCGCCGGCGCCGGTGAACGGCCGCCGCCGCGCTTGCTGCCGCCTGTTGTGCAGTGTCAAGGGATATGAATCGTGGACGGTCCGCCTAGGAGGGCCGGACAGTCCGCCGGTCAGGTTAGAAGTTGTCCAGAGACGGTGTTGTCTCTGGTGGGGTTCGCAGGATTGAACTGCGGAAGGTCCGCTATTGGAGAGCGGACAGTCCGCCGTAGAGTCTAGAGTTTTGTCCAGAGATGTTATCGTCTCTGGTGGTTTGATAGAGTAAAACTGCGGACGGTCCGCCAAGGGGGGGCCGGACGGTCCGCAGTAGAGTTTAAAATTTGTCCAGAGGCGTCGTTGGCTCTGGTGGTTTTGGGAAGTTAAACTGCGGACAGTCCGCTATTTTGGAGCGGACGGTCTGCCGTATAGATTTGAAATTTGTCCGGAGAGGCTGTTGGTTCTGGCGGGTCTGCAGAGTTGTTGTAACGACCCGGCCCGGGATAACGGCTAAGATCTACTCTTCAAGTTGAGTAAACCACACCTGCTAATTAATCCTCTTGCGCTTTCATCCTCGCTTCGCGCAAAAAGGATCGATCCGGAATTAACTAGCTTCCCGCGACCGGCTATTTAAGCTGGTCTGTCCCTTTCTCAATTTCCAGTATGGGATCATCGGTCCCGAGCTACAGTGTCCCGTGATGAACAAGGCTGGGATGTCACAGTTGTACTGCGGATGGTCCGCCACTTGGGCGCGGACAGTCCGCAGGGCATTCCAATTGAAGTAAAGTAGTTACATCGTTGAGCTGCCCTCAATTATTTCATATGCATTCGTGTAGCATCCGCAGTTGAGAACGTTGTGTATGAGGTGATTGCGGCGCCACAGGAGGAGCCGGAGCAAGCCCAGGAGGAGAAGCGTGAGAACCCGGCCCAAGGCCCGTCTGACCCTAGCTCTGAGCAGCAGCCCGAAGGCAAGCCCCGGTGCATAATCCCTATTTCAAATTATGCAACATTATATATGTATATATATCTATTCTTGTGCATTAAAGTCATATGCAACATTATATATGTATATATATCTATTCTTGTGCATTAAAGTCATAGGAGTTGAATGGAACCTTAGATGCATAAGCCTTAGGTACCATGAGTTCTATACTAATATATGTCAGACGATAGACGTGCTATGCTAAATAGGGTTCGGTAGAAGTCGAGTAATTTCCAGTTACTCGCGAGATATAGGATATTTTACGTTCTCATACATGAGTTACTAATCATGGAATTGAAAGGAAAAATAGAAGTTGAGACCGGGCGGAGAAAGGATAACTCCGTCTGTGTCGGTTAAGGACCGTACCATTGTCGGCCCTGCTGGTCATATTTGAATTGTACTAACCGCATGCCGGGAGTAGGAGGTAGTCGAAACCGGTAAGCCGAGTACTACCTTGCTTCGAAAGTATAGAACTTCTACCCACCCCTTAGGGCGAGTCGAGTGGCCGCGGAGAATTGGGATGCATGAGTTTACTTTTGGTGGTCTCTCGTAGGGCTCGGCTGACTATATGCAGGTGGGGCGGTTCTGTAGTTCGAGGCGGGGAGGGGAAAAGTTGGTGCGTGTGGTCCGACGGGGATTTTGCGTGCCGTGTTGGTTAGGTCCACCTTGCAAGGTTAAATCGAATCGATTCGACGTCGGTCGCTCTCGGACATGGGCACCTTGATCACCGAGTCGCAGCGTAGTAATATGAGATGGAACATGGATTATATTATATATGTTGATTCTACTTTGTTTTGTGCTTAATGTTCTACCATGTTCGAACTAGATGGTTTATGCAAATAGTAGATCATGGTTAATCTATATAGAATCTGGAGCAAAAATCCTGAAAAATAAGGATCCACTTTTAGATGTTTTTCTGCAAAATAAATCACCCGCCAAAAGCTTTGCATGTCTAGATATATAGTCTAAGTATACCCAATAGTCGGGTAAGTCTTGCGGAGTATTAATTACTCAGGGCTTTTGTTGAAACATTATTTCAGGACACGCAGACATAGACTTCTGTCCCTGCTGCGTTAAGTTCATCTGTCGGGACGCAGAGAGATGGGAGGTTGTGGAGCCAGACACTTAGTTAGGGTTCGTCTCGGCGTACAAGTGTGGTAGTCGTAGACTTTTACCTCTGTTCGAACCTTAGTTTCAATAATGTAAAGTTTGTAAATTACGCATGTTTCAAACTTGGTTTGTAAAACTTTCGGTTGAGTCTTGTGTATATCGTTGTATTTTCATACGCATGTCGTGTTTGTACCATCTATATTCACCTTCGCGTGGGACTATCGGTGTTGTTTCGATCGGGACGTGGACTGAGAAAGGACTGTCAAATTAAACCATTAAGCCAATGCGCCCGATGTGTTCAAATGACAGTCATTACACTTAATTGAGAGTTTTAGTTTAGCGGTTCCGTCACAATTGTGCAGGGAGGGATCCCCGGCGCGGCCAACCTCGGCGGCTGCGCCGGAGAGCATCGCGAGGAGGCACGCGCTCAAGGGGGGGCTCTATGCCGCCATCTGCGCCGCGCCGCCGCTGGCCTTGGCGCGCTGGGGCCTGCTCAACGGCGTCAAGGTGATCGATGCCACATCTGATCTGTCTCCCGTGTGCGCACAAAAAGTGTGGTTTTTAACTTCTTTTTGTGCAGTCAACTGCTCATCAGGCGTTCGTCGACAAGTTCCCGGCCGAGGTGACCGCCGTAGACGCCAACGTGGTGGTCGATGGCAAGGTCGTCACAGCCCGTGGGCCGGCGATGGCGATGGAGTTCGCTCTGGCCTTGGTGGAACAGCTCTACGGGAAGGAGAAGGCTGACCAGATTGCCAAACCAATGGTACGTACCTGTCTGCCTGACCCGGAGAAACCCTGCCAAACTTGTACCTTTTTTTAGTCCAGTAATCCAATTCCCACATGAAATGGAGAAAAACGAAGGATTATGTTCAGACTTAGTTAGCCATAAATGCAAATACGCGTGCTAACTGCTAAATCCAAGACTTGAAACAGAATGGACATATTCAATCATAAATAAAACTAATGTTGACGCGGAATTGGCCAACACACACGCGCTAGAACGCGCATGATCGCAACGGTCAGAACCGAACGAAGCTCGCCGGCGACCGGTCAGACCGGTCGGGCGCAGAGAAGCTTCGCGAAGACCTAAAACCACGAGCTCGGAAAGGACCCCGTCGGAGCTCGCAGATCTAGGGTTGTCTTGAGGTCGATAGGCCACTCAAGACGTCCTTGAACGCCGTCGAGACGAACAAAGAACAGCACGAGGTTGGAAAAGCTAGGGTTTGGAGAAAAATAGGAAAATTGTAAGTTTATTGATTCGATTGGGTAGAAGGACCTCAATCGGCCGTGTCCTTTATATTTATAGACCGGGGAGGACGTACCCCTTCCAAATCGGGTTACAAACGGACTCTACAAATTAAATTAAATCTAATCTGATTCGGATTACATAGGACCAGACCGGTCTGACCGGTCAGCCTTCGGCAGTGCCAATTTTTGTCACCAACAACTAACCAAGCAATAAGCTCGCTTCGCTTCAAGAGCATAGATTTAACAAGCATTTGAGTACAATTTCATACGGAAACGGAAAACAGGTGTTCAACTTTACCGGAAACGGAAAACATTCTATGTTCCAAGTTTGGTCGTGAAAAGGGTGTGGAGCATATGAACGATTAGTCCAAAGAAAACTTTTGCCACATGAAAAAAAAAGGTGTGGGTGCACGATTGTATCATTTTGTGAGATCATAAGCATCATTTTTTTTTGCGACCGTGGCTGGGCATGAGCATCATTTTCAGTGAAAACTTTTGCCTATTGCTAATGACAGAGCTTGTGGAAAGCCCAAGACACAATCATTGGTCGGTATGAGTCTTTATGGGGCTTCGCAGCTGTTGGGAGTTGGTGTGATTGGTGATTGCCCATGCCTTCATCATGTGAAGTTTATCCACAAACTCATTACTCTCGGAAATGATGCTTATCTGCAAACCCCAAGTTTACACTAATGCTAGGTGCCGTTGTACTACTATGTTTTTTGTCGCACCACCACAAAATGAACACACATTTTAACGCTACAAGTTTTGAATTTACTAGTGAATTACAGAACAGATGAGTTAGCTACTGATCCATCACCGTATATCTGTTCTTGTTCAGCTTGTCAGATATGAACCTGGATATACCTTCAAGGAGCTCAACCCGATCCAATGGCAATGCAACGGCACGCCCAAGGTATTCGCATTTCCAAGTGCCTGGTCTGATCTGTATAGTTGGTCAAATGGGCCGGCTAGGCACTACACGGCACAGGCACGGCCTGGCACGGCACTAAGTGGCACGGCACTAAGTGGCACGGTTGATTAACCGTGTCGTGCCTGTTAGTGCCGCCGTGCCAGATGCCAGTCACTAGCACGACACGGCTATCAGTTAGCCGGGTCGTGCCGTGCCAAGGGGCACGTTAGTGCCCGGGCCAGCACTAGCACGGTAGTGCCAAAAACACTCATTCAACTCAGAATTTGTAGTAGATTCAAACAAGCACATAATTTAACTCAGAAAACTCAGCACAAGATCTAACAAAAGATAAATTTCCGGCCATCCTCGTCATCATCTCCGGCCATCCCGCACAATCACCGCTCCTCGTTCTCGGTCACACCGAGCTCCACCGTCTCGTCGTCAGATCCGGCCATCGTCACTCGCCAATGACCTGGTTCCTCAACAACTGCACAGATCAAGACCTGGGTTAGGGAAAGAACATAGATCTAGTCATCTAGGGTTAGGGTAAGAGACTCACCTTTGTAGCCGGAGCACCAGGTACACCGGCGAGGTCGATGAAGCACGGATCTAGCCCCCCGGCCCTGGTTCCTCGACGGATCTCGTCTACATCTACAGAAAAAGGTGAGGAGAGTGAGAGATCGAGAGGCCGAGAGCGTCTGTGCGAGAGCGAGATGAAAGGATAGAGGTACTTACGTGAGATCCGGAACACCAGAGTCCGGCGGCGGCGACGGCGAGGAGGATGACAACGAGAAGAGGATGTTACATCGTCTGTGTGAGATCGAGACGATGGGTCTAGATGGTCGTGCCGTCTGCTAGTGCCGGCCCCGCACCCCGGCCTTCGCCCTCTGGGGCTCCGAGCTACTCGCCGGAGCTCGGGAAGAGGAGAGGAGAGGAAGATCGAGGAGAGGACGAGAGGCGAGATGGTGAGAGACTGAGAGGCGAGAGTGAGAGAGCGAGACGAGCGGCGGCCGGCGGAGGGAGAGAAATAATTAGGGTTAGGGTTGGGAGGGGGAACGGCTGGTGCCGGGCCTTATATAGCCCTCCCCCCAACGGTCAGATCGCCCCCCAACGGGCAGATCCAACGGTCGAGGGGCGCGGGGGGAGGATGGCGCCGGGCCGGACGGGCCGCCGTCGTGCCAAACGGGCCGAGGCCGTGCCTCCCCGTGCTGGGCCCTTAGCCGGGCCGTGCCCGTGCTAGTGCCGCGGGCCGAGATCGCGGCCCAGGCACGGCCCGGCCTCTGGCACGGGCACGGCACGGGCCCGTGGGGTAACGGGCCGGGTCAGTGCCGTTCTTTTTCGGACCGGGCCCGTGCCGGCCTGTTGGGCCCGGCCCGTTTGGCCAACTATACTGATCTGAAACATGCCGCATCCATCAGAAGTTCCTGAAACCTTCTCGGTTTAATTTTTGTTTCATATTCTGATCCCTCTCGCCAACGCGAGCGAGGAGATGGAGGCGATAACGATCATCGACGCGCTGCGCCGGGCCAACGCGGACGTCGTGGTGGCGTCGCTCGAGGACGGCGTCGAGATCGTCGCGCGCCACAACACGAGGATCGTCACCGACGTGCTGCTCGACGCGGCCGCCGACCAGCAGTTCGACCTGATCATCGTGCCGGCAAGTCGCAAGCTTTTGCTCCTGCTCGATGTGCATACATGTATCCTGCCGAGCTTGATGAAAACCTCCTCTCGTTACTCGCTTGATCAGGGCGGCATGCCCGGCGCGAAGACGCTCGCCGGCAAGGAGAAGCTCGTCGCGTTGCTGAAGAAGCAGGCGGAGGCGAACAGGCCGTACGCCGCCATCGGCGCCGCGACGGCTCAGGTGCTCGAGCCGCACGGCCTCCTCAAGGTACACCTCAGTGCACGCCGGACAAAGATCTATCAATAATCTCGGTTTGTCGTCTGACCTGCACGGCGTCCTGAATTGCTGCGCGACCGCAGGGGAAGAAGGCGACGACGGACGCGTCCATGGCGGGCCTGCTGGCGGACGCCAGCGAGTGCGAGAACAGGGTGCTCGTCGACGGGAACCTGATCACGAGCAGGAGCCCCGGGACGGCCATGGAGTTCGCGGTGGCCATCGTGGAGAAGCTGATGGGGAGCGAGGCCGCGCGGGAGGTGGCGGAAGGCTTGCTCTTCGTCTGAGCCGTGTGCCCTGACAGGACGGCTAGCTGGAAGCTCTGGGCCTGTGCCCGTGTCGTGTGAGTGAGAGTGATCATCTTGGCTCTTGGGGTTGGGGGACAAGAGGTTGCGTTGTGCAGCGAGTGATGGTGATGTCTGATGTGCCCGTCAGTTGGCACGCCGGCGAGTAATAAAGTTGATTGCTTTCTAGTTTTTTTTTTACCAAACGGTACATACGCAGATTCTCGCATAACGCACGAACACTTACCGTTATGAGTACATCTTGATGCGCCTGCGAAAGAACTATATCTATCCATCCATCCATAAAACGAATTTTGCCGTGATCATGCTACACGTCGAAAGTGCCACTGAATTCCTCGACGAACAAAAAAGAAAAAAGAACTGCCATTGGGCACTTGAATGGAGTAGTACAACGCATTGCTTATGGCGAAAATGATGGTTCAAACAAAGACTTTCGACATCATTTTCAAGCAGAAACCTGCGAAAAGAGTTTAATGGCGGCATCATTTTCAAACGGAAACAAGCACTTGAATGAGCCGATTTCGAAGACTTTAGTGGTTGCTCTTGCTCGCCCCACACTGAAAGTCTGAAACCTTCAAACGTCTATAGTATGTCACTGTCCAGAGAACAGAGGGCACGATCGCACTAGCTAGTCTCTGAAAACGAAACAGTGCTGGGGTGATGTGGAACTTCTTAAGTTTTTTTTAATACATTTTCTTATGACACTTGCAAATTTCCTCAAATCCAAGAAACTTTAGAGATACACCACGGACGTCGTTTCATTTTATGGAATTAATATTTTCATCGATTTGGAGGACAAGAACGATTTTCTCAAGTTGCCGACCCAGGCCCCCAGCCAGCTTTGACACTGCATTGGTGGGGTCGTTTCATTAATCATCTCAAAGCACTAGTAGAAACAGCGAAATGAAACACCCCATTGGGATTGGCCTAACTCAAAGCTTAGCAAGTTAGCATCAACAGTTTGGTTTGGTTTGGTTCTTTACATTACTCTACAACAATGTAAATTCTGAAATACAGCAAGTCAGCCACTAGATACATTCCACTAAAGCACAATACCTACGGATGTACTGTGATTTGTTAAAAAAAATATATATTAGTAACTACTACTACTAGTCTGTGCTCGCAGAGTGGTCCCCGGAGAAGGCGCTTCCACCGCCGGAGAAGGAGAATGCCGAGGATCCAGATTGCGAGGCAGCGGCGGCACCACCCACGCCCAACCCACGGCTCCTCTGGATCTGCCGAAGCCTGAATATGTCCCTTGGCGCTGCGGCTTGGCTCTGTACCGTGGCCGCATCCTCTTCCTCCTGCACCCGGTGCCCTGCATTCCATGCCATCAAGCTTTAGATCACAAAAGATTCCATTTCATCACACAGATAGATAGAGATAAAATTACTTACTTCCAGCATCCTTTCTTCTCTCTCTTGGAGGTCTATGGACAGATCCATTCTGGTTTAGTCCAGATTTGCCGACGCCTGAGAGCTCGCTCGCGACACCTGCTTTCCCAGCATTCTGTGCGACTGGCAATGTGCTCTGCAGCAGCACACTGAGCACCACATCAATATCCGGCGATGGACCTGCCAAAATGTTCATATATTCAGCGTGTACTCAAAGAGATCATCCAGCTATGCGTGTCATGCAAACAGGAAGCGCACTCGGCGCTCAACAGCCCACACCGAAGGCAATAGTATTCTGAGAGGAGTGAGGTGTGACGACCTTCAATAGCAGGCAAATTCTTGATGAAAGACGTAGTCGACGGAGATAGCATTTTAAGCATGTCTTCAACCTCCTTCGTGTACCCACTGGTAGCCGCAGAAAACTCTGGGCCTGACAAATCAACAATGATGTCCTCAACAATGATTTTCCACTCTTGCCAACCAAGGGGTTGGAGTAGTCTAAAAAGCAATGTCACATGGCCAATCCAACCACAAACCCTCTTCTATAAAATCATTCCCCTTCCCAGGCTGATAAAACCAGGTAGGACATCTAAAACACAGAAAGGAATGGAGTCCTGCTTATCTTTGTCACAAGGAAAATGAGCTTACACACAAAAAATTGGAATAATGTAAAATTCTTCCATGCAAATACCTTTCATCTGTCTCGGATCATAAATAACCATTTGGGAAGTCTCAGGACGAACAACTTTTCCAGATTGTGGTAGCGACCTTGCTCTTGCACTAATTCCCACAGTACCTTTATCTGCACCAGAAACAGCACACACATTTAGTAACTTTGCCATACAATGCAAAGACGTCCTCTAAAAGAAAGCGACTCACCTATCATACTACCGGTATTTAGCGTAGCTGATCTGTCAACCTTAACAGTGTTTTTTGCAAGCCACTGCAATAGTAAAATTAAGAAAGCATAAGTGAGCTTCTCCATGGAAACCAATCAGTAAATCTGTGAAAAGACTGCATCAGAAATATCAACCAGCAAAACATTTCATTTCTAGCCAAATTAACAGAGAATTCAAGGGCTGCATCCAAGTTGTATCATATTATTGATATTATTGGTACATCAAATATAGTCAAATATTTTTAATTTATGGGAGCGCACACATTCTAGCACCTGGAATCACTAGTCTGTACTTTGTGATTGTTCCAATAAGCTTGCAGAATCACTGCTGAGGCCACACATACAAATATATATACTTTAGGCAAACTTATTGATTCAACTTATATCAAGAACTTAGTCCAAACAGTTGCAGATGTCGATTGGTGCTAAATTTTTTTTAATACTGAAAACTAGGATCAGTGAATGTTAATTTTCTTTTACTTAAATAATAGTTTAGCTTGGGAGTGGATTCCAAATATGACCAAGTTCAGACTCACAAGCAGATAATTTAATTTGGTCATTTAGCACATTAACATCACAGCCGGTACAAGAATGCAAACACAATCACTTATGTATAGATCAGACAAGCTTAAGTATAAGTTGGATGTTGGATAGCGCAAACCTCTTGTCTCACTAGATAATCCAATTCTTTTGATGAACATGGCCAAAGATCCATAAAACTGTATCGAGAAACTACGTCATGAAGTGTGTTTTCTGATGCAGATAGGACATCTTCTGATGTCCTAGATAGAGCCTCCTTCCTTCTTTGTTCAACCTGAGAATACACAATTTTTAAGGTATGATATGGGCAAAAGAAAATGCAGTTCTCCGGAGAAAATATGACAATACCTACAAGACTGGGGAACATGAAAAGACTAAAAGAGAAGATCAAGACTCAGAAGGGAAAGCTGAAAGATGGAGAGAAGGAAGTGGAAATGATATTGAGAAAGCAGTATGGCACAGATGCTACTTGTAACAAACATGCAATTGACCGTATAATGGGTTGGACCATATAAGGGGTGGCACATTCAAACCACAAATATGGAGAACCAGTCAATTTTAACCACAAGTATGCACTTCCAAAAAAGGCCATATTTCATTGCGCAGTGACCAGTGACAACCTTAAGCATAACCAGCGACCAGCCATGTTGACATGAACTTCGCCTAGATTTACAAAACCAATAAACAGAGCTCATACCTTAAGCATGCTTGACAAGTCCCCATAAGTCTGCTCAAATTGAACAAACCGCTTCCATACCTGCAAGAGAATAGCAACACGTATTAGTTCAGATAACAAACAGGTTGATGAATGTATTTGCGCTAATTACAGACAGGCATAAACTACATTATACATACTATCTATACGCATTTTGCTCCTCTATAACAAATATCCAACAAGATGCCTACACTAGTTCCCAAAGCAACTAAAATTCCACTAAAAGGTGGGGATAGTCAAATTATGAGCTAATGCTTATTGGTACTGTCAAATTTTCTATGCTGATTAAGATCTTGCTTAAGAAAATGCAAAGTGATGCTGAAAGGGCATCTCAACAAAACAAAAGACTTACCTCTATGGATTTCTCAGGAGGAAGTAAGCTTAGTGCTCTCTCAAACAAAGCACGCACATTTCTATCATCATTTAAACGACACAGGAAGTCCGCATATCTGAACAATAGCATCAGTTTCAATAATCTTACTATCGTATGACAGAGGGTGTGAACCCTTCTCAATCCTCAATATACGAATGTAACAATTGACATACATTAATCAGTGGAGCAAGAGCTTTTGGTATATGAATGAGAGCATGACAGACCATAAAACACCGAATCATTCTAGGAAGAATTGACGATTGAGCCAAAGAAAAGGTTAAAAACACTTACTCAAGGATGTATCCTGGCTCTTGCATAAATCTCTTTAAACCTGCTTCAAACACACTTTGTGCCACCTATAAGAGAATACTTACCATATGTTATAATGAATTAACTATAGCAAACTGAAGGAAGAAATGAAATCAAGAATCAGCAAGTATATAGTACCAAATGTTCTGTCTTCAGAACTAACTAAAATTGAGTGAGTTCAGTGTAGAATGCTAACTAAACTACTATTAATAGTTCACAATATCAACTTCTTTGTCATATCTAAATGCAACTTTTATGGATCAATTTTCTGTTCAACACCAGCATAACTTTATGAAAAACATATCCTCTGGCCTATTTGCTTCAAGAAAATGTATATAGAAACAAGATGGCCAGTGAAAAAAAAAAACATCAGGGCACCATCATTGCCTTATTAAAAGCAAACTTCACCACTCTAAGGAGGTTTCAATTCCCTAGAATTTATTTTCCAATCTTGTGCAGTTTAAAATAGATGGCATACAACTGTACGACCCAAAGAACTAATGCATTATAATCCTCTCTGCATGACCCAAATTGTTGGTCTAGTGATAAAGCCCCCCCTCTCCCCCACTCTAACACCTGGGTTTTAGGGTCGGAGTGGCTAGAGGGGGTGGTCTAAGTTGGTACCAGAGCCAGGTCCCGGGTTCGAAACCCACCGGCCACGCATTTCTTCCGCTGCGCGATTTCCCCTGCGGGGTTCGCTGAGACAAGCAGCTAGCAGCCACAGGCGCGGCTCGCTCGCCGTAGGGGGAATGTTGGTCCAGTGATAAAGCCCCCCCCCCACCCCCCCCTCTCCCCCACTCTAACACCTGGGTTTTAGGGTCGGAGTGGCTAGAGGGGGTGGTCTAAGTCAAATTACTCATTAGGATGGCCAGATTTTATGTAACTGCCCAGAAAGTACATGAGGGTTTTGTTGCTGCATGGCAGATTACCAGATACAAGGTTCGAAAAGGATGAATGCTAAAGTGAAAGATGCTACAAGGTGAATCTATGAATGGTATTGAAGATCTGCTTTTGTGATGATTTTTGAAACATGAGCTACATATTAGACCCTATGAAATTTACACATCTATTTCTAATTGTCTTCACCACTACTGTTAAATTCGATATTTAACCTATGGAAAAAGAAAGAAAAAAAATATAGGATACCATCACTTTCACAACCTTTGCATCCTTGTCAAGGCAGAATGCCATTGTAGCATAAGCAACATACACATGATAAGTGCAGCTTGGTGACTTCCGAGCATCCAAAAAGTACTTACGAGCTGCTTCAATGCCTTCAGTTCTCCTTAGAAACCGAATAAACTACAATAAATAACCACAGCACAAATTTTATCACAAAACGCTCAACAATAGAACATAAGTACATCAAAAGATAATGCCAGCTCGCCTGAATGTTCGCGAGTGAGGTCACGCTAGCATTTTCACCTAGAAGAGACTCGTATATTGTCTTCGCAGTCTGCACGAGAAAGTGTATATGAGAAAATAAAAATTATCCTAAGAGAGATTGTGGCTTATTAATGGTGAAGAGCAGGTAATGGACCTGTATTGCCCCTCTGGACTCTTCCATTTCAGCAAAAGCATACTTAAGTACTTCAGAATCTAAAAAAAGAGAATTTCAGGGGTCAAAATAGGCCAGAAATGCTGCTCCTGATGTAACAATTTAACGCAAAATGAATAAAAGAAATGTCCCAGATCTGCATGCAACATGATTAGAGTTAAGAACTACATGTCATTTTCTGATATCTGTAGTACTCAACATGATTTAAGCAGGACAGTACTTAAGTTATTTAAGTATATAATACATATACCACAATAAAGAACTCATGAGGCCACCAGTAGTACAATTTTAGTGTAAGCAAGAAATCTACTTCAACATGTTGGTATCAAGCGATGAATAAGTAACAATTAGCAATGCATAATAAGCAAATTCTTGCTCAACTCTTAACAACTCCATATACTAGTGTTTATCGATGAAATGTACTAATAAACCTCTCGTTTAACAATATATTTGCTACAAAAATAATGCAACAACACCTTATGTTCCAAACAATTTGGGCTAGCTAGAGACAAAAGCAAAAGAAAACATGCAAAAAAAAAGTAAAACAGAATTAGCAATAGTAATATTGACATAAGGTCAAATATCCTAGTTCAAAGTCCAGTGCATGTGGATTGCCAATTTCCTCACACGCCTATCCAAATATAAAGATACACCTTTGGATATATTGACTGGGAGCGGAAATCGTCACTGCACTCATGCATAAACTCTTGTGCCAGTGTTCTTCGTTGAATGCAGAAAGGTTAGGCAAAGGTAAACAGTTCAGACTGCAGGATTATCATGAGGATGTGTAGGGAACCCAAAATCCTGTGAAATTAAAACTGTAAAAGGCTTTCCCTCAAAAATGCGGGTACACAGGTCAAATAGACATCTCTACTTCACCAACTTTTTGATGGCCTTTTAATTTCAACTATATGGTCGAATGTAAAATAATGTGGCTCTATCATCTTGATCAAGAATGTATCTCAAGAATGTTTGACCTGCAGGACCCAGTCACTGGCTCACTGCTCCTTTGGGTTGACAGATTGAACTGCTAGCTTGCTCTTGGAACACAAACCGAACTGCCTAGCACATGGCTAACATGTGGATACACAGACTAGTGGAGGCATTCTCCTAGGAAGTATGCAGCACCTTGAATAACCTCCTCAAAGATGTCATCTCCCAGTGGTAAATGGTACTGCATATCCCACTGGAGACGTATCTCAGGGAATATTCCAATTACAACAACAACAACAACAACATAGCCTTTTTTTAAGTAAACCAGTCATTTAATTCTACCAGGTAAAGGCTGTAAGACATCTCTCTTGACAGCAGATTAGAAACTCTGTTGTTGTTTTGCCCCCAACAACTCTTCCACATCTCAGAGCATGTTTCTGAGTTATTTCAGTAGACCAGAGTACAAGATGCATACTTCCAAAATAACTCATTGACTAGTGGAGTGAAATCCATAAATGAATTGACCAAACGAGTTCTAAAATATGTTACCAGGGATCGCTTTTAGAGCACGCTGAAATATTTTGGCTGCTGAATCGATAGAACCGTTCTTCGCATGCCACATAGCATAATCATACCATATATCAGGATGGTGATATAGATACATCAGGCACTGGCAAAAAAATGTAATAGTTAAATCAATTGCAATCAGTCCATTGATCAAATCTTTCAGTGACTTTCAATTGTCTTGGATAAACTACTACAGCAATAAAAGAAAGAACTGCATAGCAAATCTGGAAAAAATTCTCGAATATGCAGGAGAGCTGCGTATCACTCCATTAAAGAAGAGAAACAATTCTGAAAACTTTGATTTGCTTCCATAAAGTAATAGCACATAGAAGATGTATTTCTCTTTTCTTTCTTTTTGACCGTGAACTGCAGGGATCCTCAGTGTATAAATAGAAGAGAGGTGTACTGAGCATTTGTACACGAAAGGAAAGAAAGGGACGGGTTAGGATGAAAATACAAACTCCAGCCTATAAACAATTTAGCCATATTGTATGGACAGATATGTTTACAAATGTCCTGAACAAGAGACTTACACATGTTAAAATATGATCATAATGTATAAGGCTGCATGGCTAGATTTAAACTAAAAAATGATACTGGCATCATCATTTCATTCATAGGCATCTAGATTCTAGCATCTAAGTATACAGACAGAAATAAGCTTACTTGCTCATAAGTAAACGTAACACGCCTATTAGCTGTTGTAACATCTATCCTTTGCGGATTCCCCCTAAAGTGAAACAGAATTTTTTGCAGTTAGCAGAGATGCATGAACTAATTGTATATGTAAGTGACAGAAAGTGAGAAACTGGACAAGTTAGAATTGATGTTTAATGCATAACTTGTCCCCACAGAATGACCGTAAAGAAAAGAAAAGGCATAGAAAATAAAGACAAGTTACCAATTATTACAGTTAACCACAGAAAACAAAAATGCTACACTTAAGTTCAGAAGGAATGATCAATTGCACATGTTCGTCGTACTCTCTAAATTCCAGATAACATAAAATATAAACTATATAATCGTTTGGTTAAGGTGGAGGTAAGAGAAGAATAAGAACAGAATTAGCTGTTAAGCGACCCTATTAAACTAAGTGGAGAGAAAAAAAAAGCATCGTTGATTTTTCAGTCATGGAAACATAGCATTTGTGATACAGATGTTTACTCACTTTTCAAATGCCAAGAGTCTTTTCCATGCCATAGACTGTTGCTCTTCCTGTGAAATAAGTTAAGAAGTTACCTGTCAGTCATACTAGTCATTTCATTTGGACCTTACAGACTGAAAAGAAAGTCAACATAATTTTCCAGTATTGAAAAAATTGTCAGGAAAAGCTTCAATAAATCAAAGCAAGATCAGTAAATGAAACAAGAAAATTATGCTTTATAGGGAAGCGTATTTGTATCTGTATTAAGTTTAATATGACACTAACAGCCTAAACTTGAAGCGAAACACAATAGCCCAAACTCAATCTGAAGTTCCATTTGACGCATATGAAACTGACCTGATGAAAATTTACTTTCACATTAAGTAGATGCATTCTAATTTCTGAAATACATAATAAACTTCTGTTGAATACTGGAAGGCTACTGAATGGACTTCAGCTATCTAGCTATACAGGTTGCAATTTCTTAGCACGTTCAAATTCTTATTTTTGTAGTACTGCAGAAGCAATTGAGATGCAACAAGGGGGGAGAGAGACTTCCATGCCATACAATTTAAGCTACCTTTCTGGGGGAGGTGGGGACAAACTTCAAACTAAGACAGCAACACAACACAACTAAGCCTTTTAGTCTGAAGTAGGCTGGGGTAGGCTAGAGATGATATGCAATAAGAACCACCAAAGATGAGGATATGAAGTAAAAGGTATTAGCACTAAAACATGGTAAACTATCATCCATACAACAACGGCAAAGCCCTTAGCCCCAAGTAAGTAGGGTTAGGCTACAAACAACTGTACATAAAAATATTAAGTCAATATCTATGGATTTGCACCATATGTTCCATACCTAATCGCCTAGTATGAATCAACATTAGGACCTGAGAAATGGCTTACCTTGTAAGAGCCTGTAGGGGGGATGGCCAGCACATTCCAATCAATATCATCAATGTATTTTTTTCGCTCTCTATATACAGCTTTAGCACTGTTAAATTTTGGTTGATATTCAGATAATAAGCCTTTTGCCTGGAAAATGCATAAGTAATCATCAGCGCAAGTACGGCTGTAAAAATTATGATATAAAGGCAAGTCAAGTTTACATTGCCAAAAGGTTAATAAAATTAAAACAGCAAGAAAGCATATAAGAACCAAGTTTTTTCCAACATAACTTGTAGACTTATTTTCATGTTTCATTGCAGAAATATTAAAATCCAGACAGAAATTCCAATTACCAAGGTGCGGCTGACGGAATTCTCGAAGTTCTCATAATCCTTCCATAGCTGTTCTACATGATTAGTTGGAACTAAAATTGCTTTCTGGTACACTTTACGTACGGTGGTCATGCGATGCGACTCTTCCTGGTGTGTCACAGCCTAAAGAGTTTGCAAGCCAGGGATGACCCAGAATACAAACACAAATATAAGGCCATAATGTTAACTTGTTAAGATGGGAAATCGAACAGGAAATAAGAAGTAGCACAACTGACAGGCATTGACTTCAAGAATGTAATATACTCCATCCAAACAGGCCCAGAAGCGGCATCATTCCCTGGATATTCAAGGCTAATTTGTTCATTCTAATCCAAAAGTGGCTTCATTACCAAAAAATGCTTGGAATGAGAATCTTCTGCTTACCAACATAGTTCAGCATGAAGTCAAAGGCCTTTTTTGTCTCATCGAGACCCTCAGAGCCCCTTTTATCATTAATTCTCCTGATGAAGTTGATGTAACAGCGCCTGCGAGTTAGATCCGACCAGAGAGAATCAATGATACAATGTGCTTGCATGAGAGCGGATCTTCGTGCATGTCAACTCAGTTAGATTATAGATAGAGCTTGCGTGCGCAAGGTAGGTGAGTTGAGCACAGACCAAAGGCTAATGTGGAGGCAGTTGAGCAGGCATCTGCTGAAAATCTGCTTGGTGGCTTCGTCATTGTTGGTGGCCATGTAGGCTTCGACATACTGCTTCCAGTACTTGGCCTGCACATTCACATTATGTGTCAGCACGTTGGCAGAACGAATGAGGAAGCGAAAGGGATCAACGAGAGTATACTGACAGCCGTGGGGAAGGTGGCGAGAAGCTTCTCGTAGATGGGGGCGGCCTCGTTGATGGGGAGCAGCTGAAATCGATAGGATTGGATTGGGTTGGGTGAAATTCAGTTGAGGGGAGTAGAGCAGGGTTGAGAGTAGAGGACTGACGAGGGCCTCCTTGGCGAGGATCTCGGCGGCCTGGACGTTGTAGATGTCGCCGCCATCGCCATGGCCGCCGCCGCCGCCGCCGCCGCCGCCTCCTCCACCTGATTTCTGCACCCACCCACAAGGAAGTGATTCAGTAAAGCGATTGATTCACCGAGGCCCCCAACAATGGCCAGGCCCTAACTGTGAGGAGGAGGGAGGGAGGGAGTGAGGCGGGAGGAATAAGCCGAGGCACTTACCTCTTCAGGCATCTAGCTAACGGGTGGTCGTCGAGCCGAGCGACCACGGTTCAGTTGCGCCGCGCCGGTGGGGATTGAACTTGACTGCTTGAGGGAGAGGAGGGGAGGGAATAGGGCATCTAAAGATGAAACACCGGTCTGGCGGCCCTCCTCGGTCGTCTCCCACCTCCGCCCCTCCCCTAGCAGTAGCAGGACACAAGACTAGTATAGTAGGCGAGCCTCGGAGGAGAGAGGGCGGAGGCCGGAGCTTGAAGACGACAGACGGACGGAGGAGGACGAAGAGAAGAGACCATATGGGCCGGTCCGATTACAGCACTTGTGGGCCGGCCATATTCATTGATGACACATGGAGATTGGGCCCACATTATCGCCGCAGGCCTCCGAGCCATGCACATGATGATTTTTTTTTTGAAGGTAATGCACTTGGGCCTGCGGTACTTGCCCACAGAAGTTATTTTCAAAGTTTTCTTCAATGCCCTAGGCCCTAGCACCGTCTATGCCTGACAATGGGCCATAGCCCTCCCCTAACCCCAACCCAGCCCTATTACTTTGGGATTAACACTAATCCTTATCCAATCCTTCGAATGTAAGAGTAAATCAACTGACAAGACAAGGTGATCCAGAAAACAAAAATCCTTATCCAATCCTTTGAATTTAGGGCTGCCCGTCTCACTTAGTCATTTTTAATTTCTGAACCACCTTGTCTTGTCTGTTGATTTTTCTGCTTAGGCCATGTTTGGTTTAGGTCTCCTGAAACTCGTTTATTTGAAAAGAAGACTTTTCTGATAAGCCACTGCTTGCTGCCTTGATATTTGGATGTTTGACAATATTAATTATTTTTTATTATTAGAATCATGGCGCCCGAGCCACTTAGGAGATAAAAGCAGTCCTCCAGTTGCTTTAATGCTTGTGTACTAAGCAGATTCTGTGGTAAGCGAGAAATAAGCAAAGCATTTAGGTGGAGGTTTCACTTTATTTCACCTATGAGCTGCTTTATAAGCAGATCGACCGTGGATTCGGCTTTTTTTATTTTGGACGGTTCTTTCTATCTATATTAATATAATGACGTGCAATTATCTTACGCGTTTAAGAAGAAAAAAAGCTATCATGAGCGTTCTTTATAAGCAGGGCCTAGGCTGTTGAGATTGTAGGAAATATCGTTCGGACAGTAGTACGAGTTTAATTTGCATGCATGAGCGCTAGGATCAGGAGCTGAAATCCCCTCACGTCGCCTTTGTAGGAAGTGTTACCATACTGTGCGCATATGCATGCAAGGAAGTCTGGAAGTGACCAAAAGATATCAGAAGTGGGAGTCTGATCATGTTCCAGGCCTGAAACCGAAACCAGCACATACATATTTCTACTAATAAAATCTGGACAAACACGATGCCGTACAGCTTGCGAGCATTTACAAAACACAAAGGTTGCCTTTCCGATCCGGTGCTTCGGCTTACAAAAGCATGAAAGGCAGTAGAACAAGGTTATCATCACTAACATTCACGAGTAAACATATTTTTTTCATACAGATTACAAATCACACGCAGTGGAGAGCACATACATGTATGTAATAATAGTGCCGGCCGGCGGACAAACTAAAGCCACAGCTATATAGAGAGCAAGGAAGCAGCAATGAGATCGACGCTCAAAGTCTAACAGATATCCCTCCGCCCCAAATTATTAGTTATTTTGGCTTTTCTAAATTTATAGCTTTATATATATATATGTGTGTGTGCATATATAGCAAAGTCTATTAATCTAGAAAATTCAAAATAACTAGTAATTTGGAATGGATCGGAGGGAGCAGCTAGCTAGGTGCTGGTTGGCTGCATCGATCAGTTCATCATCATCGATCATATGGTCATGGCTGAGTACATGAGATTCTCCTGCGGCAGCTGGTGGTCCGGCTGCTGCTCCTGATCCTGCTGCTGCTGTTGCTCCCGGAAGCAGACGAAGGTCTGCTGCACCTCGTAGGCAAGATCCTCGACGCTGAGCTGGCACTCGAGCCCGATCTGCACATCGATCACATGCAATGACATATATATAATCAGCTAGCTTCATGTGCAGTAGTGTTCATTAGTTCCCACAACAATGTACTTAGCAGGGCCAATTATTAGCAAATTAAAATGAAGAATGTTATTATTGCATGGAGCGTGCCTTGAGGACGAAGGAGTGGAGGACGGTGTCTTCCATGGTGCTGATGTTGAGGTGGAGCACCTCGAGGTGGAGTGCCTCGAGCAGGGCGACCATCCCGGCGGCCTGTCCGGGCGCGCGGCGGGAGAGCGTGCGCAGCAGGACGTTGGCGCCGGAGATACTGGCCTCCACGTCGGCCGCGGGGGAGTTGCAGCAGGCGGCGAGTTCCTTGACCGCCGGCAGCAGGGCCTTGCCGGGCAGCAGTACCGGCGGGGACGAGGTGCTGCTGGTGGTGGCGGCGCTGCAGCCGGAGGAGGAGGAGAAGGCGACGAGGTGGGAGCGCGGGCTGGGCGTGGGGCTGGGGCTGAAGCCGCCGCCGCTGGTGCTGGTGCTGCTGCGGCGCCTCTTGCGGGCCTCGAGGGACTCGAGCACCTGCTGCAGCTCCCGGATGAAGTCGATGGCGCCGCCGATGATGGAGGCCTGGTCGCCGCGCTTGATGTAGAGCGCCGGCGTCAGGGAGCGCAGCACCTTGAGGTGGTCGTTCATCTGCCGCCGCCGGTTGCGCTCCACCGCGATGTGCGACATGCTGCTGCTGATCGATCGATGTAGCTAGCTGCAAACACAACAACGTACGACACTACCCAGCTATATATATACGTGTCCCTGCTGCTGGAAGATAGCAGAAGAGAAGGTTCTCTGCACAACTGGGGACCACATATGCCTGCTGCATGCAGCGGTGTCGTATGTGTGATCGGCTTATTACTAAATATTAATTCCGTGTCCATCGCTTTGGCTGCTGCTGGCTTGTGATGTGTGTTCCCACAGCGAGCGTATGCGATCCATCGATGAAATGCAATGCACGCATGTCCCCGTCGTGACCGTGCGCGTGCCGGAGTTAGTTCATACGTTGCCCGCCAATCCAGCTGAAGTTGGATCATCGGTGCATTGCATGCCCGGAGGATGCACGCACGGGCACAGCCGTGTGTGAGGGACCGAAAAGGCGACCAGAGGGGGTGAATGGGAGCCAATTAAAATTTTCTTCAAGGAAAGTTTGGTCTATAATCCCAAACGCGCACCACAAGCCCTCTCTTCTAGAGTGTGCAAAGTGTAGCTATAGCTGAGCTAGACACAAAGCACAAACCCTAGGAACAAGCTTCGAAGAGATCGAGTCAAGAACGGCGAGCGAGCAACAGAGAAAGCACGGCATATAAGCACCGGTTAAACCGACGTGGGAAGAAAACTCTCACCGGTTTAACCGACGTCACAGAGCCGGCAGCAAGAGACAAGCAAGCACCGGTTGATCCGACGTATAGGTTTGAACAGCGTCGGTTCAACCGGTGTTACTACACCGGATGATCCGACAAAATCAAGAGTCAACGTCGGTGCAGTTGTCCAGAGACACCTCAAAACGGACTTAACGAGCACCGGTTAAACCGATGAAAACAAAACCCTAGCGTCGGTGCAGTTGTCCAGAGAGACTGCAAAACGAATCGCACTGAGCATCGGTTGAACCGACGTTGATGAATTTCTATACGCCGGTGCAACGAGCAAAACAGCACGCAGGGATTGCTGGTGAAGCTTCACCGATTGAACCGATGCATGTGGAACTAATGCACCGGTGCAACCAAGTAGAAAGGCCAAAAACCCTAAAAGCCAAAACTTCTACTCACCGGTTGATCCGACGATCTTGATCTCAAGCGTTGGTTCAACCGGCGATAACGAAAAAACCCAGCCCGAGCAGAACTGGTGTTTCACAGCCCGCGACCTTTGGAAAACTTGACGCTTGGAGGATCAAAACAAGTCCAAAGGGGCTCAAATTTTGCAGGCACGATCACAAAGATCTTGTGAACATACCCACCAAAGGAATCGACGAATTACTCCATGGTTTGGGAGGAATCGAGGAATTCCCGAGCAAGAATGGGGTTTTCCTAGAACGTGAAAAGCTTCGATTTGAAAAGACTCGTGATTCCGTAGGATTTAGCACTAGGCTAGGAGGATTAGAATCACTTCAAAGAGTCACGTGATCATCAAGAAACAACCCCTCATCTCGTGCACAAGAATCGACACGGGAAAATCGAATTTCAACCAAACAAGGCACAAGATGTATGAAATTGAAACGAATTCAAAAGCCTCGAGGGCACAAGGAGGAGAGGGCCTCTTTTCCCGATCAATTTCATACAAGAGTCTCAAAAATCCATAACCCTAAAATCCTAATCCTAGAGAAGAAGAAAGGAACAGGGAGCAGGAGGAGGAGACGCCTGGGAGAGGGGGCGACTCCATGTTTGGGCGCCAGGCAAGGAGCAAGGAAGAGAGAGTGGGTGAGTAGATATTTATGCCCACTAACTCCAGAACTAAAGGACTAAACTACCCCTAGACTTAACTAGACACTAGAAAGCCCGTAGGGGCAAAACCAGAAAAAGGTACAATGACTCATCCGACGGCCAAGGTTCTTTCTTCGAATCGAAGTCTTCTCCGTGATGCCGCCGTGGGGATGAAGATCCGGCCCGCGGTTTTGGAGGGTCCGCGAAACCCGGGTAGGTGGCCGGTTTTGAGAAAACCGCCAAAACTCCACGCACGGAAAGATTCCCGCCTCCACGCCGTGGCCCTGAACGCCGTTCCCGCCTCGGCCTTCTGACGGCCCTAGACGCCGCCCGATGCCCGTCACCTCCTCGCCCGCAGCGAGGCCCTAGACGCCGTCGACGCCCGTTCCTCCGCCAGTCCCGAGACCGACGCCCATGCCTCCACGACTTGGCGTCTTCAACCGCCGTCCGCCAACTTGGTTTTGTGGCGCAAACGAAGAAACCCGCCATCCACCGGTGCTTGCGCCCCTGATCCAAGAGTGGACGCCACAGCTGCCGCCCGACCCGAGCTCCGGTCCCGGCTGCCCTTCACCGCCGTCCACCGCACGGTCCATCGGCCACAGCACCTCCACGGCAGCTCTCCGTCGACACTCGACGCCCGTGTACCTGCAACCAAAGACCAAGCACATGATCACACCGCACGGTTGACAATTCACTCATCACAGCCAGGAGAAGGTACTCAACATTCCTCAATCTCCCCCTTGATGAGTGCATCGTCAACACACCACAAACGAAACAAAAACAAACTAAGAGAGAAGCAAAAACCGAGAAAAACAAGTAAGAAGGAGAACTCGAACAAGTGACAAAAGCTCGAAAGAAACAAGAACAGGTCACTTGACCAAGCAAAGATCGATTCCCTAAGACAAGGGTAACGGCTCGACGCAATCGATCAAACACAAGCATGACTTCTCAAGGACAGAGGCAGGGCTCGACACAATCATGCCAGAAGCAGAGGGAAAACCAGGAAAACTAGGAGCCAAACAAGGCCGAAACTCCCCTAAAACTCCCCCTGAAATGCATTCCCCCTCACCAGTGCAACTCTCGCCACATGTATGCACTCTCAAAGCCCTGTGCACAACAAGTTTTTGGTTTTCTCAAAAATCAAACAATTCTCCCCTTGTTCGATCACTAAACTTCTCCCCCTTGTTGGCAGATGCACACATCAAGGCTCAACAGATCTAAAGCTCCCCTGAAACTGAGACTCCCCCTGAAAATATGCTATGCAATGAATGCAATGCAGGAGGTGTAAGTGAAAGCATTCAGGGATACAAGGATATGAGCAACATCTAGTCACAAGCATGTGTGCATCCATAAACAAGACCTGCATCTAGCTCAACAGGGTATATCAAATCAGTCTAGAGCTAAGCAAGTTCAGTTTAGCAGAAATAAAAGCATCACCCATGATCTAGCACTAACAAGTAGGGAATGGAAATAAGTGCTAATCAAACTCATACAGGTGAGCCAAAAACAGCCAAGGCATGTTGCAAACATCCATTATGCAATCAAATTATATCAAGCAAATGTTAATGCCAGGGGTTGAAAGCTTGTCATGCTTTACTTAGCAACGAGGCCAAGCCTATGCCAAAGGCAATCAGAAACTTAAGACACTCATTTCAGTCATGCACAGTCTTGCCCGGGTTCTCACAAGTGCAAAGTGAGCCGTCCCGAAAGCTCGGTCAGTGCGACAAGCAATCCCACCTAGATCTTTCCATTCCATTTCAAGCACAATTCAAGCAATTTTATCAATTTTATATCATGTCAAATATGAATTGCTGAACTAGGATACATTACAACAAGTTAAGTATCAAGAAGCTATACTAACATGAATAAGATAGCAAAGCATATCAATACGCCCTAACATGCTAGTAGCCAAGACATGGTGACCACGTTTTCAAATTTTTAAAACAAAATAGCTTAACTCAGAGGATGTCATATACACAGTGGAGCAAGTTATTCATGATCACATTTATGGACTAACACTAGCAAGCACTAGAGGATCATAGCAAAGTATTCATGAATGCTAGTGCAAGTGAGGTAATGCAAAAATGCTGAAATGTACAATGCAAGTGCAAAATGCAGCTACCAAATCTAGAAAAACGAAGAGAACAAGGAACCAAGACCTACAAAGCTAACCAAAGAAAAACTAGCAACTAAAAGGGGTAACAAACCCCAAGCTCCCCTCGCAAGCGAGCAAAAGTCTCAAACTCAAGTGGTTTGGTAAGGATATCTGCGGTTTGCCTCTCGGATGGTACATGGATCATGTCTATGTGGCCTCTCTCATAATTATCTCGCAGGAAGTGGAACCTGATGTCTATGTGTTTGGTTCTGGAGTGGAGCACTGGGTTCTTTGCAATGCAAATGGAAGACATGTTGTCTACAAAGATGGGAACCCTACCAAAACTCAACCCATAATAATGCAAGATTTGTTTCATCCAAAGAATCTGAGAGCAGCAGCTAGCAGCGGCAACGTATTCGGCTTCTGTGGAAGAGAGCACTACACTAGCTTGCTTCCGAGAGGACCACGAAACCAGCGATGTACCGAGAAAGTGATAAGTGCCAGAAGTCGACTTGCGCTCCAACCGGCACCCACCAAAATCGGCATCCGAGAAACCAACTAAAGCAAGAGATGAATCTGCAGAATACCAAAGACCGAATTCAAGAGTGAACTTGAGGTATCTGAAAATGCGTTTCACCACTTGCTTATGGGAGGTGCGTGGTGAAGCCTGATACCGCGCACAGAGGCCGACCCCGAACTGAATGTCCGGCCGGGTCGCCGTCAGGTACAGAAGGGAACCAATCATGCTCCTGTACTCCTTCTGGTCAACCGCCTCGCCATCCAAGTCCGCATCAAGCGCTGTCGATGTGCTGATCGGAGTCGGCTGAGGAGACAAGTCACTCATGTCGAACTTCCGCAGCAAGTCCTTGGTGTACTTGGCTTGATAGACGAACATGCCCTGAGGAGTTTGCTTGATCTGCAGCCTGAGGAAGAACTGCAGCTCACCCATCATGCTCATCTCGAACTCCCTGGACATCTGCTCAGAAAACTTAGAAACAAGAGCGTGAGAAGAGCCACCAAATATGATATCATCCACGTAAATCTGAACCAATAAAAAGTCAGAGCCCGAGCGCATGAGGAACAAGGTTTTATAACACATCCATTTTAAAACCTTGAGCAAACAAAAAAATTTTAAGCCTATCATACCAAGCTCTAGGCGCCTGTTTCAAACCATAAAGAGCTTTCTGAAGTTTGTAAATTCGGTTTGGAAACTTGGGATTTTCAAAACCAGGGGGTTGTTTCACATAAACTTCCTCTTCAATAAAACCATTTAAGAAAGCAGATTTCACATCCATTTGAAAAACTTTAAAACCCTTGGAAGCAGCAAATGCAAGAAAAATTTGAATCGCTTCTAAGCGTGCTACCGGGGCAAAAGTTTCGTCATAATCTATCCCTTCCTTTTGTCAAAACCCCTGGGCTACAAGTTGAGCCTTGTTCCGCACTACCAACCCATCTTCACCTTGCTTGTTCTTGAAAACCCACTTGGTTCTAATGGGGTTGCAAGCAGGTGGAGGTTCAACCAAAACCCAAACCTGATTCCTTTCAAAATTTTCGAGTTCCTCATGCATGGCATTGACCCAATTGGAGTCAGAAAGTGCGTGTCCAACATCTTTGGGGTCAAAAGAAACAACAAATGCAGAATGAGTAAAGCCAGCGATACATGTTACTTTAGAACTTGTGACTCGCTCGTTGAGGTCACCTAGCATCTGTTGAGGTGGATGACGACGCTGAATGTGTCGCAGTGCTTTCCTTGTCGAAGTCGCCTCCTCCTCAACCAAAACTGGTGTCTACTCAGGTGCAGCTGGTGAAGGCTGAGTCACCTGCTCGATCGGCCCCCGGGAAGTGGATGCAGTCGGGTCGGGGCCGTCATCATCGTCCGAGCTCGTGGCAAAGGCGGCTGGGTCCACAGCACGTGTGGTAGCCACATCATCAGCCTCCGCAGCTTCTTCCTCCTTATCTTCAAAGATGGGGGTGCCGAGCTCATCATCTCCTGCAACCTCAAAGACAGAAGAATTGCACGGTGCAGTCTCGTCGAAAGTGACTTCACAAGTTTCTCTGACAATGTTAGTATCAATAATCAGCACACGGTAAGCTCTAGAGTGAGAAGCATAACTGATAAAAATACCGTCAGATGACCGAGACTCAAATTTATCAAGATTTCCTTCCTTCAGCACAAAACACCGGCAACCGAAAATTCTGAGATGGTCAACACGGGGCTGGCATCCAAATCGCAACTCATAAGAAGTCTTGTGCATGAAAGAACGCAAGAAAATATGATTGGACACATAACAAGCGGTGTTAACCGCCTCAGCCCAGTACTTTCTAGGAGTCCTATGCTCATCGAGCATCGTCCTAGCCATCTCAACCAGCATCCGATTCTTCCGCTCTACAACCCCATTCTGCTGTGGAGTGTAGGGGGAAGAATACTGGTGTTCAAGACCTTGATCACTGCAAAAGGTGTCAAAACAAGCATTTTTGAATTCTGTGCCATTGTCACTGCGAATCGCTCTCATAGCATGGGGTAGCTCGTTTTTCAACTTCAAGATCAAGTCTCGAACAAACTCGAAAGCCTCATTCTTGGTTCTCATGAAAAAGACCCAAGAATAGCGAGAAAAATCATCCACGATCATAAGAACATACCACTTCCCACCAACAGACATCACCCGAGAAGGACCAACTGTGTCCATATGTAGCAACTCTCCAGGGTGAGTGGTCATCACTTGATTAATCAGCGGTTGACAGGTAGCAACCATCTTCCCGTGGCGACACGGGTGGCAAACAAGATACTTTTCAAACTTCAATTTGGGCAATCCTCGGATCAGGCCAAGTGAGCTAAGTCTCGACAACAAATCAAAGCTTAAATGTCTAAGTCTCCTATGCCACTTCCACAAATCAGAAGAAGGACCAGCCAACAAGCAACAAGGAGGACCAAGAGAAGTTCCAGAGAAGTCAACCAAGAAAACCCGATCGCGAGGTAAAATCCGGCAAACCAAATCTCCTCTGGAATCTAAAACACGAGAACAACCCTCCTTGAAGCAAACTTCAAACCCCTCATCAAGAAGTTGCGAAATAGAGAGCAAATTGAACCCAAGGTTCGAAACCAAAACAACTTCTCTCAGGGTAAAGCGATCGGAAACATGAACAACGCCAATTCCACGTACCTTTCCTCTTCCATTGTCCCCGAACACAATGTACTCCTTTGAGCGCATCGGGATGAGGCTGGAGAACCATTTGTCATTCCCGGTCATATGGCGCGAACAACCGGAGTCCATGATCCACCTGTTCTCCAAGCCTCCGGCCTGCACATCAGTAGCGAGACAAAAGGTGAGCAAATGTCTCAACACTGGGGTTAGCAAAGTGTGAAGCAAACCAGTGTTGAGCCATTTGCTCTACATAAGGGTTAGCAAAATCAAGCAAAGTGTATCCCCCGTCCCGTCTACCGCGAGGCTGACAATCACCACCGCGAGGAAAGCGTGGTGTCTCGTAACCTCCTCCAAAGCCTCGATCCCGTGGTCCATAGCCGTACTGAGGACGACTAGGAGCACAACCGGCAAAGCGACCACCCGCTGGAGCACGGTAATCACCACTGTCTCTCTGTCCTCCACCTACACGGCGCGCCCTAGCATCTTGCCTACCACCACGCCGAGGAGGACCATGCACTCGAGCAGAATACATGTTCGAGTTACGTCTTTCCTGCTCACGCCTCACACCACTTTCTCCTGAAGCAAAACTCCTCCAAGTGACCGTCTCTGTGACAGTACTCGCAGTGGTACCTCACCTCTCTCTTGGGAGGTGGAGGCCCCGCCTTTGGACGGAAAGGAGCAGCCCCCTTCTTCTGGGCAACCTGGGCTGTGACAGCAGGGAGCGTATCGAGGGGATTCCTCAGCTCATTGGGCTTTAGAACCCAAACCTATTTCTGTGGAGGTGTTTTTGGTTGTTCTTTCAGCACACCCTCCACGGGGTCAACAAGCTAAGGTTGCGTGTTCGTACTAGCAGTGTTTAGAGCACTCGGAACTCTAGCAGCCTTGCCGATCTTACCATACAGCATGTCAAAGTTTGACTACATGTAGGTATAACCTACCCCAAACCCATCACCACGCTTAAACTGCTTGATCATCATGCCCAACTGCGGCTCACGATCAGAAACCCAACTAAGAATCACCCTAAGATATGTGTTCTCATTCTCCAAGTTGGCTTTCTCTACCGCATGATCATCCAAGTCAGAAATCAGACCAGGGCAAACAAAACAATCAATAGGTGGGCTAGACTCCACGATCTTAGTCTTCCCCAAAGACTTAATCAAAGTGTTCTTCTCATCTAGCTCCGACCTAAGCGTGGGACAAAACTTACAAGCAAAAAGCAGAACAGGCCTAGACCTAAGCTCCTCTAGCTCACACACAACAGTAGCAAACTTAGACTACAAAGAAGCTAGATCAGACTTAAAGATAGAGCACTCATCACATTCAAGCACATCACTAACGATAGGAGCATCCTTGGCCAGTTCAAGCTCATGCTTGGCCCTGGCTAGCTTGTGAGACACGTCAGCCAGCGAGATCTTGGCAACATCCAAGTTCGCTACGTTTTCATCATGCTTGGCACGAAGAGCAACAAGATCATTCATGTGAGATATGCTGCCAGCGCACTCATCCTCACCAGATTTCTCTCTAGCACACGCCAGCTCAACCCTAAGCCACTTACGTTCTCTAGCTGCTTCCTTAAGCAGCTTTTTCTGATTGTCGAGAGCAACGTACAACTCCATAACCTCAGTATCAAGCAGGTCGATAGTGGAGTTTACCTCTGAATCACTCTCGGATCCAGGAGAAGAGTCGTCGTGCGTCGGTGTAGCATGTCCACCTGGAGACGCACGAGCACCATTGGCCTCGCCCGCCATGGTGCAGAAACTCTTGTGCCGACCAGCCGCCAGGCAAAGGCCGATGAAGCCGGTGGCTTCCTTGTCCCGCTTCTTCTTTTTCTTGTCATCGTTGTCGGAGGTCGATGAAGAAGAGCGGTCGGTGTTGGAGCTCTTGTCAAGGTCGCTGAGCTGCGCTAAGAAAGCCTTCTCCCGCTTCTTGGCCTTGTACTGGAAACGCTTCTTGATCGACTCCTTGTCGAAGCGCCCTCCCTTGTCCCGGTCATGGCTGCGGTGCTTGTGGCACCGACACTCCTTGTTGGAGCCTTCCTCATCGCGGTCGCGGTGGCGGTAGTAGTCGAAGTTGTTGTTTTGGCCACCGCCGGACTTCTTGGGGCAGTCGGCGACGAAATGGTTCGGATCGCCGTAGTAGTAGCACCCGGGGTTCTTTTGCCTCTTCCTGTTGTGGTAGATACGCTGGAACTTGCTGATGAGGAGGCATAAGTCGTCGTCGCCCAGCGTCTCTAACTGCTCATCTGCAACAGAAGGCAAAGAGGCAAGAGAAAAGCCAAGAGCAAAATTAGCGTTAGAGCTCGATCCACCTGGGCCAATCACAAGAGCGATGCTCTTGGAAGGAGGGGAACCATTGAGTTTGGTTTGTTTCTGGTTATCCACCTCAGTGGCCTTGAGCTTGCTGAATAGCTCATTCACGGTCAGAGTCTCATAGCCTGCAGACTCGATGATCGTGTTCACCTTGAGATCTCACACAGAGCGCTCAAGTGCGTAGAGTAACTTGAGAGCCTTCTCATGCTCTGTGTAGTCAAGGGCATCAGCAGATTTGTTAGCACTGACTTTGTTCACAATCGATTGAAACCGATTGAACATATCGCCAATGCTCTCACCTGGCCCCTGTGTGAAGTTCTCATATTCATGCCGGTGAGTCTCGAAAAGTCTAGCCTTAACCTGAAGTGTGCCCTCGTGGTAGTTCTCAAGGCACATCCAAATCTTGTGGGCTTCCTAAAAACCCTGGACGAGTGAGAACGCACGAGAAACGCCAGCGAACAAGGCATTGACAGCCTTGGCGTTAGCCTCGTGCTCGGTCACTTGAAGAGGAGTGACCCGAACGGCAAGCACCTCGTAAGCCTGGTTCTTAGTTATATCCCAAACCTCGGCTCCCAAGCTCTGCAAGAAAGCCCGCATGCGAACTTTCCAATAGGCATAGTCCTCGCCGGTAAACACATGAATCTTACCAAGACTTGCCATGGTCGCCAAATGTTTTTCGAATCGGTTAAGGTAATGAAAACCATAACCAAGCTCTGATACCAATTGAGGGACCGAAAAGACGACCAGAGGGGGTGAATGGGAGCCAATTAAAATTTTCTTCAAGGAAAGTTTGGCCTATAATCCCAAACGCGCACCACAAGTCCTCTCTTCTAGAGTGTGTAAAGTGTAGCTATAGCTGAGCTAGACACAAAGCACAAACCCTAGGAACAAGCTTCGAAGAGATCTGAAGCGTCCCCTCATAAGAGAAGACTTAAATGTGATACAAAACACCAGTCCCAGGAGGCTGATGCCACATTTATTACATCAGATGGTTCAAAACCGTACAAACCTTGGAGGACACTCGATACAGATAATGATAATAATTAGCCAAGCTACGACATAACACCAGACCGCAAACCACATAGGGTCTAGCACGGGCTCAGAGTATTGCGACAGCGGAGGCATCTCGAACAGGGCCGGTTCCACAGGCAAGGTTGGGTGCAGAACGATAACCCTACTCAGCGTCGTCTGGCACGAAGTCTGGGTCTTCTTCTGTAAAAAGTAAGAGTGGGGTGAGTATGAACGTACTCAGCAAGTCCAACCACACCCACGGAGGGGTTATATCAAATAATATGCATAGGTAAATCAAGGATAAGGTTACGGTTTAAATTGCAGAAAAACGATATTTTATGCAGGGGTTATTTAATAGAAAACCCTTTTAGAAAATCAGTTTTTGTAATAATACGGAGTTCAAATTTTAAAACTGCTACCGGACTCCCCGTCCGTCGTAGCACACGGCACGACTGCCGGACACAATTCAAAACACTCACACCAGCCCATCCCAGTGAAACACTAGTTATGTGACCACACCGTAACTCGCCCAATACCGTGGGCACGGCTATTCGAATAGATTCTTAACTCTGCAGAGGTGTGTAACTTTACCCACAAGTAGGATACCACAACTCGAACACCGTCGTGTCGGTGTAGATCCCAACATAGCCATTACCCACCATAGCTAAGCCTGACTAGCCATCATGGGATGCACCAAGGGGTCATCGACCGTTCACTTAGGTATAACCGGGCATAAGTCACTCGGGGCTTATCCCTTTTCCTTAGTCACCCGTTGCTCTCAGCTCTCCTGATGGCTATCACACCAACTAGTGGGATTTATGCTACGCCGTTGCCCATTCAACGGTCGAGTTGTTTGCACGATAGTGGAGTTAGGTGAGATGACACACCAACTCGGTCCTTAGACACGACAAGATGGATATCTCCCTTCTTTGCCCTGCCACATTGGCACGAGCACACCTAATGGCAAATCCGTAGAAATGCCATCCATCCCGTCTACACTTTCTTTACAAAAACAACACATTTATCCCATCCCATACGCACACATTTTCTTTATAAAATAAACTGTATTATGAGTAAAATCCTAAGCATTCTAATATCGATTAACGTCCGAGCAAATTCAGACATTAATCTAGGTGGTCAAGGAATGGTCATCACAAATCAAGGGGTGGCTATCCAACCGTGTTTTCATGCAAGCAAAACTCATGCAATTTATTAAAACAGGCCATCGGGTTGTGTTTATAAAAACTAGGACAGAAACATGCATCAAAGGATGGGATTGAACTTGCCGTCTTCGTAGCCTTCGGGAAAGTCCTGTCCTTCGGGCTCGGGGTCGCGGAACTGGTCCTCGTTCTCCTGCTCACAGTACTGCTCGTTGACGGGCTCTCCTTCGTTCACTCCGTGGTCTACAGCACACACAAACAAGCATCCAATCAATACAAAGATCTATCGTTGAGCTCGAATCGGAATCACATAAAATATGGAGTACGGAGTAGTATTTTCGAGTGGTTTTCTAATGGCATGGCCAAAACTGAGTTATAAGAGGCGTGGTGAAATTTCGGGTTGATCAGAGTTCGTTTGGTACATAAAATGATAGGGCAACGAGGTGGTTAGGGTTAAATCAATAGTTCAGGGACTTGTTTACAAATTTTTCTGGAATAGAAAGGGCTTGGTTATAATTTTTAAGAATATTTGGGCCCACTAGAACAGTGCAGGGATCTAGTTATCATTAAGTTTAAATAACGGAGGGTTTGTTTGCAAAATAGGAAAACAGGGAGGGTGTTTTTGGAAAGAAGGTCATAAGGGGGGGTTCTTTATGGATTTAGGGGAAAGTGGAGGGGGCTAGTGGCAAAACTGCCATCCCCTTCCTTCCCCTTCCACGAGAAATAGGGGAGGCGGCCGTGCGGGACGGCGGCGGCCGATTTGGCCGTCCTGGACCACGGCGGCGGCCGGGGAGAGAGGGAAAAGGGAGAGGAAAGGGAGGAGCTCCGATTCCCCTACCTAGCTCGGGCTATGGTGGAGTGAGGCGGCGGGTTCATGTGGGCAGGCGGCGGCGGCGCTAGGCGGCTCTGGCGGCGGTGCTAGGGGAGCCGGGGAGGGTGCTGGTGGTGGCGGCCGGGGTTGTGGAGCGACGGCGACACCGTGGGGGGGGCTTTTATAGCCTGATTAGGTCGGTGATGCGGCGGGGGTAGGTGGCCGGCGTCGCGAGTTCTGCGGCGGCCATTAATGGCGTGCTTGCGTCGCGACGCGGCGTGCGGCGAGGGCGTGGGCGCCGAGGCCGTCGTCGAGCACGTGGGGGAGGCGCTGTTCGGCACAGCGGCGGCGCGAGTGGCGAGGCAGGGCACGGCGAGCGGCGCTGCGGGCGCACGTGGGCGCGTGCGGGCCGAGCAGGTCCGGGGCGAGGTGCCAGCGGCGGGCGTCGCGGCGTGCGGCGGGGCGGTGATGGCGGGGCGCTGGTCAGGCGGCCGCGTCGTGGCACGCAGGGGCAAGGGCGGTGCGGCGCGTGCGCGCGAGCGGCGCCGAGCGGGGCAGCGAGCTCGGGCATGCAGCAGCGCCTTGCGCGGCGAGGGTAGCAGTGCGCGCGTGCGTGCACGAGCCGCGCGTGGGTCGGCCAAGGCGGGGTGCGCGTCCAGGAGGCGAGGCGTGCGGTAGGGTTGGGCGGTGCGCGGCGTGGCGGCGCGGTCGGGCCGAGCGCCGTGCGTGCGCGCGCGAGGGCAGGCCGAGCGGGGCGCGCGCGCAGGGGTGGAGGGCACAGCCGAGCGGAGCAGGAGGCGGCCGGGGCGCGCGGGGAGGAGAGGCGGTCAGGCCGCTCGGCTCGGGGAGGAGGGGAGGGGTGCGCACCGGGAGGAGGGGCCGGGCACGGCGGCGCTCGGGGCGTGCGGGAGCGAGGCAGAGGAGGGAGAGGGAGAAAGGAAGGAGAGAGGGAGAAAAAGAAAGAAGAAAGGAAAAGGGAAAAAAAGGGGGGAAAGAAATGGAAAAAGGGAAAAAGAAATAGAGGAAAAGAAAGGAAAAAAAATGGGAGGGAGGGAAAAGAAAAAGAAGGGGGGGCGGTGCACGCCAGCGGCGACTGCGGCCGCGGTCGGCCACGCGTGGTGTCGCCACGCGAGTGCGGGCCACGGGGATGGGCACGCGGCCAGGAGGGAAAAGAAGAGAGGGGAAAAGAGGGGGCGGGATTCGCGGCGGCCGGTCACGACGCGTCGCGTTGGATGGGAAAGAAGATGGGACGTGAATTGAATTCGGGTGTCGGGTTGTTCAGGAGAAATTCTAGGGCTAGGGTTCAGGGTTTAAGGGGGAGTCGAGCTTAACGACGAAAAAAACAATTTTAGCGCACGATTTAATTTGGTGAGTTTTCGGGATGTTACAAGATCGAGTCAAGAATGGCGAGCGAGCAACAGAGAAAGCGCGGTATATGAGCACCGGTTAAACCGATGTGGGAAGAAAACTCTCACCGGTTCAACCGACGTCACAGAGCCGGCAGCAAGAGAGAAGCAATCACCGGTTGATCCGACGTATAGGTTTGAACAGCGTCGGTTCAACCGGTGTTACTACACCGGATGATCCGACAAAATCAAGAGTCAACGTCGGTGCAGTTGTCCAGAGACACCTCAAAACGGACTTAACGAGCACCGGTTAAACCGATGAAAACAAAACCCTAGTGTCGGTGCAGTTGTCCAGAGAGACTGCAAAACGAATTGCACTGAGCACCGGTTGAACCGACGTTGATGAATTTCTATACGCCGGTGCAACGAGAAAAACAACACGCAGGGATCGCTGGTGAAGCTTCACCGGTTGAACCGATGCATGTGGAACTAATGCACCGGTGCAACCAAGCAGAAAGGCAAAAAACCCTAAAAGCCAAAATTTCTACTCACCGGTTGATCCGACGATCTTGATCTCAAGCGTTGGTTCAACCGACGATAACGAAAAAACCCAGCCCGAGCAGAACTGGTGTTTCACAACCCGCGACCTTTGGAAAACTTGACGATTGGAGGATCAAAACAAGTCCAAAGGGGCTCAAATTTTGCAGGCACGATCACAAAGATCTTGTGAACATATCCACCAAAGGAATCGACGAATCACTCCATGGTTTGGGAGGAATCGAGGAATTCCCGAGCAAGAATGAGGTTTTCCTAGAACGTGAAAAGCTTCGATTTGAAAAGACTTGTGATTCCGTAGGATTTACCACTAGGCTAGGTGGATTAGAATCACTTCAAAGCGTCACATGATCATCAAGAAACAACCCCTCATCTCGTGCACAAGAATCGACACGGGAAAATCGAATTTCAACCAAACAAGGCACAAGATGTATGAAATTGAAACGAATTCAAAAGCCCCGAGGGCACAAGGAGGAGAGGGCCTCCTTTCCCGATCAATTTCATACAAGAGTCTCAAAAATCTATAGCCCTAAAATCCTAATCCTAGAGAAGAAGGAAGGAACTGGGAGGAGGAGGAGGAGGAGACGCCTAGGAGAGGGGGCGGCTCCACGTCTGGGCGCCAGGCAAGGAGCGAGGAAGAGAGAGTGGGTGAGTAGATATTTATGCCCACTAACTCCAGAACTAAAGGACTAAACTACTCCTAGACTTACCTAAACACTAGAAAGCCCATAGGGGCAAAACCGGAAAAAGATACAAGGACTCATCCGACGGCCAAGGTTCTTTCTTCGAATCGAAGTCTTCTCCGCGATGCCGCCGTGGGGATGAAGATCCGGTCCGCGGTTTTGGAGGGTCCACGAAACCCGGGTAGGTGGCCGGTTTTGAGAAAACCGCTAAAACTCCACGCGCGGAAAGATTCCCGCCTCCACGCCGTGGCCCTGGACGCCGTTCCCGCCTCGGCCTTCTGACGGCCCTAGACGCCGCCCGACGCCCGTCACCTCCTCGCCCGCAGCGAGGCCCTAGACGCCGTCGACGCCCGTTCCTCCGCCAGTCCCGAGACCGACGCCCGTGCCTCCACGACTTGGCGTCTTCAACCGCCGTCCGCCAACTTGGTTTTGTGGCGCAAACGAAGAAACCCGCCATCCACCGGTGCTTGCGCCCTCGATCCAGGAGTGGACGCCACAGCTGCCGCCCGGCCCGAGCTCCGGCCCCGGCTGCCCTTCACCGCCGTCCACCGCACGGTCCATCGGCCACAGCACCTCCACGGCAGCTCTCCGTCGACACTCGACGCCCGTGTACCTGCAACCAAAGACCAAGCACACGATCACACCACACGGTTGACAATTCACTCATCACAGCCAGGAGAAGGTACTCAACATTCCTCAGTGTGCAAGCTGGGCGCAACACGTACTGTACTGTACACGCCGGCCGGCCCTGCTTGCATTGCCGACGACTGATAGGAAACAATGCAACTTAACGTACGCGAGTGTCAGTAGTATATATATTGTAGAAAATTAAGGTCAAAGCATTGTAAAAGAAATAAAAAAAGGTTTAAATATACTTGCGAAGGGTTTTGCATTAATCGAAACATGGCTTAGTATAAAAAAACGAATAGAAGTTGCAGGGAATGGGAGGGGGGCAAAAAAAAAACAGCAGGGGGCTAGCAATGAAACAGCAGCCCGCGCTGGCGTGCGCCGCATTTACTCGCGACTGGCCGGCCGCGTTACGTGCCTCAATCCATTCACTGCGTGCACGTAGCCTGCGCCGGCATCTGCATTGAACGCACACGCACACAGCCACACACATCCAAACAAAAGAAAACCAAGATCAACTTTATCTCGTGCTAGCTTGATGTATCGTCCTCATCCCCGAACTGGACGCGCGCGCTCACCACGCTGAAAGTTTCATCGATCTTGATCGTTTCCTCCCTTCAACTGCTGGCCGCCATGGAGTTCGCCGTGGCCATCGTGGAGAAGAGGCCAGCTGCGCTCATCGATCGGCATTCGGCAGCGAGCTAGGCGGCGTCGACACTGGGGGATCGATGGCTTGCTTTTTGTCTGACCGGCAAGCGATGAGGCGGGAGGGCTCAATCGGGGCATCTATTCATCGCTATGTGCGATTGGAATTCGTTCAAGCCGCCGCCCACCTCTCCTTCCCCAATCTTCTTCTCAACTCTGTCGCCGACCATTGCCCACCTGACGTCCGACTCCGGCTGGTCGGCGGCGCTCCCGCGCCGCTTGCCGCCGCCGCAAAAAGGACAAAACACTCTTGAATTCATTAAAAAGGAGGAAAACGTTGAGCATCTTTTTCAGCAAACACTTAAGCGTCAAGAGATTTATAGTAAGTTTTATTAGAAGAGAGAAGGTTAAAGAAATACAAACAACTCCAAACCTTGTGCCTTTTAGATTCTGGAATTAAAAGTTTTAGTCCCGTAATATTGGAGGTTTGCACACCAATTAGAAATATTAAATATAGTCTAATGAGATTGCATAAATGGTACCTAGTTCGCGAGGCGAATCCATGTTTACTATAGCACAAATATTATCAAATTATGGTCTAATTAGTCTTAATAGATTCATCTTCATAATTAGTCGTGGCTTATACAATTAGTTTTGTAATTAGCTTTTATTTTGGTCCATCTAATCGGTGTTAAAAGATAGAACTAAAGTAGTAAAGTTTAGTCCCTACCAAACACCCCAACCTTTCCAGACTAAAGCCGACTACAGACATTGAGCACTTTAATTAGTGGAGGAGTCCAAAGACATTGTTTGTCGCCAAAAGTAGTGGATCAGAAAGAAACTTTCGGGATCAGTTTCAAATGTAAACTTCTGAAAGGATTTTGAACACTTTCAGGTATCCACGGTAGAGGGCACTCCAACTACTGAAAGCGAAATCAGTTTCAAAAGTGATGAGCAGCAATTGAGTACAGCGCAGAAGCCACGCGGCCGCGGCTCTCGGCCTCACGCGTCACTGGCATAGTTTACGCCAGGAAACAACGAGAAGCGGTGGCGACGACTTGCTGACACCTGACGCACTCTGCTCGGCTGCTCGGCGCCGAAGCAAATCCGCAGCGACCTTGCCCTGCTCCTACGGCGGCAAGAAGCCAAGAACCCAACCAGTCGTAATCGTAATCGAGTAGCCTGATCTCACGGGAAGGAAAGCCAAAGCGGCGGACCCTCAAACCCACCTCCCAGTCTTAAGGCATCTTCCCGGCGAGCAAGGCAAGGATCCCGCCGCGCGAGGGCTCGCAGTTCCGGATGGCCGCCGCCGCGTCTTCGTTGGTGAGGCGTGCCGCCGCCGCCGCTTCCCGCCGCCTGCTCCACGCCCGCGCCTTCGCCTCGGGCGGCGAGACGGCCAAGCGGGTGCTGGTGCCGGTTGCCGCCGGCACGGAGCCGATAGAGGCGGCGGCCACCGCCGACGTCCTCAACCGCGCCGGCGCGCGGGTCACCGTCGCCACCGCCGACCCGCCGGGGGACGATGGCCTCGTCGTGGAGGCCGCCTACGGGGTCAAGCTCGTCGCCGACGGCCGCGTCGCCGACCTCGAAGGCGAGGCCTTTGACCTCATCGCCCTGCCGGTGCGTTCACCTCCTCAGTTCCCCCCCCCCCCCCCCCCCACTCCAAATTAACTGCCTTTCTTGCACGAAACAACTGCTGGCTGCTTTCGTCAACAAATTAACCGTCAGGAGGTTGATGCATGGCCTGCTCTTCTGGTGTTGATGGTTAGTTTGGTGCAGGGAGGAATGCCGGGTTCAGTTAACCTTAGAGATTGCAAAGCACTCGAGAAGATGGTCAAGAAACATGCCGAGAACGGGGGCCTCTACGGCGCCATCTGCGCTGCGCCCGCGGTGACGCTGGCTTATTGGGGAATGCTGAAAGGCTTAAAGGTGCCACATTGATCAACATTCTGTGCATTGGTTTTGCTCGGAAATATGTGCAATGCTGAGAAATTATGGCTTAATTTGTTATTGCAGGCAAGCTGTTATCCATCATTCATGGAGAAGTTCACTGCAGATGTGATCCCTGTGAACTCAAGGGTGGTGGTGGATCGGAATGCCGTGACCAGCCAGGGTCCAGGAACAGCAATTGAGTTTGCTCTTGCTTTGGTGGAGCGGCTATATGGCAAAGAGAAGATGGAGGAGGTTGCTGGGCCTTTGGTAAGCTATAAGCCATAAAACTCCTCTGTTTCTCTTTGTTGTGTTAAGAACATGAGGGTTCCAAATAGTGTATGCCTTAATGATTATTGTTCACAAGGAAGCTGAATTTTGTTAATTTACACCTATGATAAATTGGTATCAAACAGTTGTGTTAGTGCTGTCAGCTGTGGCTTAGTGTTAGTGACACCCTTTTTTCCCACTCCCCTGAAACAACTGTCTATAAATATATATTAGGGTATGTGATATATGTACTGTGTAGGGATGGTTTTGCTGCATATTTGTTTGTAATTTATTCAGTTGTTTTGTTTTCCATTTTTCTTTCTTTGGCATATTTCATTAATCTAAATGGCTTGTTTTCAGTATGTGCGTCCTCAACATGGAGTTGAATATACCATAGAAGAGCTTAATTCAGTTGAATGGAAGTGCAGTGATACACCTCAGGTATGAGATGAAAATGAACTCCAATGAACCTCATTCATTTAGGTTGCTTTCTGGTATTCTTCCTTATGTTGGAATTTTATTTATTCCACTGGTTCTGATAGTGATAGGAGTAACTTATTGCTGCCTCCCTCGAAACATGGTGCACATGTTCTCTGCAACCTTGTTTCCGTTCAATTATGACTGTTCATATTTCTCATTAACAATGTAGCAAATCTACTGCCCTGCAAATGTTGTTCATTATCAGTTATGGGTGATCATTGAGTCTTTGGTAGACTGTTGATATGGTTCTTTTAAAAAAATGGACAGGCGCTCTGCCATTCATTAAAAGGATAATATTCATATTTCAAACAGCAGCACCTAGGCTGCTTTCGCCAATGCTACTATTTTGATAGAATACTCATGCTTTCGAATATTGTTTATTAGCCTGAATTAGTTTGACATTTCCTGATTTTTTTTCCTTTATGTCTCCTCCAGGTTCTTGTGCCAGTTGCTAATGGCTCAGAGGAAATGGAAGCTATCAATTTGATTGATGTGCTGCGTAGAGCAGGAGTAAATGTTACTGTTGCATCAGTGGAGGAAAAGTTACAAATTGTGACCCGTCGTCACAAGTTTAATCTAATAGCTGATATGATGCTGGATGAAGCTTCTGAAATGCAATTCGATTTGATAGTCATGCCGGTACATGGCTGTTGAGTTATTTCCAATTACCCAGGTAAAGTTCTTTAGGGCCTTGCACTGACACTAGAGATTTATATGTATACAGGGTGGTCTACAAGGTGCTCAGAAGTTTGCTAGTACAAAGAAACTTGTTGACTTGCTCAAAAAGCAAGCAGAATCAAATAAACCATATGGTGCGATATGTGCCTCTCCTGCCCATGTCCTTGAGCCCCATGGTTTACTGAAGGTACTTTTCTCTGCCTCAGAATTCATGCACTTTTCAAAATTAGTCCTATATCCTTGGTTTTGTAACATGCACATTCATTCATAAAACAGTGGAGAAGACCTATTGTTTCGTTGAAATGGTGATAGTGTACACTGTACAGAAAGTTGTAAGCAGGGATGGAGATTGGGGGCTAGGAAAAGCCCTGGACCCTTATCCTTGATGTTTTCTTCTACTTTGCACTAAATTCCTTGTGAAAAATAGTAAAAGATTTCCATTGGCACCTCTGAATAATTATTTGTTGCTATTTGACATCCTATGTGAAAATTTCCTGGCTTTGTCCTTGGTTGTAAGGTGTACCAATTCTGAATTATCTCTGCTGTTGTGTATGTAGGGCAAGAAGGCAACAGCATTTCCACCCATGTCACACCTGCTCACAGATCAGAGTGCATGTGATCATAGAGTTGTCGTCGATGGTAACCTTATCACTAGCCAAGCCCCAGGAACTGCAACAGAATTTTCCCTAGCCATTGTTGAGAAGCTGCTTGGTCGAGATAAAGCCATCAGCATAGCAAAGGAGTTGATCTTTATGTGATTTTACAGATCTGGCAAGCGTGGACTGTAGAATCATGTGGATAAACATGTCAGAATCTGTTAGTGATACTTCTATCTATATGTGTAGACCGGTAGGAGCTGCCTGAGCACTCTAATTCAGTAGTACTGTTACATCACAGTATCACACTGTAAACGGCAAGCCAGGAACATACGTCAAAGGTTATTGTGCAGTTCTTTTACTTATCAAAGGCAGAGGATATGAAGAGCAACTTGTAATTACTTCCACGCTTCTGTCAGATCAAAGAAACTTAATGTGGAGTTGTATGCCATCCCACCTTTCACCTGCTATGGCCGTCATGGATCACTGCGTGGATTCCAGCCTGATCCAGTGTCAGATATGCATGAAGACCAGATTGCTGGCAGTGTAGAGCACTTTCTATCGATCAACTAAAACAGCTTCCCAGTATTTGAGAGTCCAAACCCATATCTGCGCTACTTCAGTTCTTTTGTTTTTGTGAATGATTGAGATCTCGGATTCAGATAGAAAAGACTAGGGAATGAATATGTTTATAAAATCAAATAAAGCATTCTGCGTAGCGTATTTCTGTTTTGGAATCTGTTGCATCCTCCAGAATTGTTTAGAAAAGCATAGGTGGGTTATGATTGTCACTTTCGCATCAGGAATACCAATTTGTGGATGGAAATAATATAAGCATAAAGCAACAAAAAAATAGCATCTTTCTCTGTGTCCATAAGTGGACGTGGATCAGTTTTACTTTTGGTAAGTAGAGGAAAATGTGATGTTCTAAACCAATCATGAGACTATGACTTGATCCCTGCAATAGATGCCTGTCCCATTCGGCTTGAAGTGGTTGGAGCTTCTCTATCACACAATATGATAACTCTCTAGTTGATTATTGCTAGTACATATCACTTGCACATATACATGTGGTTTAGCATCCCTCTTAGTTCTGATCGGCATATGTCCCTGGTACCTTTTATGGAACAGCCTAGTTTTTAAGGTGTTTTTAGCGCCATCTGTGGAGAGAGTAGGTTATGAAAAAGGCAGGAATCGTTTAAGCAACTTTTTGAAGCTTCATGGAAACATCGTTATGGATAATTATTGGATATGTTTAACCAGCACTTGTGTTTTGTTGCTTTTCCATGTAGTGTACTAGTGTTGTCCACAACGACTAACCAGTGAATAGTTGCTTTATGCTCTTACCTGAATTCCCCTTTTGTTGAAGTGCGTTGGTGCTTAATTTCACTGTGCCCTTTGCATATCCTTAGTTTGTGTGTATCAGTATCACGCTAGCATGTGCAGATTATTGATGACACTAAGAGCAGAAATGTTACCAACTCGTGCGAGAGAAATGTTGCTGCCGTCAGAGCGTATTTAGTTTTATCTCAAAGTTTTTTACAGTTTTCCCCCCTCAAAAAGTTCAGTCAGTGAACAATTGTTTGGTCATCAGAAAAGCAAGATTTCTTACTGAAACAAATCTCGCTACAAAGAGATTAAGTACTGACTGCACCCCTTAGTTTAATAGGAAAAAACTAGCTAGACTCATTGTAGTTAATCAAAATGCAAAATTTAATTCAAGACAGAGATGCTCGAATTATCTAATTCAAAAAAAAGAAAAAGAAACGCAAGGCTCTCTAAGCTCCAGGTGTTCAAGATTGTCCCTAGTTCCTCATTGGCCCCTGGAGTAATTAGTTAAGTCTTGTTGCTGTCACCTTTGAGTTGTCTTGCATATCACTTCTGCTTCCTTCGGATAGACAGAACAGGTATCTATTAAAAATTTAAAGATCACAATCAGGCGAGGCAACATCTAAATGTTTTTGTCACTAATGTACCTAATCTGAAGGGGCGCCTCACTAGAGCCTCCAATAATGAACTCTTCAGCCTCTGTCCCCAATAATTTCTGGACAGCACCTTTCTTTGTATGCTGATGATGTTGCTCTCTTTATAAAACCAGTTGATGAGGAGTTGCAGGTTACAAGGGATCTTCTAAATGTCTTTGGTGCAGCCTCTGGTTTACAAACAAACCTTCACAAAAGTAGCATCATCCCAATCCAATGTGAAGATGGTTCCCTGTCGGCTGTGAGTAATACCCTCCCTTGCACCATATCTGATTTTCCTTGTACCTACTTGGGTCTGCCTTTGTCTCACAAAAAAACTGAGGAAAAATGATCTTATGCCTTGGATTGAAAAAGTGGCAGATAAGCTGCCAGGGTGGAAAGCATCTCTGATGAACAGGGCAGGGCGGATTACCATGGTTCGGTTTGTGCTCTCAGCTGTACCTATCTATCTTTTGATTGCCATCAACGTCCCAAAATGGTTTATTAAGGCAATTGACAAGATCAGAAGGGGCTTCCTCTGGAAAGGGAGAGAGCAAGCGAATGGAGGCTGTTGTCTAGTTGCTTGGGAGAAAGTTATGAGGCCTCTTGATCTGGGCGGACTCGGAATTATCAACCTGGAAGTTATGGCATGGGCGCTGCAAGCAAGATGGCAATGGCACAAGAAAACCCGAGTGGATCGTCCTTGGACTGATTTGGAACTCCCCTCGCATCCCAACTCCTTAGCCCTGTTTGCTATTGCAGTCAAGACGGAGCTGGGAAATGGAAACACTACTCTCTTCTGGTCAGATAATTGGCTGCATGGTACTTCGGTTGAGAATTTGGCACCTTTGGTCTTTGCAAGTGTGCCTCCCAGGATCCGTAAGAGGCAAACTATGGCAGACGCCCTAACCAACAATGGTTGGGTAGCTGCAATTCGAGGAGGTCTTTCATGGGTTGGTATCAGGGAATTTCTGAAATTATGGGATTGTGTCCAGGGTATTGTATTAAATGAGCAAGAAGACAGGCACATTTGGAAACTGGATGCAAAGGGATGCTACTCTTCTAAATCTGCATACCGATCCTATTTCCTGGGGTCTGTTACCTTTGAACCATGGAAAAGATTGTGGAAATCTTGGGCTCCTAACAAGTGCGAAGTGTTTCTTTGGTTGGCAATTCGGAACAGATGTTGGACAGCGGATAGGCTGGCCAAGAGAGGACTACCACACCCTGATCGGTGCCCTCTTTGTGATCAGGAGGGGGAGACAGTGCAGCATCTTTTAGTCTCATGTGTGGTGGCAAGACAGGTGTGGTTTAACCTTTTACAGCCTCTCAATCTGGGGGACTATATTCCTAGACAGCAGGAGTGCAGCTTTGCGGAATGGTGGCGTAAATTGATGAAGAGGGTGAAAAAAGAGTACAAGAGAGTGAATTCTCTCATTATTCTGGGAGCTTGGCTGCTGTGGAATCACAGAAATGCCTGTGTTTTTGAGGGAGTAACCCCTTCAGTCAGTGCCATCATGTGTGCTTTCAAAGATGTACATAGCCTTTGGTGTCTGGCCGGCGCTAAAAAGCTGCAGGGCCTAGGTTTGGCTAATATAATCTAGGTTCTTGATCAAGGTGTTCCGGTCATGTTCTTATTTTTGCCATAGGCTAGTCTGGTTTTTTAGTTTTGAACCCGTCTCTCTTATTTGGTCCCCGTATGAGAGGTGGGAGATGTATGTGGACCTTTTTCTCTCTCTAATGCAATGAAACGCAGCTCTCCTGCGTTTTCAAAAAAAAAATTAATGAACTCTTCAAAGATGGTGACTGATTTGCCACCTTTTCAAATTAATAAATGTTTTTTTGAAAGAAAAAATTAATAAATATTGGCATCCAACTCTTAGTATTTCCTGAAGGGCCGGTGCTATATATAGATTCCAGGCCAGAGAGGTGGCACATCTGCTCAATTGTCTGATGTGTCCCAGCATCTAATCATTTGGCTGTGTGTTTGCTCTGTGATTTGTTTCGGTAGTTCTGGTCTGGTAAGGTTCATGCATATTAACTTAAAAAGAGTTGTCAACCATGTTGCAATACTTATATAATCAGGCTTGTTGAGGGTTACAAGTCAAACAAAAAGAATAGGTTGATAGCATCTCTGTTTATTTGATTTTAAATTCAAGGGCAGGTGTTGGCATCCATGAACTTACTGGCCAATATAAAAGATTGAAGTCATCCAACCCAAACGTATGCCATGAATTATCTATAAGCTTATATGTAGAAGAGACGACTTGAGAAGCAGAATCGTAGTCCGAGTTTTATCCTTCCCCTCTTGTCTACCTAAATCTCGGGACGAGATTTTCTTTAGGGGGGGAGATTGTCACAACCCAGGAAAAAAAAGAAAATAAAAATCCCACCGGGCCCCACATGTCAGCCTCTCCCTCTCCCTCTCCTCTGTTTCGCTCGGCGCCGCGCGCCGCACGCGTCGCCCGTCGCCGGCCATCCTCGCGAGTCGCGCCACGTGCCGGCCATCCTTGTGTTCCGTGCCGCCCTTCACTCCTCCCTCGCCCCCTCTCCTTATCCGCGTCGAGGCCGGCTCCGTTCCCCGCCCCAAACCCTAGCCTTTCCCCTCCATTGACGACGCCGGCCCGAGCTCCCTCCTCGCCGCCGATTCGCCGCCTCCGGTGAGCCCCTCGCCAACTCCTCGCACGGGGAGCTCCCTCTCGCCCTCCTCCTCCGATTCCGGCGCTCACCCGGCCCTTTCCCCTCCCCTGCAGGGCCGCCGCCGCGCCGGTCTGCCCGCCGCCGCCTCTGCTCGTTGCGCCGCTCGTCCGCCGCCGTTCCCCGCCGTCCAACCCGCTGGTGAGCCTCGCTGCCGTCGCCTCCACCCCGTGCGTGTGCCCTTTGCCCCACTCCAGCCCCGCCTCTCCACGCCACCTCACGTCGCCGTCCGCCGGCGCCGCCGCGCGCGCGTGCCGCGCCGTGGGCGCGCACGCCCCGGGTCAAGGCCGCCCGGGCTGCCTTGACTTGGCCCGGGGGCGCCTGCCCGTGGGACCCACCTGTCGGCCTCTGGCTGGCGGTGTGGTCGGTTCCGGGTGCACCCAGCGTTTTCAAGAGTTTTTCCTTATGCAGCAATCTTGCAAAATGTGTAGAAATTCGTGTATAGCTCCAAAAATTATGAGACTTGTTTTGTTGGATTCCTCTAGCTGAGATCTACTTAGGAAAAATATTGTTTTGCATGTTACTCTGTTGTAGATTTATCTATAGGTTTATCTTGCAAAAGTGAATTTAATGCTTATTTATTTGTATACTGCTCGAAAAATGCCAAACCAAATTTTGTTAGACTCCTTGTGTGGTGTAGTTTTCAGAGGTGCAACTTATTCACATGCTTACTTGCTGTTTATTAAAGTTTTAGTTTGTTTTCTTATACTTTGTCTGAAAATGGTTTATTCTAGAACTTCTTGCTGGAAAGCGATAAAATGGCAAAACTAGTTTTGTAAGCCTTGTGTTGCTACCTAGTTTCAAAGATAATTTTCTTGGATTTGTTTAGTTTAGTTTGCATTCCTTTTCTGTTTTACCTTGTTTAGGGTGGCTGAAAACTTTTTTATTTATGTTTAATTATAGGAAAATCCTTTTTCTGTAAATCCAATTTTTATGAGTTCTGTGTATTGTTCTATGCATGTTCAAATTATTTCATGATTTATTCTTGCTGTTTAGTTCATTCTTTAATTCTTGCATCACATTCGTGCATTTTAGTGACCGAACGGTCGGAGAACGAACCCGTGGAGCCCGCCGAGTCCGTGGAGCCTGAACCCGGAGTCCCGTTCGTGGTCGAGTCTGAAGTTAACCCAGGCAAGCAGCTAAGCATATTCCTTGCACCTTTCAAATCTAATTTAGTTTAGCTATTCCACTGGGTATTGTTGGGCTATAAATGTAGTATGTATGTATTGCATTTTTATACCTATCTTTATGCATAATCCATCCTTGATTTGTTATCCCTATTCTTGGCACTGGTTAGATAGTTAATTACTTAACTTGACTAGATGCTTAGCCCTGCTTAGAATACTTACATTGCTCGCTAGGCAAGAATGGTTTGGAGGTTCACACTTACCGTTAATCCTTGATCGCACTGGTTCGGTTTGGGTGGTGATGAAGTGGGAGTACCGAGATTCGAGCGGAATGTTAGGGCCTAGAGAATGAAGTCACATGGGCATAGTCCGCTTGGATCGATTAAGGACCGAGTGGACGACGTTGGTTTTGAGCACCTTTCCGTGCTACCACATATCCAATATAATGGTATGGATGAGCCAATTACCTTCTTTGACTTGATCATTGATGTGCAGTCCTAGATACGTGGCTACGGGCTATGTAGAGAGGCTTAGTGTGTCCCCAGGTGGACCTATGTGTAGGAAAGTTTAGAGATGTCCCTGGTGGAACTAAGTCTCTACTCGTAATCTAGGTGTGAGGTTCAATGATCGAGCCATGTTGGGAACGGTTGACGTGAGTACCCCCTTGCCCGGCGTGATCGGTTGGGTGAGTCGCATGGTCCTCGTGTCGTGTGGGTAAAGTAGTACACCCTTGCAAGGTTATAATCAATTCGAATTGCCGCGCTCTCGGTTATGAGCACGCTCTTTATCCCATGAACTCCTCATAGAATTTTGATTATGATGGGTTTGGTTCTTGTTACAGCTACGATTAGTTATAGATTATTTTACTCTCTTAATCAACTAAAAGTGTTTGGGGTTGGACAAGATTAATTAATCCTGATAGGTGTTAGCGTAGAGAGCTAATGCTTATGCAATAATTACTTAACCTTAAAGTTTTTACTTGAGCCAATGCATGATCCTTGCTTATTTAATCGCGTAAGTCTTGCGGAGTACCTTTGTACTCGGGGTGCTTTCTAAACCTAGTTGCAGGTGAGCCGGAAGTGGTGTTCGGCCACTTCTACCCCGCTGATCCGAACGCGGGGGAAGAGTAGGTCGTGGTGGTTGTAATGATGTCCTTGAGTAAGGCGTCATTACTTTAGCAAGTACTTATCGTAATCGAGTTTCGTGAGAGCTTGTAAATGCAATAAACTTTATGTTTCTATTTAATATGACTTTCGTGAGCCCAAGGCTTGTAAGTGAAGTTCGAAACCCACCTATTTTGAACTTGTAATATTAAGTGTGTAAAATTGCTCTTTGTGGAATATTGGCGATGTATTCGATTGTAAACGGTATGTGCATATGCTGACTCTGGGTGTATGTTGGAGCACATACCGAGACTACCGAATTTGATATTATTTTGGATGAATGACGTGTCGGTTATTCGTGTCTCTAGATGTGGGATAACACGTGGCACGCTCTCCGGCAAGCACGTGTTAACTCTCATCTGGATGATAATGACCGGCGGTTCGTTTAAAATAGTATTAAATTGGGCAGTTCTCATAGGACGCTTGATGCCATAGCTTATATAGAGCCAAAGAGGATGGTTGGAATGGCAACATCAAGGTACCCCGAGATATGTTGGCATCACAATAAACAAAAATAAATTAATTAATTATACATGTAGATATTGGGTAGCAGCTTTAGAATTTCGTTCAAATTCAAACTAAAGCATAGAAATTCCGGATACAAACTCCCTCATCTTGCCATTGATTCCAGACGTTACAGCATCCATGCTGTTGTGCTGTACTTGAGTGAGTCCATGCACCAGTTGCATACTTCTTGTCTTGTCTTGAGAAAATTAAATGGTACTGTAAACGTCAAGGCATCTGTACATCCAGAAATTCTTGTGGCACTATCAGGAAAGAAAAAGGAAACCCAAACGAAGTGCAAGGAGCCAAGCAAGAAAACCAAAAGCAAGCCCAGCAAGCAACATGGAAAATATGCAGCAAGTCCTTATCCTCTACGTCAATCGCAGGGAAAACCATCTCAAATCAGACAAGAACACGCACAAGTTACATATATTCTCCCTCGCTCTCAAACCCTTCCACTCACAACGAGCTAGAGCTGGTCGTCTTCCTCCTCCAGCCCAGGTTGTAGAGCATTCGGAGAGCTCAAGTTTGCCTTGTCCTCTCCTCGCAGAGTAGAAGCAGCTCTCGAAAGCCGCAACACCAAAACACCAACCACCAGGAACCAAGCCGAGGGGAGGAAGAGGAAGCTCATCAGAGGTCGCCCACCCCGAACACATCACCCTCAGCTGCGTGGACGAGAAGATGATCCCTTTCATAAAGATGAAACGCTCCCTCCACTAGTAGATGCTCTGCAGCGGGAGCTCACCGAAGGCACCAATGGATCTGCAACGCGGCGGCAAGGCAGAGTCGGAGCAGAGGAAGCTGCGGCGCGTCAGGCTCCCCTTCTGGTCCTGCCCCCCGAAGCGGCCTCCAGGCACCTGAGCGCGCGCCTGCCTCGTGTCCCCCTCTCCCTCCTCTTTCCTCGGCGATCTCCAATTCTCCATCCAGTTCTCCAACAAGTTCCTCGGTCTAGCAGCCGCCCCCTCTCTCTAACGGCGACATGGCTCTGCTTTTCGTGTGATCTCGTCGCGAGCCTGTTCCCACGGTCCCTGCCTTGCCGGGGCGGCGGCCTCGGGAGAAGGGCTCGTGTCCGGGCCGTGTCCTCGGGAGCCAGGGCGTTGGTCTCGCCGCCGCTTGCCTTTGCCCTGCCTTGCCTCCCTGTCCGTCTCGCCGCCGTTCCTTGCCGGAGCTTGGGGGGCCTTGGGGAACAGAACCGGGGGTGCTTGGACTTGGCTCCCTCCAATCCTGTCGCGTGTTCTTGGCTCTTGTGACCGCAAGTTCTTGGGTGCGGGAGCTGTCTTGTCCGTGCTGATCCCTTCCTTGGGAGTTGGAACAAGAAACCGCTCTCGCAGTGCGTTGTTGGGATTGCGAGGAAACAGGGGGCTTGTTCTTTATATCCGGATCGCCTTCTCCTGTGGCGTGTCAGCTCAAGAAGCTGTGTGCCCTCTGACTTATGAGTTCGTTCCTGGCACTGCATTTTTCTTCGATCGCCGGCAAAATTAAAGTTGGTCCAGAGTTGCAGCTGCACTGTTTGATTTGTTCTTGTGCCTTGTGGATCGTCGTCATCGCCGTCGTTGTGGAAGGTTTTGACGACGGCATGGGCTCTGTACCCTTTGGTGACACGGAGCTCTTCGACGGGTTCTACGGTGGTTTCGGCGGCCATGGATATGATGAGTACGGACTTGGCCAGCTGGGCGCGTCGACGTCGCATGTCCCACTCCCATTGGACGGCGGAACGGCGGAGGAGGTGGACGGCGCTGCTGCCTCCACGGAGCTGCTGGAGGCGCCGAAGCGGAAGGGAGACCACCGGTCGGAGAAGGCGGCGATGGCACTCAAGAGCCACAGCGAGGCGGAGCGGCGGCGGCGGGAGAGGATCAACGCGCACCTCGCCACGCTCCGGACCATGGTGCCCTGCACCGACAAGGTGAGTTCTTCCTCCTCCTCCTCCCGGCACCCTTCCTGTAGCTACTTGTCCCGTCACATGGACGCTCTAGACGCGGGTCGCTGCACCGGCGGCTCCGGCTGCCGGTTGCCGGCCGGCGAGGGGTGACACTGACACCCCAGTCGAGGAACAAAGGCCTATTGGTATCCGGCCCTCGGCCCAGGCCTAATTCTTCTACCAATATACCTGAGGCCCAAGATGCCTTCTGTCTTTGCGGGCCACACAAGCAAGCCCAACCTGAGGCCCAAGATGAGGCGACCCTGACGCTTTCCTTATTCCCATTTTGCCCTTGTCATGCTGCAGATGGACAAGGCCGCGCTGCTCGCCGAAGTCATAACGCACGTCAAGAAGCTCAAGACCAGCGCGGCGCGCATCAGGAGCCACTGCGCCGTCCCGGCCGACGCGGACGAAGTCGCCGTCGAGCTTGTGGTCCCGGGCGCGGCGTCACCGCCACCGTCCCACGGCGCGGGAGGAGGAGGCGGCGGCGGCCTCCTCGTCAAGGCGACGCTCAGCTGCGCCGACGGCGCCGACGTCTTCGCGGACGTCAAGAGCGCGCTGCGGCCGCTGCGGCTGAGGGTCGTCGGGTCGGAGGTCACCACGCTGGGCGGCCGCGTGCGCTTGACCTTCCTCATTTCGCCGCCGCCGTGCGACGTGGGCGGCGTCGCCGACTCCGTGCGCCAGGCGCTCCAGTCCGTGGTTGACAAGGCCAACTCCGCGCTCGAGTTCGCGCCGAGGGCGTCGCTCCTGAACAAGCGCCGGAGGGTCTCCACGTTCGAGTCATCAAGCTCCTCTTCTTGAGTACGGTTAGACGATCGATTCAGAGAAGACACGTACGTATCGATCGATCATCGATATGATGTGCCAAACTGCTCTGCTAATTAGCGTCAGGAGTTGCTAGTGTAGTTACCATGCATGAACACGATACTGCTAGCTATACTCCTTACAATTAAGTTACCTCATCACTGTGTAGTCGGTACTCACAAGGTTTAGAAGAAGTTGCACCAGTTTATTAGTAACATAATTACGTACTAGTACCACGGTTGTCCAAACTGAAGAGTGAAGTTGGTTGGTTTCTGAAACTTGGGTTTGCGGTGCTTGTGTTAATTCACCTTGTATTTTGTACCTTAGTATTTTGTACGAGCATTATTTCGATCTCCGCAGCATGCTTAATTACTCTACTTTGTCAGAGCATCACTCCCGACCCAGCACGCATATATGCTTAGGGGCCGTTTAGTTCCCAAAAATTTTCACCCAAAAAATTCCATCTCCCATTTAAACACATGTATGAAGCACTAAATGTAATTAAATAACAAAACTAATTACACAGTTTGGATGTACATGACGAGACGAATCTTTTAAGCCTAATTAGTGTATGATTAGTCATAAGTGCTACAGTAACCCCATGTGCTAATGACGCGGTCAAAGGCCTCAAAAGATTCGTCTCGTGGTTTCCAAGTGAGTTCTGAAATTAGTTTTTTAATTAGTGCCCGAAAAGCCCTCCCGACATCTGATCAAACAATCGATGTGACCTTTGATCCAAAAATTTTCACAATGGATGTTGGTATGGTAGGACTAACAACGACGTTGATTTTCAAATTCGAATCTTGCAGATTAAACGACTGAGCTAGCTAGCTAGCTAGCAGTCTCTACATGTACTGTACATGTTGTGACACTACTATACGCGCATCTGAGTTCTGAGGCACTGTTGCACCAACATGCTGCATCTCTGCTACCTTGCTTCGTTCTGCAACAGTAGTAGAACTATGGCCGCGTTTAGTTGGTGAAAAGTAGGGTGAAAAGTTATTGTAGCACGTTTCGCTGTTACTTGATAAATAATGTCCAATCATGAACTAATTAGGCTTAAAAGATTCATCTCATGCTAATCAGTTAGACTGTGTAATTAGTTATTTTTTCAACTACATTTAATACTTCATGTATGTGTCGAAAGATTTGATGTGACGGATATATTTAATACTTCATGCATGTGTCGAAAGATTTGATGTGACGGATATTGTAGGAAAAATTTTGGGAACTAAACGGGGCCTATATGTATGTACCATCAGGTAGGAGCTAGCTAGAACAATCACTCAGCCAGGGGCCTAGCTAGCTCTACTGTGCCCTCCATGAGTTAAGGACAGCCAGGAAAATCACCTTGCAAGGCAAATAAGCGTTGAAATTAAGCCAAGATGCAGCATGCAGGAGCTAGAGCGGAGAGAGGGAGAGAGATCGATTACATACATACTCCCATCATGAATAATTCCCAGCATGTGTTGCAACAGTCAAATAAATCGTCAGTACAGCACGCATGCCTGCGTCAGAGATCATCGAATCTGCTGGGCCGGCGGCTGGGGGCAAGCCACCAGTCATATATACGTCCACTACCCCCTGCTGCCGCCGCTGTTTTGACCCGTTCTAGGAATCTGTCGTCCATGGATCGATCCCTGTTAACTGGCCTCGTGGAGGCACTATTAAATTAAACTCGGGTAGCTACTGTTCGCATCCGTCCGAAGATGATGAGATCCACCTATAATATCGTTTCAGGTGGCTCCTCATTTCGATCAATAACCTGCTGCAGTCCCAATACGTATAATGCTCTCAGCTAGCTGTTGAATATACACACATATTTTTTTTAGAAAAAAAAATACGAATCCGGCCTGTACATCCGTAGATGTACACAGCCAATTATTATAAAGTTTACAAAGAAAAAAAAGCACAACTAGTCTCCAATTCAGACAAAGAACTACTGCAAATGATAGTTTTGCTTCCACCCTCTTTTACTAGCTCCATAGCAAATAATCTCTATGTTTCTGCTCATCTCGGAGAGTGCGTTCTTAGCGTGCTTGTCACGCTGCAGCTGCGCCCATAACCGTAGCCAATATGTTCCTCCGAAGATAACCTGCAAAATCGAGTTAACTTTAAATTTGTTAAAAATAATATCATTTCGGCATCTCCAAATGGCCCAGCAAACAGCGGCAACCCCGACCCAAATCAAGTTCCTAATCTTTTTAGATTGATTAGAAAGCCATGAGTCAAACATATGGCCAATTGATCTAGGTGGTGTCAAACTTGTAGCATAAAATATAATCCTCCAAATCATTCTCGCATAGGGGCAGTCCAGAAAAAGGTGTTTGATAGTCTCATTCCTATTACACCCACAACATCGTTGGCTTCCTGTCCAGTTTTTCTTAACGAGATTGTCTTTAGTTAAAAGCACTCCCCTTTGTAAAAATCAAAGGAAAATCTTAATTTTTAGAGGAATCTTTAACTTCCAGATTGACTTATGTCTAAACGGTGGATGTGTATCAATAAGGTACAAATAGAAAGATCGAACCGTAAATAACCCAGATTTGGTCAAGTTCCATCTAAAATTATCTAAACCATCCACTAAATCAACATGAGTTATCTGTGCTACCAGGTTACACCATTCCACAAGTTTGTTATCTACCAACGCCCTCCTAAAAGATAAATTGAGGGGTCTCGTAGCCAATACTTTGGCCACCGGATCACGCACAATATTAAAGAGTGATGGATATTTAACTTTGAATGGCACCTCACCTACCCAAGTATCCTCCCATAACCTAGTCTTGCTCCCATCTTTAATTTCAAAGGAGACTTTAGCCAAGACCTCATCTTTTATTTTCATAAGACCTCTCAAAAAATGAGAGTCATAAGACCTCGTCTTTTATTTTCATAAGACCTTTCAAAAAAATGAGTCACAAGGTTTGACCTTGACCTGAGAGAGACTTAGATCTTAGATACTTATTTGTTAGTAAATTTTGCCACAAACCATTGGTGTTTAGCAAATTTACTAACCACTTTGCCAGTAAATATTTATTCTGCAACTGTAAATTTAAGATCCCAAGTCCCCCTTGGTCTTTGGGACGGCACAAGATGTCCCATTTGGCAAGATGGAATTTATGTTTATCGGAAGATCCTTGCCAAAAATATCTTGATCTAAAATGGTCAAGATTCTTGAGCACCCCTTTGGGGATCTCAAAAAAGGACATCATAAATATGGGTAGGCTACTAAGTACCGGGTTTAGTAAAATCAAATGGCCTCCATAAGATAGGTACTTAGCTTTCCAACAAGATAGCTTTTTCTCAAAACGTTCTTCAACTTTACTCCATTCTGAATTAAGGAGTTGTCTATGGTGCATTGGAATTCCCAAATATCTGAAGGGGTATTCTCCTGCATTACATCCAAAGAGGTCGGTATAAATATCCTCCATTTGTTTTGCAGCACCATAGCAGAAGATTTCACTTTTGTGGAAATTGATCTTTAGACCAGATAATTGTTCGAAGGCACATAGCAATAGTTTGAGATTCTTTGCTTGCTCCAAGTCATGATGTAAGGATCGATGGACCAAGAGGGGGGTGAATTGGGACTTTTTCAAATTTCTAAAACAAAATAAAGCAACCTTAACCTATGCAATGCTAGTAAGGCTCAATTCACCAACCGGCTAACTAAGCAACCTACACAAGCTATAAAGGAAACAACAAGATATAAAGCCAAGCAAGGTAGAGCTAAGTTATGATCTCTAGGGTCAAGCACATGAATAAATTGTATGAAAGTAAGTGCTTGAAAGTAAAGAGTTGGCAAGAGACGACCAGATTTTTTTTTCCATGGTGTCGATGTGTTGGCACACACCCCTAATCCACGTTGTGACACTCACTAAGAGTCTTGTCACCTCCCATGTCACCAAGACAAAGGTGCTCACTAAGAGTCTCTGTTCACCATCCCGGCGTGGTGGAGCTCAAGCCATGTACAATCTTCTTCGGGCTCCCACAATCAACTTGGCAAGCTCCGCAAGAAGTACCTCAATCACCAAGATCGTCTAGGTGATGCCAATCACCAAGAGTAACAAGGTAGGGCCTTCACTTGAGTAAGAACCGATCACCAAGAACGGATGCACACAAGCTTCTCTCTACTCAAGTCCTTAGTCTTGCTTCTTGGATGATTGAATGATCAAATGAGTGGAATGTGAAGCTCAAGGTGGCTCTCAACAAGAGAATGAGTGTATGAGTGTTGCCTGGTGTCAAGAGACTTCAAAATGACAAATTGGAGGGGTATATATAGGCAGCTCACGTGGATAGAGCCGTTGGAGAAAAGCTGCCAGAAAAAGTACTCAACGCCGGTTAATCCGATGAATGTAAACTGCCCATTTGAAATACTAGCCGTTACAGCTCGAGCAATTTAACCGACGTATCATCGGTTTAACCGGTGAGTGTAGTTATCCACTGATCAACTGAAAAACCAACTCTCAGGACAACTGCACCGACACTAACTCAAATCCTTTGTTGGTTTAACCGGTGAGTGTAAGCCTAAAAACCCCTGAAAAACCGACTCTCTGGACAACTGAACCGACATTAATTTTAAACATCATCGGTTAATCCAGTGAGCACTGTGTCCAGACTTTCAGCTTGATGTCGTCGGTTAAACCGGTGATAAGACTTTTTCTTGATTTTGCTTTTTTCTAATCTGAGTCTTGAATGAAATCCAAATATTCTTGAGATATGAGCTGAATAGCACTTGTTTGAGCTTCCAAGAACCTGAGTGACCAGTGTGTGCATCCATTGTTTTTGATTGACTATGTCCATGCTCAAGTTACTTGGCCTTAACCCCTCTTAATAGTGCGACCTCTACAAAACTATAAAACCTATACTAACCTAAGTGTCCTTCTCAACCTTGCGACACTTAGGACTAGAAAGATCCTTAGTCTTGTTATATACTTGAGTTGAATACCGAGACCGCCTTTTTGAATAATGAAATTTAGGGGCCTCTTTAACATATGATCCAATGAGCGATAAGATTTCATTAAGCTGCACAAACTCATTAGTCACAATAATGGTTGTCATTAATCACCGAAACATACCTTGAGGGCCTAGATGCTTTCACATGATCTAAAAAGATGATAGTGTCATCAGCATATTGCAAAATCGACAAGCCATCATCTACAAGATGAGGGATGACACCTCTTATTTGACCGTCAGCCTTTGCTCTTTTAATCAGGAGAGCCAACATATCAGGCACGATGTTAAATAAGATAGGTGACATCGGATCTCCCTGACGGAGCCCTCTCTTCGTCTGGAAGTAGGGACCAATATCATCATTAACTTTGATACCCACACTCCCGCTAGTCACTATTCCTTCTACCCATCTACACCATTTAGGAGAGAAACCTTTCATGCGTAGAGTTTGTTGAAGGAAAGGCCACTTAACCTTATCTTAGGCCTTTTCAAAATCAATTTTGAAGATGACCCCATCACTCTTTTTGGTATGCAACTCATGGATAGTTAACTACTCCTTCCATGATATTCCTGCCTAGCATAAAGGCAGTCTGCGTAGGACTCACTATAGTCTGAGCTACTTTATTCAGCCTATTCGTGCCAACTTTGGTAAAAATTTTAAATCTAACATTGAGGACATAGATTGGTCTATATTGTTGTATTATAGTAGCTTCATGAATTTTTGGTATTAGCGTGATAATCTCAAAATTCAAGCTATAGAGGTTTAATTCCTCTTTGAACAACATTATTTAATTAATCAGTTAGTTAAATGAAGTGAAATGAGTACTTTTACGTCTATTATCAAGAGTACTCTGAATCTAATTTGAAGATTTGGCTATTTGTATAAATATTTATAGAAAAAATAAATAATCAAACGAAAAAAATTAATGGTGTCATATATCTGAAAACGGAGAGAGTAGTGTCTAGGACGGATCGTCGGAGCCGGCCACCGACGTACCGACGCCATTATATTGATATGCACGCAGCTGGCTCTCGATCGGCACGGCCGTGCCGCGCGTGCGTCCTGTCCTGGTGGACGCGACGCGATGCGCACGCGCGTCGACGTGGAGGAGACACGCGTAGAGGCCAGCCAGGCAGCTTAGGTATGCATGATCCAGCTCGATCAGCAGGGCAGCTGTGAGCGACTGATGATTTAGTATTATAAATTCTAAGTAAACTAATACTACTAATTAATAGGGCCATAAGCGTGCTGGTGTCATGACTAATTTGGCACAGTATTCCTTCCTGACGCAGCTGCAGCCTACATCTAGTGGGGCCGTCGTGCGTGACGTCGGCTGACGCCACCAAATATTCCCCCGCAAGGACAGCATCATGTTTCCAGAAAGAGACTAGGCGCTCCAGGCTTTTCCTGACCAAAGCAGCAATCCCTTTCCCAACTGGCACCGCCACGCTGGAACAAGCAAGCCCACTAGCCCAGGCCTAGGCCCAGGCCCAGCTGATGACATCTGAAAGACGATGAGCTCTCTCACTTGCTACTAGTGCCCCAGTTGAGCTGGAGCTGGAGTTGGAGAGGTTTGATCGTCATCGACCCATTCCATTCCATTGATTATTGGATCCAGCATGGATCGGAGTAACCTTTTGCAGCATTAGCAAAGACTAACTGGTGACGCCATCCAACAAGAATACAAGATCGACAGAAAGGATGAATTGTTTTGAAAATCGTTCCAGTCTTTTCAGGATGGATCTGATCGCCCGTCAGGCATGCTAGCTGCTGACGTGTCCACGCATGATCTGAATAAAGTCTGAATTCCTGCGCAAGGGATGACCTACACACACATCTTAAAATACTAGTTCACATGCTTCCATTCACACCTATATATCGATCTATTGCTCTTTTCCATCACACCAGCTACGCACGCGGCTCTGAAAATTAGCTAGGGTTCTTGGAATAAAATCACTAGCTAGGGCGGTCTAATCCGCCGCCGGCCGTTTTGCTGTTTGGATCGACCTCCATCCCGCTTTAACGGTCGCCAGAAAAGCGTGCCTGTGAGGAGAATCACTGTTGCTGGGCGACAATTAAATCGGGACAGAGGGTGTAGCTACTTAAAGCACGTACGAGCACCTATTTGGTTTATTTGCATCGGTAGCCGGCCGGATAAAGGGGCATGCAAGCAGGTCCGCAACTCCGCAAGCATGTGAATCCTATTCCTATTTCCTAGCTAGGCCGCACCATTGGATGATATGATGCTCCATAAAACTAGCTAGGTGCGAGCGAGTCAGAGCTGAACGATGATGCTGGTACGGTTCATCAGTGCTCAACTTGTGCTTGTTTAAGTTGCACCCAAAAAAAAACTTGTGCTTGTTTAACAGTATTATTGTAAGCTCGGAACAAATTCCATTAGCTACAATATAAAGTACAAATAAACACTAGTGTGCATCTAAAATGGCCTAGCTCTAGCTAGCAAGGATTCACTCACATGGTGTCTGATTGCTGGAACGAAGGTGCCGTCGTGGCGTCGTCGTGTATGCATTTTTTTTTTTGGTTTCTGTACGTCCTCTGTATTCGCGTCGATTTTTTTAATTCCTTTGTTTCGATTGCTCGGAGCGACCTCTGAAGAGAGCACCGGGTTGCCGCGCTAATAAGTGATAAGAAACTTTGACTGCTAATTACGGTGTTAAATAAAATTAATTTAAAAAATTTATAAATAAACTATTTAGTATTTCAAATTAATAAAATTCCAACGCAAAAAATTTTGCGCCGGAAACATGCCCTCAATCACCTTCCTTTCCTTGTTACGGCGGGCGGGCGTGTTACTTACCGCCGCCGCCGCCCGTTGCCCAGCAGCCACCACGGAGAGGAAGAGAGGCCGCCTCTCCCCTCCCCGCCCGACCCCGAGCGAGGGAGAGCAAGCAAATCTACCCTCCCTAGCCGGCTAGCCTTCATCATTCCTTGCTCCCTCCACGAGATCCCCCTCCCGTCCCTCTTCCTCCCCCATGCCGCCGCACTAGGAGCGACCGACCCACCCGTGTCGCCAGCCAGATCCGCCCGGCGGAATGTCCCACCGCCCGCCGGCGCCAATGCCGGACACCCTCTCCGACGCCTTCGCCGCCGCCGTCCTCCTCTCCTCCACCGACAAGCCCGACACGCTCCCGCCCGGCAGGCTCTCGCCGGTCTCCCCGCTCCCGCACTCCTCCAAGCACCCCACCCCGAGCTCCTCCTCGGGCTCCTCCGGCTCCGTCTCCGTCTCCCGCGCGCACGCCTCGGGCCTCGCCGCGCGCCGGAGCCACTCCGGCGAGATCCCGCTCCCCTCCGACGCGCCCCCGCGCGGCCCGCGCCCGGGCCACCGCCGCACCGGCTCCGGGCCCCTCATCTTCACCTCCTGCTCCAGCTCCGCCACCTCCCCGCTCACCAACGCGCTCCCGGCGGGCAACATCTGCCCCTCCGGCCGCCTCGCCAAGCCCTCCTCCTGCTCCGCCGCCACGCCGCCGCCCCCGCCCCCGCCGCGGCCCGCCCGCCACGACGTCCTCGGCTCCGGCACCGCCAACTACGGCCACGGGAGCATCGTGCGCTCGCGCAGCGCCGGCGCGCCGGTTTCCGAGGACGATGCCGTGGTCAGGCGGGCCATGGCGGCCGCCGACCCCGAGGAGGTCAAGAGGGCGGGCAACGACCAGTACAGGAAGGGCTGCTTCGAGGAGGCCCTCAGGCTCTACGACCGCGCGCTCGCCCTCTGCCCCGACAATGCCGCCTGCCGGGGCAACCGCGCCGCCGCGCTCATCGGGCTACGACGCCTCGGGGAGGCCGTCAAGGAGTGCGAGGAGGCGCTCCGGATTGATCCGTCCTACGGCCGCGCGCACCACCGCCTCGCGTCCCTGCATATAAGGTGAACGACGGATTGCTTTGGCTGCGTCGGCGCCACAAAGATCGCTTCTCGGATCTGTGGTTTTCGTGCCATTCTCATTTCCCTTTCAGCATTGTCACCATGGACCGTGCTTTGCTCCGACGATCTTACTCTCAGGCGCTCAGCTAAAGCAAATCACATACTAGAGTGATTTGCCACCATAATGTACCTCCAGTTTGAATCTAAACTTTGCTATTTTTAGTAGAGCTTACAAAACGGTCATGGGGCATGTTGGTTCAGGATTGGTTGCTCAGGGGGGGACTATTTCCACAATAGGCTCAATGCATTTGTGAGTACTAGGCATCCATGTGGAAGTGGAACTGGGTTCAAATGATTATTGAACACTGCCTGCCTTGTATGTCGCTCTCCATTCCCTTCATAGTTCGAAATTAGTTGCTTTTCTGGTTTCCAGAGAACTTGAAAAAGCTTGTTTGGTACAAAACCACAAATAGTAAGCCTATAGACGGTCAATGCAGTCCTATTTGCTAGTTTTTTTAAACCTGTTTTCCTTGTTTGGTATACTGTTCATGGCCGTTTCTCTTGTGCATCCATCATGGATTGTTCTCATGAGTTGGATTAATTGATTAAGTGATTCTTGAATTATTCACTCATGCCACTTTTTTTAATCGGATCTTACTGAACTACAGGCTAGGACACATTGAGGATGCTCTGAAACACCTATCACTTGCAGCCCCACAGCCTGACCTCCTAGAGTTGCACAAATTGCAAACAGTGGAGAAGCACTTGGGGAGATGCCTGGATGCACGAAAGGCCGGGGACTGGAAGAGTGCGCTAAGAGAAAGTGATGCTGCTATTGCAGCTGGAGCTGACTCCTCTGCTCTGGTTAGATGCTACCCCTTGTCTAACTCGATATGGTAGCCATCTCTTGGTTAAAGGGCGTAACGCTTATCTAATTCATATTTTCAGCTCTTGGCTGCTAGAGCAGAAGCCCTTCTGTGGCTCAACCTACTCGATGAGGCTGATCTAGCTATCTCTAGTGCCTCCAAATTGGATTATTCTTCTTCATGCTCCTCAGACACCAAATTTTGTGGCTTCCTCGGCAACGTTTATCTCTTCTATGTACATGCCCAAGTTGACATGGCATTGGGAAGGTAATTTTTCAACTTTACCTGCTTCCCACTACATGCACACAAATAAGTTAACTGGTTAATATGCTCCTATTCTTCCTGACTTGACTGGAGCGTGCGAAAGCTGTGTTACCAAGTTATCATGTCTACGGAACTCATTCTTCCTTTTTTTTACACATTCATTTTCCTGTTGTAAAATACTGTAGTCAAATAACGCTCGGTTGCCTTTGAGCCTTAGCTATGAGAGAGAACAGAGAAGCTCGACAACCGTACTCAAAAGTATTTTAACTTAGCTGGTATCTGCAGGTTACCTGCTATAGCTTGATAGCATATGATTTGACTCTCGTGAACATTTTGCAGGTTTGACCATGCTGTCTCCTCCATAGATAAGGCAAGGATAATAGATCCAGGAAATAGCGAAGTGGTAACTATGCATAACAAAGTGAAATTTGTGGCTAGAGCACGATCTCTAGGGAACGAGCTCTTCAATTCTGGAAAATTTTCAGAAGCTTGCCTTGCTTATGGTGAAGGGCTCAAACAACACCCTGTGAATAAAGTCCTGTACTGTAATAGGGCAGGTTGTAGATTTAAGCTTGGGCAGTGGGAGAAGTCAATTGAGGACTGCAATGAAGCTCTCAAGATTCATCCCAATTATACCAAGGCTTTGCTCAGGCGGGCAGCATCGTACGGCAAGGTAGCACATTATCTTCCTAAGACTTTCTTGTTTTCCTCTTTTCCTGATTTATAGCTTGGGACTCAAAAGCAACTTCATTTATTGCTCTTTTGGTGGTTAGATGGAGCGATGGGCAGAATCTGTGAAGGATTATGAGGTTCTCAGAAAGGAACTTCCGAGTGACACGGAGGTTGCTGAGGCCTATTTCCATGCCCAGGTTGCTCTCAAGTCATCTCGTGGTGAGGAGGTATCCAACATGAAGTTTGGAGGTGAGGTTGAAGCAATTACAGGAATGGAACAATTTAAGATGGCTACATCTTTGCCAGGTTAGTCTTCTGGTCAGCTGAATTCATTATTTCATAATGTTGATTCCTTTCTTCTTTTTTGTTGATACTGCGAAAAGCTTCTTAGAAATCTTATATTACCTATAATAGCACAAAATGTTAAAAGATCAATTTTTATGTATCCATGGCTCCATGCATAGCTACAATTCACTAAAACATGTATCCATTCCATTAGTTCTGATAGCAAATAAGAACATCAACCTATCAAGTAATAACCTTCCATAGAGAGAGCAGTATCTGATTGAGAGCTTAGCCTTACATTTGATAGCTCAACTTGTGAACTGCTCACCAACCTGATATTACCAGATTCTAATCGAGCTGATCCCAACCAAAAGTCAGTGACTTTTGGCTAATCTTTGGCAGATGCAAAAGGGCTGATACATAATAGTGGGCACAGGGTCCTTAACTCCTTACCATTCTTGTTCAGTTTAAATTGAGCGATAGTGTTGATATAGGTGCGGTGCAACTGAACCACACAAGCACCCTCCTCTATTTTATCTTCTGTTTTTATTAGATTTACCTTGACACAGATAACAGTCATATTAGTAGTTTGTATTGCTACTCAAGAGTCAAGAATAGGCAGTCCCATTTGAGGTTGCACCACAGGTTGGCAGTACTTGTTTCTGTTTTCTGACGTGCAAGCAATCTTCACATGGCATTTGTTTTACTATCATTGTTGTAATGCTGGTTGAAAGTACATAGTTAAGGTCACTCTTTTTGTCTTTAACTATCTGGCCACCTGCTCTCTTTCAGTCTTGTGCTCTAGCTTTTAGCTGTAGCAGTAATTCTTAGCCTTTCTTTATTTGATGTATTTTAGTGGTCTGTTTGAAATTTACAGGTGTTTCAGTCGTCCATTTCATGACGCCTTCAAATCAGCAATGTTGTAAGATTTCCCCATTTGTGAACACACTGTGTACCAGATACCCATCTGTTAATTTCCTCAAGGTAACTAGCACCATTCACGGCCATCCACACCATATCTGGACTACATTAACATGCCATTTTGCTCTTCACTCCAGGTCGATGTGAATGACAGCCCTGCTGTTGCACGTGCTGAAAATGTGAGGACAATTCCAACATTCAAAATCTACAAAAATGGTATGAGAGTGAAAGAGATGATCTGCCCCAGCCAACAGCTGCTGGAATACTCAGTGGGACATTATGGGATTTAGGCCATGAAGCCGATGATTTGATGTTTCCTTCCTCCTCCAGCTTCTCTGGAGCAAGCGCAGGCTTTGCTGGAGCAGAACCAGTGAGTACTGAAGTTCATCTTGATGAGCGCAAGATGAATAGCAAAGAGCCCAACATTTTCCATCCCGCACCCCTTACATTTCCACCCATTTCTCCATTTGTTCATTACCCAGTTTATTCATTTAATCTGTCTTGCCCGTACATCATTGTTGCGAAATTCCTTAGAACAAAAACATCATCTCCTGATTCATGCGAAGAACGACTGTAAATTTTTACTTCCATGTTTACCAGACAGCCAATGAAAGAAAGGTATAGATTGCATTTTGTACTTTCTAAATTCAGTTATGTAATATGGAAGTATAGGGGCCCCGTTGTCTTTCACAGTTCGTATCGTGTGCCTTGTGGAAGGGCTGACAATGACATTGAAATCACCCCAATTCACATATTACTAGTATAGAATTGCCTACGCATTATGACTATTACTGAACAAATAAACTGTCATATTAAGTTGTTACTATGAAGCAATTACTTGGTTTTAAGTGTCCTCTCAGCAACGCATTCCATCAGATGACCACGTTTGGAGCACAGAATTTTTGGAAGTCCCTTCAAATTTCCTGTTTGGAGCACAGAATTTTTGGAAGTCCCTTCAAATTTCCTGGGCTTTCTCCACGCCCTATCCAACGAGTCATCCTCACGTTTTCGCATCTTCTTTTTGATAATTTGATGATGCCGTTCCTGCACTTGCGTTCTCGTTAAAATCATGCCTTGTGCGACTGTTGACCGTTTAGTTGGTTGTTCTCTGTACTTTTGCTACGGACACGTGGGCCCGGAGTCCACGAGGCCGACATGTCAATATCGAGACCTGGCGTGTTGAGGGCTGGTTGCTTTGGCATTTGCCTCTTGTCCAGATGGGCATGCATTTCTGTCCCATCACCATCTCCATGCCCATATGCTGACTTGCGGTCGTTTCTTGTAGATCTCGGAACAGTGCGCACTTTTATCTGTTCTATGATGAATGTTGCAAATAATGGAAAGAATGAATTTTCAAAAGAGAATCACAAGGGTGTCATTTCGTATCGGCTGCCACGTCAGAAATGGGGGAAAATGACATATTGAGGAAAAGGGATTAGAGTGACAATCCAGTTAATTAACAAGCAAGGACCGAGGTGTCATTTTAGAGAATTAGAGAAGGCAGTAAGGAAGATGACATTTGAGTGTGCTGTCATTTCTTATAGTAGCAAAGGTTAAATTACCACAAGACAATGTAAAATGCTGGCCTTTGTTCTAGTATTTGCTAGTACTATGTATTTCAATAAAAATCTTAGAAAACTTCCAAAATTGCCATAAGATATTTTCTTTGAAAAAATGATCCCTGTCTACGACAAGGTGGGCCTAGACCTAGATTTTATTGAGCAAATGAATAACGAATGAGGAATGAGGTAAACTGTTAGCTACAAATAAGGAACAAGATGAGATTTCGATCCGTCTTAGCAGATGTGCAAAATCCATCTGAAAGCATGAGTACAGGAAGGGAATGATTTTACAATGGTGTAAATGTTTTATGATGTTTGGATACAAGAACCAAGTGCTTTTTGTTCTGTGCATATAAACAGTGAAATTCAAAAGTTTGGACTCACGAATTAAAACATAGAAGGGAGAGCCCTAGGAAATTTAGTCTAGTCAAAATCGCAAACAAGAATGTAAATGATTATCCAAGAAGATGTTCCACATGTTGTGCCACAGATCTTGCAAGACTATCAGCTTCCACCTGCATAGATGCCTCGGCATACACCCGTACCACATCTTCTGTACCAGATGGCCGCACAAAGCATCGCCCATGGGTATAGTTGGCTGCAGTAACATCACAATTTAAATATCAAACACACTAACACGAAGCAACTTAAACTTCAATGAATGTGATACAGAATCGCTACACTGCATTCTATTAGGTTGGCGCTTACCAGTCTCCTTATCTATCAATTCTTGCAAATTAGAAGGTTGACTAACTTTTGTCTCCGCGTCTGTTGTGACAATTGAACTTCGATCTATAACTTTCACCTGAAAAATAGTAACAAAGTTAACTAATTGCATTACGAACACTCGTCAGCACCTTCCATGAGAAACGAGTAGTTAAATTACAAAAGTAGCGAAAAATTTGTAGTATCATCATCTTCAGTGAAAACAAGAAAAGTAAAAAGTTAGTGAAGACCGGAAGTATATACCTTCAACTGTCTACTGGGCAAATCACAATATAGTTCACACCAATTCTGAAATGACCATCCCTTATACTGCAAAATAGCCTCCACCAAAAGCGAACCACTCAGAGCATCACCTACTGCCTGATTAATCAGCTGACTAGCTGCCATCAATCTCATTGCCGCATGATACTGTGCTGAACCTAGAAAAGCCAATAAGATAGACCACATTAAACAAAATGTTAAGAGGGAGAATAAGGAGAAAGAACCAATAGCTAGAGCTTACCATTGGCAGCTTCAGAGGAGTGGTCATTGATTAATGACTCCAGTTGAGAGAGAAAATCCTCCGAGAATACTATAGTCCCATGTCCATTGGCTTCAAAATATATACCTATATCATACTCCAAAGCCTTTTTGTGCAGATATTTCACTCCTGTAGGAGTGAATACCACTTCAAGGCCAAGGTTCTTGAGAAATTGGGTCGATGCCCCATTTGCATAAGCTGTCTGAACTATGCCAAGCCTTGCCGACAATGATTTGTTTACTTGACTACCATTGTTATTGATAATATCTAGCTGCTCTCTGATAAACAGGGCAAACAGAGATAGTATCTTGTCACCATCAACAAGATCAACCTTATTGTCGCTAGGCGATGACACGCGGAAATAGACAAGTCGATCAGCATCACCATCCAAACTTGCACACCTAAATTGCAAAAAAAAGAATGGTAAGTTTGCTTTTAAAAAAATGATAGACAAGCATGAAGCATGCGTAACAACCGAGCATCTCACCTGACACCAACATCTTCAGGGCTAAACCCATGAGGAGTAACTCGCTCCTTTTGAACAAAGTCTGCACCACACATATGGTTTAGTATGCCTTCTCCTTCCTTACCTGAATTCCTCACATTAATATCTATGCCTGAAAGCTTTGCCTTTATTTGTTCAAGCTTTACCCCACCAATACCATTTGCTCCATCAACAATTAGTTTCTTGGCAAGCTCATCCCCACTTTTATCTTTTGGCACTAATTCCAGCATACGCCTGGTGAAATTTGATGTTAAAAGCTCGCCATAAATGACAGTCATAACTTGTGAGAGGCTAAAGCAGTAGGACAATGACTAGAAAATAACCTGAATGAGTCGATAAGTTGCGTAAAATAATCTGACTCTGAAGCCTTGATGCCTTTGTTTTTGCTCCGGACCATCCAATGCAGTTGAGGGGTGGTCAAAATTCCCAAATCAATTGCGTGTGCGCCAACTATCGCATTTATCCCCTTCAGTTTGATGAGAAATCCAATGAGACTGAATTTGCAAACTGATATCAGTACAAATATAGCGAAGGAACAGATCCACATGCATACCTGCAGTGCAGCATCGAGCAGGTACTCTCCTGTTGGCCTAGTATCTCGGCCAAGCAGCACTTGCGCCGTGTGGTGGCCCCCCAATGGAATTCCCTCGTTCTTGACAAACTGAAGCACCAGCTGCAGAGAGAAGAAATCGTATTACCATTCGCATTTGCATAAAAAAGTTAGCAGGCGTTGGTTTGGTTGTTGTTGTTGATTGATGCCACAAGTGTCTGGTTGTAGTTCAGGATTTGGATGCTAGCTCCAAGTCTTAGTTTGATTTGTTACTTCGTAAGACAACCGCTAGTATTTATTTGTGTAAGAGTCAGTCTGCCCAAACAGATCCTGCAGCTTAATTACATACCTAGCAGAACGAAGGTTAGGAGTAGAAGAGGACTGATTCCTTACCTGCAGGAGGGCGTCGGGGTCGGGGGCGTTGGCGAGGGCGTCGGCGAAGGGCTCCCAGTGCTGGGCCATCATGCCGCCGTCGGGGTCGGCGATCTTGACGCCGTTGTCGCCGACGGGGTTGTGGGAGGCGGTGATGACGATCCCGACGGCGGCGCCGGCGAGCTTGACGGAGCGTAGCGCGGCCAGGATGCCGGCGCGGCAGACGGCGGGCGCCATGGTGGCGCCGTAAGCGCGGAATCCCGCCGTGCCATAGGAGAACCTGCAGCCTGCGCCCCCGATCCCATCTCATTCTCTCAACCGCGCGGACTAGTTGCGTTGCTGAGGCAGCAGAAGGAAGCAGCACGTACCGCTTGGGAGAGGGAAGCGGGACGCGACGTCGAGGAGGCGGCGGCGCTGCTCCTGCTCCTGCTCCTGGTTGGCGGCCATGCCGTCCCCCTCCGCTTCCTTCCCGGTCGTTATGAGTCGTTGGCTCGGATCTGACGCGATTTGAACACCACTTGTCGCCGGGGGGAAGACCGACTCGACTAGAGAGAATCAGGAAACGAAGCGGCCTGCCAATTCGTTGGGAGTTCGGAGACCGGAGGTGCGATCGTAGATTCAGTACAGTTCAACCATCCAGGATCGCACAAAAACGAAGCTGCATTACTGGAAGAGCTTGAATTCTGAATTCCTCCCTCCGGCTGCTTCCTCATGGAGGAATAAGATCTTCAGAAAGTTCAGGCTCAGAGGAATATGCTAGCAAGCTCTGCTTTTCAATTAAGAGGATAAGAGTGAGTTAAAAGTCACAGGATAATTAATTGGGCTAATTGGCTCAATTACAAAAGTAACATTCTTGTCTACATTTTGGTGGCTTGGCGATTTGCAGATAGTTGATTGGGCTGATTGGCTAGTACTCTTGTTTTCAGCGGATAATAATTTTTGTTTGGAAGGACATGTCTGCCTTGTCCCTGTTGTAGACACAGTTGGCAACAGGTGAAAAATGACTGACTTTTAAATTTATCATTATCAGTTTTCATTTACTGCAAACCAATGATACTGAGTCATTTATTTTGCTACGTCTGAAACAGGCAGAAAACGAAGGCGAAGCCTACCCAGTTCAGTGTTCAGAGCCTTGGAGAGCATGTACTGATGCCAAACCTTCTGGCTTGTCGTAAGCCAAGGCACAGCAGTATGTTATTCCATTTCTGTTGACTTATTTCAGCTAAACCTTTGCTGTACATTGGAACATCTAATTTATCAGTATTAGGATATGCTGCCTTTGATCCTGTGATATGCAGCCTCTGAATAAAAATGTCTCGTGAGTAGTTTGTGACACCATATTTGTCACGCTTCTCTCTTTCTTCGCCATTTGATTGGGGACAAATTCATGTGTTGATGACCAAAATTGGCAGTAACCTGAACAGACCGGTCTGACCGGTGTGTCCAGGCGGTCTGACCGGTCTAGGCGTTTGTAGACGGTCTGGCATGACCAACCGGTCTAGGAGGAGTCCGAGTACAATTAGAGTTCTTAATAGATTTAGATCTGTAAACAGGATTTCTTGCGGGGTAAGTCTTCCCCGCCCTATAAATATAAAGGGTCACGGCCGATTGAAGGAAGAACCCAATCGAATTTATCAAAAACACATATTTTATCTTTTTACCTTTACCCTACGTTTCTAACCTCGACATGCTGTTCTTCTCTCGTCTCCATGGCGTTTGACGACGCCCTAGCTGGCCTGCCGAGCATAGGGCAACCCTACACGCGCTTGCCCCGACGAGGTCCCTCCCGGGCAAGCGTTCGTAGGATCGTCGCCGTTCTGCACGGCGACCGGTCTGACCGGTCCCTCTGACCGGTCTGACCGCTCCACGCAGGAGGTGTTGCAAGGAGATCCTCCTCGCGTCGCGCGACTTAGCGCGATCGTGTGTTGGCCCGTAAAAGGCGTTAACATATTTTTGGCGACCCCGCTGGGGAACGAGAATCAGGCTATCATGGCCGATTTGTCAAACCCTAGCAATCCAGCATCATCTAAAGAACTACTTGAAGAGTATCGGCGAGAATACGACAAAGCAGTCGAAGATCTACTTTTGTCTTGCTTTCGTATAACAGAGCATGGAGTCTTTAAGATAAAGGAGTTGCAGACACCATCTGCCATTGATGTATTAATGGAGATGCAATCTTCAGGTACTTTATCTGACATTCTATCTGGTTTTGTCAAGCATTTGATTGATAAGAAAGATAGTTCAGTTGCAATTCCTGTTATTCAAAAATCGGCTATTGAAAAGCCGACTAGTAATCCTTGCGAAATTTTGCATAATGTTGCTAGTCAAGATACAATTCGGCCGTCCCAAACCGAAATTGTTGAGCCAAATTTCCCTAGCAAGAGCACAGAAACTAAGTTCAGTACTTCTACGCTCGGGGGGCAACAAAACATAGTCAAAGGTTCCGGTTGCACCGCAACCGGTCTGACCGGTTATCCGACCGATCTAACCGCCTCGTCTAGGGTTTCACCAAATAATTCAAAACCCGAGATTGGTGTTTGGAAAACTGTTGAATCCAAAGGCCGTCACAAGCATCAAAAGGAAAAGCCGAAGCCCTTTCTTGGAGATCTTCCGGCTAAATTCAGAAAACGAAATAATGATGCTAGTCGGCTAAAACATCCAAAACACTCAAGATCTACTCCAAGACAACAATTCCATGATCGGAATCGGCAGACAAATAATTTTTCTAATTCAATGCCGTTTTCATCACATAGGTCGTATACATATATACCATACGGCATGCCTTGTTTTTATCCGTCATGGTATTTTAATTCCTATATGCCGTCTCTTCCTACATATTTGTGCCCCAATTATATTACCTATAGGGAGCCGGCAATTAGTAAGCCACCACCTACAAATAATGGCCGTTTTGATCCAAAAAATCGGCCAGTGCAGAAAAAGAAACACATGGTGATCAAGCAAGTTTATCGTGTCAAAAAAAATGGGCGATTGAATAAAAATTCAGATTTGACACAAGATAAAAAAAAAGCCGACCGTTGAAGAAACATCGGCTAGTTCCGTTGCTCAGATTGTCCCCAATGGAGACCATACTTTAAACAATATAGTCAAACAATGTTCAAGTTCGGCTGGGGGGCAAGATAAGAGCATCTATATCGGTTCTGACAGGACCGGTCTGACCGGTTTGTCAGACCGGTCTGAAACTGGAAAGTCTGGTGGTACAAAAAATAGGATCAAGCCAACCTTTGAGGAGCTTCTGGATAAATACAAGAAGATATCTGCGCAAAAACAAAGCAATCAATTGGAAGACAAACGAAAAAGTTGTTCTTCATCACCAAGATCAAGAAAGCATCAACGGTCATCGTATTGGTCTTCGTCATTCATCCCGTCGATGCATGTACCATGATCTGCATATTCAGGTTTGTTTAATCCATAGTTTGGTCAAAATCCTTGGCTGCCATATTATGATTATCAGTTTTATACTTTATCAAGGAGCTATGATTTGTATAATCGGCCGCATTGGCCGTCTCAAGATTTTTGTTATTAAACATGCTAAGGAATGTAAAGCCGAAATAGTTTGCTGATCGTAAGCTAGAAATTGTTACATACTAGTTCTCTTAGTTCGGCTATTTTAGCATGTTTAAATATAATGTGTGGCCGACGTATTGTTAATCGTCGCCCTTAGACAATTTTGGTCCAGAGAAGTGTTCTTTGGCACGCAAGCTTTGCCAAAGAACATGGGGGCATATGTTGACGACCAAAATTGGCAGTAACCTGAACAGACCGGTCTGACCGGTGTGTCCAGGCGGTCTGACCGGTCTAGGCGTTTGTAGACGGTCTGGCATGACCAACCGGTCTGACCGATAGGTCAGACCGGTCTAGGAGGATTCCGAGTACAATTAGAGTTCTTAATAGATTTAGATATGTAAACAGGATTTTTTGCGGGGTAAGTCTTCCCCACCCTATAAATATAAAGGGTCACGGCCGATTGAAGGAAGAACCCAATCGAATTTATCAAAAACACATCTTTTATGTTTTTACCTTTACCCTACTTTTCTAACCTCGACATGTTGTTCTTCTCTCGTCTCCATGGCGTTTGAGGACGCCCTAGCTGGCCTGCCGAGCCTAGGGCAACCCTACACGCGCTTGCCCCGACGGGGTCCCTCCCGGGCAAGCGTTCGTAGGATCGTCGCCGTTCTGCACGGCGACCGGTCTGGCCGATCCCTCTGACCGGTCTGACCGCTCCACGCAGGAGGTGTTGCAAGGAGCTCCTCCTCGCGTCGCGCGACCCAGCGCGATTGTGTGTTAGCCCGTAAAAAGCGTCAACATCATGCAGGTCAGAATAGCCGTAGTTGGTAAACAGACCAATGTTCTCCATCCTCGGCCTCGAGGTGAATGACGAACTTGGGTGACTAGTCTGCTGCAGTGTCTCTTTCACGTTATCTTGGAACATGCTTAGACTCCTCCAGGTCTCTTCGGAGAATGGATAAGATCCCTTGATGCTGACCGATTCTAGTAATGACGTAGCACTTCTAATAAGTCTCAAGTCTCCACAAAAATCATTACACAATTTTCATTGTGGGTAAGAAGAATCATTATACATGCATCGATCAAGATATATTCTTTCTTTCTTCAGGCTTTGCTTCATGCATCAGCTGCGTGCCGGAGAAGACTTGCGGTCCATTGGGTCCCAGCTTCTGATCTGGATGAAGGGACTGCAAATCAGGTTTCCCGAATTCTATTATACTCTTGCTAGCTTTCACCATCACTTGAGAGGGTGCTGTCATGATCTAATCCTTAAGCCTGTCTGATTCTGAATGTGGTGTTGCAGTCACCTGACCTCCATGAGCAGGCATGGAGCCTACTGAAGGTGACACTCATGACACTGCAAACGCTAAACATCACAGAGCACTGCACGTTCAGTGTAACAGTGTCTAAGGCACACCAATCTCCTCAGGGTGCTGCAGATGGGGTCCTGGTTCCAGGAGGCTTTGGCCACGGAGAAGTCCAAGGCAAAATTCTTGCTGCCAAGTATGCCAGAGAAAGCAATGTTCCATACGTAGGCATTGGCCTGGCTGGCCGCTTGGGGATGCAGGGTTGCTATCATAGGATGCAAACAGTGCGGAGTTTGACGCGGGCGCGAGATATCCTTGTCTGATCCAAGTGCCAGAGGTAACAGTAGCGGCAGCGTTTCTGTGGACTCGCACGCTCACCGCGTTGCCTTCGTGATGTTAGTGCTTTAGGTAGTGTTTGGTTGGTGGGATGAGAAGGAATGGAATGGAGTGGTTCTGATCCGAATGGTGTTTGGTTCGAGAGCTACAGAGCGGAGCGGTTCTTTGAAGAGAATATTCGCTCAGATACTGGGATGAGCCCGTCCCAAAAAAACGGCCGGACGAGCTCGTCTCACTTGAACGGCGTGAGTGCCGTCTGCTCTCTCTCTCTCTCGCGCGGGCACGCATGGAGCAGCTGCAAATCTGGGCGGGTGGAGCATGCTCAAGCGAAGGCGCAGCTGCAAACCTGGGACAGCAGAGCATGCGCGGGCGATCGAAGGCGCGATTCCATTTTGGCCATCGCGTGCTAGTTCTCTTTCCAACAATTGACCTGACAGCCGCGGGATCCAGCGCGCGGGAGCGCGCTCTCCTTCCCTTTCCGTGTTCCATTTTTTGTTTGGCCCAATTCTCCATCTTTTTCATTTTTTTTACGGCCCAGTTTGTTGCTGGCGGCGTGACCCATCATCGATTCATTTTTTTCAGCCCACTTTGTTGCTGGCGTCGTGGCTGCTGGCCCAAGTAGTCAACCAAGGTTTTAGGAATATTGAAAATTGAAAATATGTGGGGTCCACAAATATCAAGCGCTCAAAGACCACACACGGCGGTGGATTTTTGAAATCTATTCCTTCTTTTCCCTCTTAAATTACTAATCTATTTTTCCCCGTAATCTTGTTAGTAACCTTCTCTTAACACCAATTTTTTTTTACATTTAAGTTATGTGACACAGAAGTTATCAATATATTTAATTTGTACATAGTTATGTGATATACTTTTGTGTTTTTCATAAATAACTTTTGAAAAAAAGTATTGACATGCTTTATATTTTACATACATAACTTTATATTTTACCACATATAACTTATTGACACAAGAATTTTTTTACATACAAGTTATGTGACACATAAGTTATCATTACATTTAATTATACTTAGCTTTTATTTTTTTCTTAACACGACATAAGTTTTTGTTTTACATAGTTATGTGTCATACTTTGTGTTTTCATAAATTACTTTTCGCAAAAAAGTATTGACACGCTTTTTATATTTTTATCATATATAACTTTGTATTTTATCACACATAACTTATGTAAAAATGTATATTTTTCTTTGGTATTGACATACTTTGTGTTTTTTCCCCAGATTTGTCACGAAATGATGCAATCATTTTGAGTTCGAATAGCAACAAACGAGTGGTCTACATTAATGAGAATGATAATATGTGTGAAAAATTATCACCTGTTTTTCTCTACGTACTTATATATGATACTATTTTACGTCAGCCAGCATGTTGTGTTATCGTTCTATATATTAAACTTATGCAAAAAGGATGTAATAACTTATCCACTAAAAAAATTTATGTATATAACTTTTGCTTGACCATATTTAGATATATAACTTTATGCTACATACGCAGAACAGTGAATGATTGATATAAAAATTTGTATACACAACTTTTTCTTATAACCCATATTAACTTTGGTAGTGCATCCAAGAAAAAATAGAAAATTATGTATATAACTTTTACTCGAACATATTTAGATATATAACTTATGCTACATACGTAGAACAGTGAATGATTGATATAAAAATTTGTATACACAACTTTTTCTTATAACCCATATTAACTTTGCCAGTATAGAAAATTATGTATATATCTTTTTGTTCGAACATATTTAGATATATAACTTATGCTACATACGCAGAACAGTGAACGATTTATATAAAAATTTGTCTACACAACTTTTACTATAACTTATATATGTAACTTTTTCTAGTGCATCCTGGATAAATAGAAATTAATATTTTTACTAAAATTATTGTTTTTCTCATTTTTCTACAACAACAACATAGCCTTTTTTCCCAAGCAAGTTGGGGTAGGCTAGAGATGAAACCCGAAAGAAATAAGTTTAAGGTTCAGGCACATCGATAGTTAGTCTCCAAGCACTCCTATCCAAAGCTAAAATATTTTTTTCTCATTTTTCTAAAAATAATTTTTTGATTTGAATCTAACTTTTATTTCACTTCCCCCACCCGGGCGGCATTTGCCGCGGAAGATCCAAAAAGAGAAAGGGAATTAAGGATGCCCAAAATGGAATATACTAGGTTGTTTTGCTAGTTGCTCTGCTGGGCGCGCGTGCGAATTAGCTATGCCCGATCGAAGGCGTGGACCTGGGCTGCCGAACCGCCGCGCGAGCTGCGAGCTGAGTGCGAGGCCTGAGGAAGTGAGGGCCGGGGCGCAACATTTCCTGGATGGATTCGTGAGCGGCAGGCAGCGGCAGAGACGCAGAGTGGTCGGATTCGCAAGCTACTAGCTGGAATTTCAAGCTACTGCCTGGAATGGTGAGCTCCTAGACGAATTTGGCATGCGGGGCAGAGGCTCCACGACCAAACTTTGATTTAGATTGATTGGAAGTTGCATTTTATCCTTAGTTTGTTGTTGTGTGGGTTCTGTGACAGAACCGCCAAGTTAAACGGCTTAATTAAGCGTAATGATCATTATCTGAAATTATCAGACGCATTAGCTTAATTAAGTGTAACCTGACAGTCTGTTTCCAACCCACATGCCGATCGAAACATCACCAGTAGTCTCGCGTAACGGCGAGTTTAGACGGTACCAGCATGATCCAACTTTACAACATAGATATCAACATAAATATTCACAAAACAGCTTCAATTTAGAATTTACATACAATAGAATAAATGACAGCAGCGGAAGAGAATATAAATTGAGAGAAAGAAATTTGATTGAGAACCAATAAAACAAAACGACAACTACGAAAACGTGAGGACGTCACATCAAGCCCACCGATGTTAATCCTGGTTAGCTCCCATGCCTGAAACATGATAAATAACAAACCCTGAGCAACTAATACTCAGCAATACTTACTCGACTATGGGTATACATAGCTCATTATCTAGACATGCACGACTTTCTGGCTAGTGGTTTGCTTTGCATAAAGATATCTATAGGTGGATCCTTACTTTCAATATTTTAGCCGCATATTTTATATAGATAGACTATCAATTAATGTTGGCATATCTAAAGCAATCATGGTGGAGAATTCAATATTAATTCAAAATAGTATCCATCATGTATCACTAATATTCTAACTCATTTCTACGAGGCGACAAATAGATCAAGGCCCTTATATCCGCGAGACACGGCGAATCGATCCGATTTAACCTTGCAAGGTGGTCCTAACCAACACGGCACGCATAAGCCCCATCGGACCACACGCACCAACCATTCCCCTCCCCGCCTCGAACTACAGAACCGCCCCACGTACATATAGTCAGCCGAGTCCTATACGAGAGACCGCCAAAAGTAAATACATGCATCCCAATTCTCCGCGGCCACTCGACTACCCTAAGGGGTGGTGATGAAGTTCTCTGTACTTTCGAAATAAGGCAGTACTAGGCTTACCGGTTTCGACTACCTCCTACTCTCGGCATGCGGTTAGTACAGTTCAATCCCTGATCAGCACTGCCGACAACGATCGGTCCTTAATCAATACAGACGTGGCTAAGACACCCAGAAACCATTTTCTGCTGCCATACCTATATACCATCACCATTCCCCGTCCGGTCTCAAGTTTTCATCATTCCACATTGCATTCCATATCTCAAATACTGAAGTATAAAGATAATTATAAATCTCACGAGTAACCGGCAATTACTCGACTTCTAAATAACATATATCTCGTGAGTGACAAGAAATCACCTGACTTCTACCGAGACCTATTAAGCATGGCATTGCTATCGACCTATACATACTATTATAAACTCAAGGAAACCTAGGGATCATGCAACTAGGATTCCAAATAACTCCTAAAATGTAATGCACAAATAATAAATAAATATATATAGTGAATCATAATTTAAAATAATAGGACATGCACCGGGGCTTGCCTTCGGGGTGCTGCTCTGCACTGGGGTGAACTGGGCCTTGGGCCGGGGCCTCACACCTCTCCTCCTGCTGGGCCTGCTCTAGCGGCTCCTGTGGCTCTGCAACTACCTCGTAGACAAACTCCTCCGCTGCGGCTGCTACACGTATGCATATGATATGAGAAATGCATGCATGAATCTAACTCTCTATTTATGCATATAACAAGCTATAAATGCCTTTATTTAGCATAAACAAAATTGCATAGAAGAAGTTGTCAAACCATACCATCCAGGCTCTATCCTATAGAGCATAAAAATACGAAGTTAACAAAACTGATTTTGTATTTTTTTTCCATTTTTCTATAATTTTCTACATATTTTATAAGCACTGAAGGTCTGTGCTGATCGGATGATCCGACCAACGCCGGATAATCCGACCACCACCAGAAAGTTTTGGCTTCGGATTGCCGTTGAGTCCCCATGGTCGGATGATCCGGCCAAATAGTACTTTTTGCCACTGGAAGGTGCCGGATGATCCAACCCTAGGCCGGATGATCCGGACCTGAGTATTTCTGGAGTGAGTTTCGTGCACAAAAAGTGGGTTGGGCCAGATGATCCGGTACTAGGCCGCATAATCCGAACCGGGGGGGCGTGCGGCGTGTAACGGCGTCCTGCGGCGGGATGGATGGGAAGGGAGGGAAAAAAGGGATTGGGGAAGATGAGAGGGACACGGGAGAGTTTACCGTGGGCGCGAATCGGGCGGGGCAGGGCCGGAAGGGGAGGCACACCGTTGGGGGCGGAGCTCCGGACAGGCAACAATGGCGGCCGAGGTGGAGGAGCCGATTCCCGTCGGTGGAAGCTCGAGTGAGGCTCAGGAAGGTGGGGTGGTGGTGCGAGGCGAGGTTGGGGAGGTGCTCGTGAAAGGAATCGGCGAACGGCGGCCGAGGATGGCCGGAATCGACGACAACAACGGCTCCGCTCGAGCTAGGGCACGAGCAGGAGGAAAAAGAAGAAGAAGAAAAAGAGGAACACAATACCGGAGAGGATAAGGGCGCCGAGGGATTAGGTGAAATAGGACACATCCGGATCATCCGGCTCTCACTCGGAAGATCCGGCCCAGTTAAACACTGGGGTGTTACAGGTTCGATTGATTGGAAATTGCCCTCATGGCAGACTACATCGGATCATTTTTTGCTCATGCTGCAAGCTGCAGCAGCCGGCGGCCGGGCAGCGGGCTGCGCGCGACGAGCAGTGGCAGGGAGGGGAGGGAGAAGCAATGTGGCTGACAAGCTGGCCCCACATAACGGGAGTTAACGGAGCACGAGCAGATTTGTTCTGATTCTTCCAACCAAACAAAAAATGGAGCCATTCTAACTCTGCAGCCAAACATAGAGTTGGAACCACTCAATTCTAAAACTCTGGAATGGAGCCATTCCATTATACTCGCTCTCCAACCAAACACACCCTTCCACTGTCTGAATGTGGACTGAAGGGCTCCAAGTGATGTAGATGTGCGTGGGGTCAAGGAGGACTTTCTTCAGAACAAGGGACTGCAAATTAGGTCCTCTCTATATAGCCTCTACGCTGTAAGTATGATCACCCCCCCCCCCCCCCCCCCAAAAATCGCCATCGACATCTGTACGAGCCTATGAGGTGAGATAACATTGCACTCTCATGTATACGTACAATTCTGCATCAGCACGTTCTCGGAACGTGTATCCAGATGATCGCGCGAGCTAAGGACAGGTTGCGATGTGTATATATATTCGTGTGATCAGGGCTGGTAGCCAGAAGCGCGGCAGCACCAGCAGCTGAAGCACGTTGCAGTAGAGCCATGATCTAGAACAGGGGGTGAAGGTCGGTGTCCGGATCCATAGCAGCAGCAGAGATGAGAGGGGGCACAATGCTGGAGGGCGGCGCGGGCTGCCGCCGTCTCCCTGTCGCGGTCCGGGAGGTGACCTGACGCGCGTGTGGTTTTGGCACGGGGATCACGGGGGCAAACGCCCAACGGCCGCGGCGGGACGTTTGGTTCCGGTCTGGCCGCCGGGCCGTCGTGCGCCGGCGGCAGGCTGCAGCCATGACAAGTTGAAATCCCGCCTTTCTTTTTGTCTTTTATTTATGCAAGAAGCAAGCCAAGCAGGCAACCTCTTTTTTTTGGCGAAATGGTACGTACTGCTTTACCAAATCCTTCGGTTTTGTTTCGTATAAAGAGAAAAACTTGTTTTTGCGAGTAGCAAAAGGGAAAACTTTGGTTTCGCGAAATGAGAGTGTGTTTAGATATAAAGATCAGAGCCTGAGTGTCATTTTTCTAAACCATGGTATTTTGCCTTTTTAGATAATGGAAAGATTATCCAGCTTCACCCTCCTCACTCATGGGGGGGGGGGGGGGGGATCAGACCAACCTTATTACAAGTAGTAGAAACCACACCACTTCTCACAATGTATTTAAAGTATGAAGCATGCTTATTGGAAGTCAATCTGTTAACTAAAAGGCCATCCATGGGATGTGAAGAAACAAAGAGCTCACATCTGCAACAACGACATGCATGAATCGTCCTCTCCTTTTGATCTTCACTGTGCTGCAACTACGTCCAAATGGCGTAACCAATACGTTCCCCTAAATAAAACTTGTAAAAAAGTTTTCGGTTGACAATTGTTAAAAACATCATTTTCCTAGAGAGCCAAATCACCCAACGGATAGCTGATATGCCTGTAAATAAATATAAATTTGGTTTATGACCCTCTTGTTTTAACCAATGATTAAATAAATCATCATCTTTTGGTAATATAATAAACCATGGTATTTTGCTTATTTCTATTTTTAATTTTCTTAGTCATCATATGTGAAGAGTTAAATCATATTTGAAGGGTTAAATTCGATTCTGGTGCTTCCTTACGGAAATATTACACACAAAGGTTGTCCCAATATCTCTAAGAAGCTTTTTGTTCAGCAAAAAGAAAAGGGAAATCTAAGAAATTTTGGATGGAGAAACAAAACAACGTCGACACGCCTCTAGCAGTAGCAGATGCGCTACGTAATGGAACAGTAACTTTTCTAAAAGCGAGCTTGATGATCGTACAGCGGATATGATACAAAAGTCGATCTCTCACCTCTATCTCAAGGACATGGCCGGCGTGTGGCTCTGCCTTGGCTCCGTTTATGCATGTTGGTCCTTGGCCTTGCAGTGCCCATGCAGCCGGCCGGCCTGCAACTGCAAGCGCGGCACGACACGTCGACGTACGCGCACGCACACTCGAGGCGTGCGTCTGCATGCAATGCACTGCGGATACTCCCCGCGGCCTGCCAGCGGCAGCTGAGAAAAAGGCAGCAGGCTCGCTGCGTGCAGGTGCAGAGCGGACGTGACGCTTCCACTATGTAAAGTTCAGTTCTGCCACTACAGTCCAGGCCAGCCTCTGCACTGCTCCTGCATGAATGGCTCCCAGCGAGTTCGCCGACGTACGGGCAGCGTGGCCTACTAGCTAGCCCCTAGCCAAGCCACCACAGCTGCATGCTACACGTTAAGGCCGTGTTTAGTTAGCTGTCAAATCAGAATTAATGCTCGCGTGGAGTATTAAATGAAGTCTATTTGTAAAATTTTATCAGGGATGAATGTAACTTTTCTAGACAAATCTAGTGATGGTAATTAATTGATGATTTGCTACAGTGATGCTACAGTAATCTTTCTCTAATCACGCAGCCAAAGACCTCATTAGATTCGTCTCGCGATTTACACGGAGAGTTGTGGAGGTGGTTTTATAATTAGATTTTATTTAATATTCTAAATTAGTAGTCAAAGGTGCAAAAAAGTTTTTGCGAAATTTTTTACACCCCAAACCAAACACCGGTTTTATTTTATTTTATTTTACTGTTGAGATTCTGATAGGACCAGTGAATGAAAGAAGAGAAGGCCGGGACAGGTAGATGTACTCCCTTTTGAGTTTTGTTTACAACTTTGAAGGTTTTCTCGCATATAATTAATTAATTAATGTCAAAAGGCATAACAATTGAGTATGATCCCTCTTGAAGCAGCAAACAATATTGGTAATGGAATAACTAAAGAGGCAGGAACCAAGTTGAAGGGATAAACGACCTCACTCAGACACTGTGATTGTTGCTTTAATGTTTTTCTTTCTTTTTTGATGAAACGCTGACAGCAAGTCACCTAATTCTGCATTGCCCTTTTGCAAGGGATGTCTGGCATCGTATCAGCTCTTGGTCGGGAGTGCACACTACAAGAAAAGTAGTCATTCATCCCTCAGCCTTTGTACCGGTCATATTTAGACCATTTATTACTGGTTCTAAATTTTAAAACTTTTTGAAATTATTTAGTACCAGGTCATACCTCCGTTCGGTACTTAAATGTCACCTTTTAGTACCGGTTGGTGTTTTAGCCCGGTACTAAAATGGCGTGGCCATTTAGTACCGGCCAATGACACCGACCAGTACTAAAAGGTGACATTTAGTACCAGTCGATGTCTTGGTCCGGTACTAAATGGTACTTTATGGGTTATTCAAAAGGAAAGCATCCCTCATGCAACCACATGTGAAGCCTAGTTGGGATGGTGCAAGACCGGAGGTTGTGGGTTCGAATCCTTGTGAGCACGCATATTTATCAGGGGTTTTATTTTTACAGGATGGTGTATTCAGTACCGGTCACTACGGTTAGTACTAAATGGTGGACCACTTTGTACCGGCTAGCCGGTACCGGCCAGTGGCGAAGCCTAGCCGGTACCGGCCAGTGGCGAAGCCAGCTCAAAAAATGACCTAGGGCGTAGTTCTAGATAAAATTTTTACCGGAGCACGCGAGAAACCAAGGCAGCATGCCTGGCTGCAGGGGCTCGCGACGGCGGCGCACGGGATCCGCTGGCGTGGCCAGGGGTGCTGAAGCGGGGTTGCAAGATGGACGGACGTGGAGCGCCGTGTGAGCGACTGAGCAAGACTGCAGGCGAGGAAGGGGATTGTGAACTGCTGAAGTCGGCAGTGTCGTTTGGTGGCAAGAAGACGCAGCACTGGGCTATGGCGCTAGTCTGAACCACTTAAAAGGCCGCAGCCCACTCGACCGGACGGCGCACGAGGCCACGGAAATCCTCTCCCCAATGCCACAATGGCCCAATCTGAGTCTCACGACTCTCAGCAGCAGAGGACCGTCGTCCTCGAGTTCGGAGGGTGCCGCCGCGCCATCATAAACCTCTGCTGGAGTGGAGAACGGAAGATATTGTCAGCACCCACAAACCAGAGAAAGCATATACTGCTATGAGCCGCCGCACTAGGAAGCCTAGTGTCCGTTTTAGCGGCAGCAAATGGGTTCGCTAGATGTGTCTGCGCGCACATATTCGACCCAGCTCATAAACGCAAGAGAGTCGCTGGTTAAATACTGAGTGCGTGTAAGGAGGAAGAGTATCAAACAATTTGTATGAACTCTTATTTTTTCTCAAGTAACATGTCATTGGGAAACTAATTTTCTCCTCTTTTGTTCTTCCATTATACTTAGATCTATTCTTCTTCTTCTTTCCTGCTACCTTCTTCTTCTTTGCCATTATCTATCTTTGCTGTTAGCAAATATATTTTGGAGCTCACCTCTAGGGACCTAGGGCGGCCGCGCTAGGCGAGATAAAATCATCAAAACCAGGGACGGGTAACGACGGGTTGGGTAATTGTGGCGTGGACTGGACGGGCCGGGGGGACGACGACGAGAGAGAGAGAAGTCTGGCGGGCAGCCAATGGGAACTCGACAGAGCGGGGTGAGAGCTACTGTACGTGCGGGTGACAAAAGGACCCTGCCGGGGCCGCCTCTCCCTCTTCCCCCACTCCCCACGCACCCACCAATCCACCGTCTCGTCAGCCGTCACTCCACAAAGGCCTTGCCCTCACTCACTCCTGCTGCTCTGGTCTCTTCTACTTCATCTCAGGTAAACTCTTCTTCTTATTTATTGATAGTCTCTCTCTCTCTAAAAAGAGGAAAATCTCTCTTTTTTTTAACTGTGCACCTAGTAGAACCTCTTGCTGCACACATTTGCACGTAGTAAGTTCCAAGCAATACAAGGAAGGTAAAAGAAAAGGAATCCTGATGTAAACGGCAAAGGGAAAGGAATCACTCACTCATCGATTTAGAGGAGTCGTCTTTGCTTGGCCGGCCCCGGCTCAATGGAACAGTAACCGGATCATAGCTTAGCTTTGACGATCTGATGTGTCTGCTGGTGCTGGATGGATACCCTCCGATCCCCTAGCCTAGCGGCCTAGCCTAATCCTATCCTGTCCTGTCCTTTGTCCTAGCTGCTGTTGCAGTAGTAGCTATCGTCCTTGTTTGCATAGACGAGCAAGCGAACACCAACAGACCATTTGACCTCTCCGGCCGCTTTCCTTTCCCAAACGCACGCACAGGCACAGCAACAGCAGGCGCGGATGGACGCGCACCGCGGGGGCCGGCCGATTGGCACCGGCCCAGCCGGAGCCGGGTGGGGATCGACAGCGCCTGTCCAGTCAGCACCGCCCGGGCGCGCGGGCCCCATCTGCCGCCCCGCTGCTTCAGCACGCCACCAGCTCGCTCCCTAGCGAGCGAGCGACCTGCAGCGCAGCCAGAAGCCCAGAGCTCGTCGATCGCTCAGCTCGCTTTCCGGCCAGCCGCCGCTCTATAAGTAGAAGCAGAGGCGATTCATAATTGGTGGGCTGGTCTGGTGGTGTCTGTTGGGCGGCGGATCGGAGGACGACGAGGAGGGGAACGAACAAGAGCCAGAGCGAGCGTGAGGGTCAGGAGGCCGCCGCCGCAGCAGTAGCAGCATGCAGCGTGGGGATCCGCTGGTGGTGGGGCGGGTGATCGGCGACGTGGTGGACCCCTTCGTGCGCCGGGTGCCGCTGCGCGTTGCCTACACCGCGCGGGAGATCTCCAACGGCTGCGAGCTCCGGCCCTCCGCCGTCGCCGAGCAGCCGCGCGTCGAGGTCGGCGGCCCCGACATGCGCACCTTCTACACCCTGGTATGCATGGTAATTGGGCAGCTAGCTAGCTGATTCCATCTATCTGATTAACGCGTGATTTGATTTGATTTGCATCAGGTTATGGTGGATCCGGACGCGCCAAGCCCCAGCGATCCCAACCTCAGGGAGTACTTGCACTGGTAACTAGCTAGTAATCTTTTGTATTTGTGCAGGACTTCTTCAATTCTTTTCTGCAGATATATAGAGAGAGAGATCTGCTTAGCTTGCATGGTAAGATCACGCCATGTGATCTCGTCCTTCCTTCTCAATCCTCGGCCCGTCTCTTTCATGGGAATGAAGGCGCAGAACGCGTACTGTCAGCATCTTAATTATCCGTATTCTTCACCTAGTACGGCTGGCCACTTAGATCAAACATACATTATTAATAATAAGTACTTCTGACAGAACATAGTAATGTTTAATTAGAGGGTAAATTATTAATTATCCGTATTCTTCACCTAGTACGATTTTGTTGATAACTTTAGAGGGTAAATTAATTAGGTGCAATCATAAAAACACACGCACTCTACCTTTTTATATGAACGCCTCTGACTCCGAGGAATTGGGTTCTAGATATATAGATCCCCTACCAGCACAAGCCTTTTGGTGATCAGGATCCTGAAAAATATGTTACTACTATACCTTGGAAATTATTTTTTGACAATTAACAAAACAATATTATCAGCTGCACTACTCCAAAATCCTAGCCATGGATAAAATGGAGTAACCTTTAGGTCTTGGTGTCTCTCCTTTCACCTCGTACTACAACAATTTTTCCAACAAATAATAATGCTGCATTTAGGATTGTCAACAAGTAGGAGTAGTCTGTTTGGATGCGAAGGATTCAGGTCCAAATTTGCTAAATCCTAAATATATTCGTCAAGCATTCTCCCATATTATATTAAAGAACCCCTCAAATTATTTGCAAGTGTATTTAGAATACTTCCATACCGTCTGTAGGAAAAATGAACCGGTTGATCGATCGATAGATAAGCCCAATAGCATTATGTCTGGAAGAATACATTCTTTTTCCAGGAAAACATGACATATATACATAGCATAACATTGAGAGACAACTGAACATAAACCATATATATTCCACAAGACATCCAAGTGTAGTATCGAACTCTTAAATCAAATCTAAAAACACAAGATTGAAACCTACAGACAATAATAGTTTATTAATTCGTTGACATTATCAACTTTTAGTCCCAACAAATTTGTATTCAACTGAACTTAGTGGAAACTTTACTTTTGTGTGAATGAATTATTTCTATTTATAAAATTCCAGAGAACTACATGTTATCCAGCCAAGAAAGTAGATGTATGGAAGAAGGTAGCTAGTAAAAGAGTTCCATTACAGCCTACAGGCTCAGCTGAGAAAAGCTTTGATTAGTAAAACCAATAGCTATAAGGATAAATAGGGAAAGACAACAAAGTTGCTTACTTACTCCCTCCGTGTCGGTAAAGGAAGTCGTTTTGAGTTTATCTTAAATCAAACATTTTAAACTTTGACTACAAATAAATTATCTTAAAATATATTTTCGTAAAAGTATATAGTAGTTATTTTCTATTTTTTTTATAGCAAAAGGATAGTGGTCAAAGTTTTTTTGGAGACTATGTCAATGTCCGAAATGACTTCCTTTACCAATCTGGAGTGAGAGTATGCATCAGCTAGAGGACATTTCCTAAAGAAATAGTTACTATATATATCTTTGTCCTGCTACTAAGAAGAGCCCTCATCTTACCATTAAATATAGCAGTACATTTTTTCGCTCGATCATTTTTGCCATCCCAGCCTAATTCCATAAATTACAAGTTTACAACATAAATCTAGATGACCTTTCTATAAACTTTGCATCAAGATTTGTATTTTTTCCCCTTTATTAGAACAGGTATCCAAGCTAGCAGACGATATATAGGTTTTCAAGTTTATGGGGTTTTTTCCAAACTCATAACCTGCAATAATCACTACCGTACAAAGTATTTCAAGATACCCCATGCAAGCTTCCTTTAATTTGGTCTTGAGTCTTGACACCACTAGCTAGTTTGAATTCTATCTGCTTGAGACGAAGAGGCAACTGCTAACGAAACGATACTAATCACCTGAAACACAAACCCTTTTTAATCAGTGGGTCAATACCTTCTGTCTCACAACCTGTGAATGCATTTGTCTATAACTGCAAAATCATCGTACATACGTATACTGATATGCAAAATAAGAACCTTTCTAGTATTATGTTTTGTCACATGTACTACTATATATAGATTGCCGGGACGGTCCACTTCAAAGTTCAAACATACATCAATTTTCAGTTCAGAAAGAAAACCGACAACTTGACCTTATTATTCATCGATCATGCATGATGATGTAGTCTTTTATGGACGGAGATGTTCTGAATCGAAATTACTTTGACCCGGTATTGCAGGCTGGTCACTGATATCCCGGCGACGACAGGAGTTTCTTTTGGTATGTCCTGCTCAGAGATTTTTTTTTTCGTGTTTGACTAACCTAGTTCAGACTTACATCGATTCAGTGTCCCTGTTTATTTGAGCATTAGTATTAATTCATCATAGTATACTTGACGCACGCACAGGGACTGAGATTGTGTGCTACGAGAGCCCACGGCCGGTGCTCGGAATCCACCGCCTGGTGTTTCTGCTCTTCCAACAGCTCGGCCGGCAGACGGTGTACGCCCCAGGGTGGCGGCAGAACTTCAGCACCCGCGACTTCGCCGAGCTCTACAACCTCGGCCTGCCGGTCGCCGCCGTCTACTTCAATTGCCAAAGGGAGTCAGGAACTGGTGGCAGGAGAATGTGAATTCGTACGATACTCTCGCCGTCGCCGGGGGTGAAATAAGATTGATGATGATTGATTGGCCGGGTATATTATATACAGATCGAACTGAGACACATGGAGAAAAAGAACTGCGAGATGGACTATATATATATATATATATATATATATATATATATATATATATATATATCCTAATTAGTTGATCAATATGGTAGCCATCCTTTACATCTGGGAGGAGTATATATATTCGATTACTTCTGGCAGATTGGCATAGTTAATTAATAAGACTATAAAGCAAGCGAAAATGACTAGCCTGATGAGTCAACATGACTACTGTCTCTCCCTCGTGAAAGAAGATGTATGTCTCATGCTACTGTTATTTAGATCATCAGTTGAATTGCAGATTCTTCTTTTTTTCTTCGTGCGTGCGCACGCGCGCGTGTGGCGAGGACATTCCCGGTACAGGGCTGAAACTTTTAATTTGATAAAGACAAGAAAGCTGAAATCCAAATTTTGTGACAGTTTAGATGACTAGCCGAGCTGCTGGATGCAGGGAACATATCAGATGGGCACTTGGGCAGAATGGGATTAGCTTAAATCTGTGCATGCTGTTTGCTATATAACACTACTATATATGATGTGACCACGCAACCCTGATTTGTGTTCATGAGCATATATCCTCAGTATGCATATTATAAGCTGCATCATGGCATAAGAAGTGACAGTAACCGTCGGTGTCTAGACCCGGCGGTCTGGCACCAACTAGTGATGATGCTGCGTGGTCCCTAACCCTAGATGGTTGATGCAAGAGGTAACACAGTAACGCACGGGTTTATCCTGGTTCTGGCCGCGGGGCCGTACGTCCAGCAAGGGTGTGCGAGGGCACTGTACTATCTTGCACCGGAGTTCTTGTAGTAGGGGTACAAGCGAGGCGAGAGAGGGAGGGAAGCTCCCAGATCTCTGCTAAGTGATTGAGGCAAGTGCCAATATCGAGCTCTGGAGAGCGTGTGTGTGTGCGGGTTGTGTGCGAGATGATATCGCCCCTTTGCGAAGGAGCCCGCCTCCTCCTTTTATAGACTCAAGGAGGGGCGGAGTACATGTACAGGGAGATCACGGAAGTCGTCGTCTTCTCCCCGAATCGCGGGGGTGCAGTGATCGAGCGCTGTGGAAAGTACACTGTGTGGTATGGCGCCAGGCGTGGCAGTTGTCCTGGGCAGCTCCCTGGTCTCGCGGAGATCGCACTGGCATCCTGATAACTCCTGTGAGCGTCGTGGTGATCGCTGTGGAGGGTACCGTCCTCCATGTGTGGCGTGGCGGAGCGTCGAGGGTCCTGCAGGCGGGGTCTTGCTCTGGTCAAGATCTGTACCCCGTCCGAGGGTTGCGCCCACACCCGTCGAGGGTTCTGCAGAGGAGAAAGTACGAGGGGTAGGAAGCACAGTGGCAGGAGCAGTGCCAGGCACGTTTGCACAGGGTGTTGCAGGTTCCCACAGTGTCGCAACAGTGCTGGGGATGGCGGAGCAGTGACCGGAGTTGGCGGACGGGACTCCGGTCACAGTTGCTGTGCGGCATGGTGGCCTGACGTCGTCCGACTCCGCACTCCGCGGCAGAGTGGTTGGCATTTAATGCCTCCGTCAGACAGACTGGTGAGCAGGTGGATCGCTAACTCCGTCTGCCGAGGGGTAGCCTCGAGCGAGGTGGAGTTAGTTCTCTCTCCCGAGGGTAGTTCCGCTACCCTCGAGCGAGGCAGAGATGCGGTGCGCTATCGAGGGTCTCGGCGGGGAGGCCTCGAGCGAAGCGGAGATCGCTCCACGGGTCTGAGGGGGCCTCGGATGGGTCGTACCGCGAAGCTGGGCCGCGGGCCGAGCGAGGATTGGGCCTCTTGGGGACTGAAGAGGATTTGGGCGCTGTGGGCCCTATTGCCTGATTGCATTGTGTGTCATGAGGGCGATTTGGTCCCTGGGTTAGGGTGCCCCTAATTATTGTACCCGACAGTAGCCCCCAAGCCTTTGTAGGGATGAGTTTCAGCCCTGCAGAGGCCTGATCACTCAAAGTCGTGACTCGGATACCGACCGTGGGGGTTTAGTTTTTCTTCGCGGGGGCGCGTCGGCGCACTCGCGGGCGTAGCTAGAGGAGATCGGTTCAAGATCGGAGTTCGCCGACAGAGAGACGGCGGCAAGGTGCACGGCATGCCTCGAGCACCATGAAGTCGCCGCTGGGGGTGTCGCCGTCACACTGACTGGAGGGTTTAGGCTAGTTTGCGGAGCAAGATAGAAACGAGAAGAAGGGTCGGGCGCTTGCGGCCTTATTTGGAGCCGGAGGCTACGGGTGGAGACGGGTCCAACTCCGAACCCAACACTAGCAGGAACGAGGAGAAGGGTCGGGTGCTAGACTATAGATTTTGATCCTCGAATGTGTGAAGTTTCCTTCGTGGGGGTGCGTCAGCGCACCCGCAGGTGTAGCCCCCGAGGCCTTGGAGGAGTGCTAGCACTCGTCCAGGGGCTATAAGCGACGTATTGCATGGTTGATCGGGTGGGGTGACCATTCAGCTTCTCTTCCAGCCGGCCTCGGCATTTTCAGTGCTGATGCGGCGACCCGTTGCCCTTTTGATGATCAGGCGAGGGGGATTTGTTCGACACGTGGAACTTCACAATCGGTGATGGCTGATTTATTCGAGGGCGTGGCCTGAGCCGCGGTGTGCGAGGAGCCCCCGAGCCCTGGCCTGTGTGAAGGCATTCAGGGAACCCTCGTCTTTTCATTATGACCCTCGTCGCCCTTTCGCAGGGAGGAGGGGTGAAGCGCGCCATGCTACCCATGCCCGGGCAGCGAGCCATGGTTGCTTCGGTGAGCTGTTAGCAGGTAGTTCAAGCGGACGTCTGTGTCCTGTTCGATAAGGGTCGGCTCGTGGTCTGTAGACACGTCTCATAAAGCGCTTGCAAAGGTTCGCTAGGCGGAGCTTGGACCCATTTGATAGGGTCTGAGGGCTCAATGCTCTCCCTCGATGTGATCCCCTTGCTAGGCATCCTCGGCTGGCCTTGAACACTGTGTTGGACGTCTCGAGATTCGCGCTCGAGGGTAGCTAGTATGGTACGTCCATGCAATCCCTGACTCTGGTGATCCGGGGCACCTGTCGAACCCTCGGTGGGCCAGGCTTCGAACCCCAGATCAGTAAGGCCTCGGAACAAAGCTTCTTCAATGGTAAGGAACCCCCGGAGGGAATATTCCGTCACAGTCCACAGACGGCGCGGAGTCGTGGGTCGCGCGCGGGTCTCCCGCTGGTCGTGGGGGACGTGGCCCGGCGCGTGCGGTGCGGGCGCGCCTTTTCAGGCGGCCGTCTCGGGTAGGCGGAGCGGCGTGGGCGGCGACTGGCCGATGGGACGGCGCTACAGTCCCGTCGCGCCCCATCGGTTACCGCACTGCGGTAATTATTGAATGCATGCATGGGGGGTTTCCCGGGAGTGGGGTCCAGCTGTCAGTGGCTGCGAAATCTACCGCATTTAATGTGGTAGATTCGGGGCCGTGGCGACGAATCCGCCCGGCACAGTGAATTAAAGAGAGAGAAGGGGGAATTGATTCGCTTCACCTTGCCGTTTGCTCTCGCCTCCCCTGCCTTCTCCGCTTCCCCTGCATCCAAAGCCCGGAGCCGAGAAACGAGAGGAAGAAGAGGAAGAGAAGCGAGCACACCTTTCCTCCCGTTCGAGCCTTCCCCCTGCCTTCCCCCTTTGCTGAAGAGATGGCGCAGTTCGCGGATCCGGCACCATGGGGCAGGTCCACCGTCCGCGCGGCGGATTTGGAGGCGCTGGTCGCCGACAGGCTCTTGCCGCCGAACACCGACCAATCGCCACCAATGTGGATCGTCCCAAGGCCGGAGGAGAGAGAGCCGAAGCCTCCGAGCGGCTACGTCATGAGCCTCGCGCGGCTCCACGAGCGGGGATTTGGCGTCCCCACCGGCAAGTTCTTTCGTGCGCTCTGCCACCACTACGGGGTGGAGCTGCGCAACTTCACCCCCAATTCCATCTCGTAGGTGGCGGTCTTCGTCGCCGTATGCGAGGGATACTTGGGGGGTGGAGGCGCACTGGGATTTGTGGGTGCACCTATTTCGCGGGGAACTCTACACCGAGCACGTCCCAGGCCAGCCAAGGAGAGTCGCCCGCGCCGGTGGCCTCACACTCCTAGTGCGTGAGAACAGGGGGAACCTATACATCCCCTGCAAGGTGAGTACGAACAACGCCGGGTGGAGCCGAGGGAGGTTCTACTTGCGCAACGACAATGAGAGGCTCCCGGCGTTCACCGACAAGGTCCTCCGGGAGAAGCCAGATGCATGGAGATGGGGGGTGTCGCCCCCTGAGTGCCAGGCCAGGCTCAAGGTGTTCATCGAGGCGCTGCAGTATTTGGCAAAGAAGGGGCTGACGGCGGCCGCTGTCATCGCGAATTTTCACCGGCAGAGGGTGATTCCCCTCATGGAGAGGAGGTTGGCGATCTTCGAGCTGACTCCCGAGGCTGTGGCTGAGGGTTCGAGGATGTTGAGCGGGCTACTCTCCCTCGATGCCACTGCCCAGAGGGCGAAGAGCGCGGTGGCGCACTTCCCCTCCGACCCCGAGGATCTCTGGAGGATCAAGATGCGCCCCGAGGATGGGTACATCAGTTTGGTGAGTGCGGCTTTCGATTGTTGTTGATTTCATGTTGTTTCTTCTCCTTCTTCTTGTTTTTGATCTGAGTCGTGCTTGCAGGGACTAAGCCGTAAAGGCTGTCTCGAAGCCCCCGCTCCCCGAGGTCCGCGAAGTGAACCGCCTGCGCGCGCAGGCGGACAAGAGGAGGAAGGACGAGGCGAAGGCAACCGCCGCCAAGAAGAGGGAGAGAAGGGAGACCCATGATAAGGAGTGCGCCAGACGGAAGAGGGAGGGCCACTCTCCGCCGACCACGCCTGAGTCCACCGAAGAGGGAGACTCCTCGTCCGGCGGGGTGGATTTCTCGGAGTCTGACGACTTTGAGGTGGTGACGGCCGTAAGCCCTCCGCCGGTCCACCACCGGGCCGGCGACGAGGCCTCGGCGTCAATGCCGGGCGAGAGAAGGCTCGCGCCGGCGAGGCTGGAGAGGGCACCCGCTGCGAGGGTGGATCGGAGGAAAGGATGACACCTGCGCCGGTGACGGCAATAGGCGGGCGGACGTCTGCGTCCGCAACATCGGCGGGTGGCAGGATGTCCACGGCAAGCGCGGAGACCCTCGGGCAGATAGCCCCAGGGGTACAAGCTGATCGAGGTGTGACGCCCCTGGGCCCATTGTCAGGAAGCGACAGCGTGCCGCGAGGCCAGAGGAGCGGCACGGGCAAGCGCAGGCTGAGCTCCCTGTGGAGGTAAGCAATCTTAATTCCGTCTTTCGCGTTTGTTTGTTTGACTCTCCGACCCCAGCTGACTTGTCATTCTCCCCTGCTGGTTCAGCCGCAAGGCCGCTACCTAGGAGATGGTCCGTCTCGCGTCGTCCAAGGCCCTCAAGACTGGGGCAAGTGCAACGCCGCATTCGGCGCCGCAGCCCCCGACTAGAGGGTCCCATACACTGGAGGCGGCCACCGCGGTGCTCCGGGAGGCAATGGTTTGAGGGGCCCAGTCGGCCCAGCAGGCCCATGCGCAGGAGGGCGGGAGCGACGCCGGCCAGAGCGGCGCAATAGCGACCTCTCGGGCGTACGGCGAGGGGGAGGCCGGCCGAGGCAGCACGGAGGGTGCTGCCCGGCCGGATGCTGAAACTGAGCCCGGCCGAGGCAGCGACGACGGCGCCGCCCAGCCGGGCTACGGGGACGACGCTGGCCGAGGCAGCATCGTTGATGCCGCCCGGCCAAGAGCTGGGGGAGAGATTGGCGGGGATGCGCCGGAGCATCCAACCGGCCAAGCAGAGGGGGAGGTCCTCGTCTCTGAGTGGAGGAGACCCTCGCCCCAGAGTCCACGGGGGCCGGGGGCGAGAGGGCCGCCGCAGCGGCAACGGTGCAGATGGCGCCGAAGAACGTAGTGCCGGTGGTGGAGACGCCGTCGCACGAGGAGTTCGGGGACTCGGTGGAGATCGACCCGAATGCTGCAGCTAGCGCCGCTGCCTGGATTGCCGAATTCATCTCGGCCTCCGAGGGTGTCCTCGATACGGGGATGTCTGAGGGGCCCCCCATGGGGGTCGAGCGGGCGATGGTCCAACACGGGGTCCCCTCGGATTTTGATCACAACGAGTGGGAGGAGGAGGAGGTATGGAAGGCGTAGTACGAGGTTGGCACTGAGATCCAGGATGCCCTTGGCCGTGCCTTCCAGCTTCATCAGAAGACAAACTTCCTTATCAGAAAGGTAAATGCCTTTTCCTATGAATTATCCGTTTCTGGTCCCGTTTGTGTGTGTTTCGCTTATGTCTTTCTGTTCGCAGCGGCTGAAGGAATCTCGCGTAGAAAAAGCGCCGAGCCGGCCCGGCAGTACACCCAGGTGCGCTGGCTCGAGCAGTGCAACGCCAGTATGGTCGCACGGATGAACGAGGCCAACATCCTGGTGTCTGACCTGGGTGCGCGTCAGCACGCGCTGGAGGAAGAGCTGGCGTGACGCCCAGGAGGTCGAGGCGTAGGCTGCCGAGCTGCGGCAGAACGCGGTGGTGCTGGAGCAAAAAGACAAGGCGCTCGAGGCGAAGGAGGCTGTGTTCCAGCGCCAGGAGCCTGAGCTCCAGCGCGAGAAGGCGGCCGTCACCATGCTCACCGACACCCTCGTGGGGAAGGACGTCGTCCTCAAAGCACGAGAGGTGGCCATCCGCAACGCAGAAACTGCCCTCAAAGAGAGGGAGGCCTCCTTATCCGTGCTCCAAGAGCAGGCGGATGCCACTCGTGCTCAGCTGGTGCGAGCGCAAGAATGCATCAAGGGTAAATATCTATGATTTCACTTAAGTTGATTCTTAATTTGCTGAAACTTATCTTCGTTTTCTTGTTCGGAGCTGAAGAAGGCGGTGGCGGACGAGACCGCGGCGAAGGAAGCCGTCCAAGCTGTGTATTCATTGGCGCAGAAGGATCTCACAGACCTGGAGGGTGCCGCCGTGGCCACGTGCCAAGAACTCGAGTGGGAGGGAGGCTTGTCCGGGAGCTCGGTGGCCAGTCGCCTGCTATTGCTGGGCGGTCGGGTGGCCGAGCGCCTCAGGAGCACCTTCCACCTCGGCGTTTAGAGGACCCTCGCCGTGGCGTCGACGCACTACGACATGAACCTCGAGCAGGTGGCGACGGGATACGTCGTCGCGCCTGGCGTCGAGGGGGATGACGCAGTGGCTGCTATGGAGCAGGCCGACGCCACCGTCGAGGGCTTCGCCGCCGCCTTGTCCGAGCGACTCGAGGGCAACCTCCTCCCCGATGCTGAATACAACGCCGTTGAGGGTCCGCATGGAGGAGAAGGAAACCTATAGAAGCCTTGGGCCGTAGAGCCCGTGTAAATAAGTTAGTATTTTGTCTTAACTATGTTTCTGTGCGAGAAAACTAGTTGATGTATATTGACAGTGTGGCCGTTCAAGGCCTTGTGCATTCGAGCCCTCATTTTCTTTACTTGATTTTCGTGTTCTCGTATGTGTCTTAGATAGGTCTCTGCGAGGAAGTTTGTGTTCATAAGCGACTTAGGTGTAGGGAGGTGAGTGGGGATGCCGTATCCCGGAGGCGTAGGCGGTCCCGCGGCTCGGCCGGTCCCGTTCCATAGTCGTTTATGCCTTGCGTCTACTTTTCTAAGTATACGAGAAACTTAAATACGGAAATTTTTCGAAAAAACGCCCCCGAGGGAGGCTTGACTTTGCCGAGGGGAAAGTCGAGCCTACCTCAGTCTTCCTGCACGTCCGAGCCCCCGAGGGTTCGGAAGGTTCCCAAAAAAATAAACAAGCAACACATACTCTTTATTGCTTCGGGAAATTTGAAATATAAGTACAAACTATGTACAAATAGCTTGGAATTTCAAGGATAGAAGCGACGTAGCTGCTGGATGTTCCAAGCGTTGGTGAAGACTTCGCCATTTTCGTTAGCTAGCTTGTATGTGCCAGGCTTGAGCACTTCAGCGACGATGTATGGGCCTTCCCACGGTGGTGAGAGCTTGTGGCGTCCTCTATTGTCCTGCCGAAGCCTTAGCACCAAGTCCCCTTTGTTGAGGTCTCGGCGCCGAACCCTCTGCGCTTGATATCGTCGCAGAGACTGTTGGTATCACGCTGAATGCACGTCTCTTGCTTCATCCACTTGGTCTCGCGAGTCCTCACGGGCTTGTTGGTTCTGCTACTCTTGGTAAGCCTTGAGCCTCGGTGATCCGTATTCCAAATCCGTGGGGAGGACGGCCTCGGCGCCGTAGACGAGGAAAAATGGGGTGAAGCCCATGGCTCTGCTCGGGGTCGTTCTCAGGCTCCAGATAACCGAGGGTAGCTCCGTGAGCCACCTTCGGCCAAACTTGTTTAGCTTGTTGAATATTCTTGGCTTGAGGCCTTGTAGGATCATACCATTGGCACGCTCTACTTGGCCATTCGTTTGTGGATAGGCCACTGCTGACCAGTCCACGTGTATGTGGTAATTGTCGTAGAACACCAAAAACTTCTTGCCGGTGAACTGGGTGCCGTTGTCGGTGATGATCGAGTTCAGAACCCCGATCCTAAAGACTATGTTGGTGAAGAACAGAACGGCCTGCTCGGACTTGATTTTGCCGATGGGTCGAGCCTCGATCCATTTGGAGAACTTGTCGACTACTACCAACAAATGGGTGAAGCCCCCGGGCACTTTCTGTAAAGGCCCGACCAGGTCCAATCCCCACACGGCGAATGGCCATGTGATGGGGATGGTTTGCAGAGCGTGAGCCGAGAGGTGTGTCTTCCAGGCATAGAACTAGCAACCCTCGCAGGTCCGCAAGACGTCGGTGGCATCGGCGACTGCAGTGGGCCAGTAGAAGCCCTGTCGAAATGCGTTGCCCACGAGGGTGCGCGGCGCGGCGTGGTGACCGCAGATTCCAGCGTGGATATCCCAGATCAGCTCATTGCCCTTGGGGATGGGGATGCAACGTTGCAAAACTCCCGAGGGGCTGCGCTTGTATAGTTCATCATCAATCAAGACAAAGGATTTGGCCCGCCTAGCAATACGCCGTGCCTGAGCACGGTCTGAGGGTAGGATCCCTCAGATCATCCAGTCGAGGTACTGGCTACGCCAATCTCGCGGGGGTGGGGCCTCATCGATTTCCATTGCTTCGGCCTCATCTGCTGAGGAGGTCTTGGCCTTAGTGTCCATGGCCTCGGACTACTCCGCCGAGGGGTCTTCGGCTGACGGCTCGACGGTCGCAGCCCCCGAGGGTTCGGATGCCGCTCCGATGGCTTCCGCAGGGGTCTTGAAGTCGACGGATGGCTTGGCAAGGTCGTGGGTGAAGACATTCGGGGGAACTGTGGTCCTCCCAGATGCGATCTTGGCTAATTTGTCCGCTTTCTCATTGTACTTGCGCACGATGTGGTTGAGCTCGAGCCCATCGAACTTGTCTTCCAGGCGGCGCAATGCGTTGCAATATGCCTCCATCTTCTCGTTGTGGCAGCTGGCCTCCTTCATCACTTGATCGATGATGAGTTGGGAGTCTCCCCGAACGTCGAGGTGCTTGATGCCAAGCTCGATGACAATGCGGAGGCCGCTGAGGAGGGCCTTGTACTCCTCCATGTTGATCGACGCTGGGAAGTGTAAGCGCACCACATAGCGCATGTGCTCCCCGAGGGGTGAGATGAAAAGCAGGCCCGCGCCTGCGCCGGTTTTCATCACAGACCCGTTGAATCTGCGGTGGGGGCAGCTGAGTGTCGGTCCACTCAGCAATGAAGTCTGCTAAGATCTGGGATTTGACCGCCTTGCGAGGCGCATAGGTGAGAGTCTTCCCCATCAGCTCCACTGACCACTTGGCTATCCTACCTGTGACCTCCCGGTTATGGACTATCTCTCCGAGGGGGAAAGACGAGACCACAGTGATGGGATGGGCCTCAAAGTAGTGGCGTAGCTTGCCCCGAGCCAAGATCACTGCGTAGAGCAGCTTTTGGATCTACGGATACCGTGTCTTGGTTTCATACAACACTTCACTGATGAAGTATACCGGCCTCTGGACAGGCAGAGCATGTCCCTCCTCTTGTCGTTCTACAACGATGGCTGTGCTGACGACCTAGGTCGTGGCTGCCACGTATAGGTAGAGGGGCTCGCTGTCCATCGGCGGTGTTAGGATTGGAGCGCTAGTGAGCGACGCCTTGAGTTTGTCAAGGGCCTCTTGGGCCTTGGGGGTCCACGAAAAGCGCTCGGATTTCCTCAAGAGTCTATACAGAGGCAAGCCTTTCTCACCGAGGCGTGAGATGAATCGGCTGAGAGCTGCTAAGCAACCCATGACCTTCTGTACCCCCTTTATGTCTCGGATCAGTCGCATCCGAGTGATGGCCGAGACTTTTTCAGAGTTGGGCTCCATGCATCGCTGGGAGACAATGAAACCCAAGAGCATGCCTCGAGGACTCCAAACACGCACTTCTCGGGGTTGAGCTCACCCCTTTGGCCCTGAGGCAATCGAATGCGATCCTGAGATCGGCTACTAGGTCGTCTGCCTTCCTGGATTTCACGACAATTTTGTCGACATATGCTTCTATGGTTCGCCCAATATGATCCTTAAACACATGGAGCATACATCGCTGGTTTGTAGCTCCGGCGTTCCTAAGACCAAAGGGCATCGTAACGTAGCAGTATATGCCGAAAAGGGTGATAAAAGAAGTCGCGAGCTGGTCGGACTCTTTCATCTTGATCTGATGGTATCCGGAATACGCATCAAGAAAGGATAAAAGTTCGCATCCCGCGGTTGAATCAACTATTTGATCGATGCGTGGAAAAGGAAAGGGAACTTTAGGATATGCTTTATTTAGACCGGTATAATCTACACACATCCTCCATTTCCTGTTCTTTTTCTTAACTAATACAGGATTAGCTAGCCACTCGTGATGAAATACCTCCTTGATGAATCCGGCCACCAAAATCGTGTGCACCTCCTCGCCAATCGCCCGTCGCTTGAGCTCATTGAAGCACCGCAGGCGTTGCTTGACCGGCTTGGAGTTCGGCAGGATATCAAGGGAGTGCTCGGCGACCTCCCTCGGGATGCCAGGCATGACCAAGGGGCTCCACGCGAAGATGGCGGCGTTGGCGCGGAGAAAGTCGATGAGCACCACTTCCTATTTGCTGCTGAGGGTGGCGCTGATCTTCAGCGTCTTACCGTCGGGGGTCTTTGGGTCGAGGGGGATGTCCTTAGCACCCTCGACGGGCTCGAAGCTGCCCGCGTGTCGCTGCGCGGAGTCCATGGCCTCATTCGCCATGTCCTGTAGCTGCATGGCGAGGGCCTCGTCCACCGCCAGGGCCTCGGCGTGCTCGACGCACTCGACATCACACTCGTTGGCAAGCTCGAACGAGGAGCCGATGGTGATGGCCCCCTTTGGGCCCGGCATCTTCATCTTGAGGTAGGTGTAGTTGGGGATTGCCATGAACTTGGTGTAGCATGGCCGCCTGAGAATCACGTGGTATGCTCCCCGGAACCCTACCATCTCGAAGGTAAGCACCTCCTTGCGGAAGTTGGCCGCCGTGCCGAAGCAGACGAGCAGATCGATCTGGCCGAGGGGTTGGACTCGCTTCCCTGGCGCAACGCCGTGGAACGACGACTTGCTGGGGCGGAGCTTGTCCAAGCCAATCCCCATGAGCTCCAAGGTACGGGCGTACATGATGTTGAGGCTGCTACCCCCGTCCATGAGTACCATGGAGAAATGAGTGTTGCCGATGATGGGGCCCACGACAAATGGATATTGTCCCGGGTTCGGGACGTAGTCGGGGTGGTCCTCGCGGCCGAAGGAGAAGGTGTCCTCTGACCAGTCGAGGTAGGATGGTGTGGCCTTCTGGACGAAGAAGACTTCCTGGCACTCGCGCTTGCGTTGCCGAGAGGTCATGTTCGCCGTCGGCCCACCGAAGATGAAGAACGTGTTCTCCACCGGGGGGAAGCCGTCGTCACCACCCTTGTCGTCCCCATCCTTCTTCTTAGGTTGTAGTATTTGCGGAGCATTTCAAACTGCTCGAGGGTGTGGTTGACCGAGCCCTTGGGGTAAGGGTACGACTTCTTGAGCATGTCATCGAACAGGCCGCCACTGCCCCGAGGGGGGCCTCGGGGACCCTTGTGATCCGTGGAAGCGACGATGGCCTCGTCAGAGTCCTTCGCCTGCCCCTGTCCACGCTGGTTTGGTGGGGCCGGCTTCTTTCCTTTCTTTCCCCGTATTTGTTTCTTGGCGGGGGTCTTCGTCTTACCGCTGCTGCCCTCTGCGGGCGCGTCCTCCTTGCGCTTGCTCGTCTTACCGTCGAAGATGGCACCGAAAGCCTCCTCGCCAGAAGCGAAGTTGGTGTCGGCATCGAACAGCTCGTTGGTGCTGGTGGGATGGCTTCGCGCGAGTTCGTGCACCAGATTCCTGCACATCGTGCCTTCGAGGAAGGCATTAATGACCTCGACGTTGGTGACGTTGGGGAGCTCGGTGCACTGCTTGGAGAAGCGCCGGATGTAGTCGCGCAAGGGTTCGTTGGGCTTCTGCCGGCACCCTCGGAGATCTCATGCGTTCCCAGGGCGCGTGTAGGTTCCCTGGAAGTTGCCCACGAAGATCTTGACCAGGTCGGCCCAGTCGTGAATCTGGTTCGCAGGGAGGTGTTCGAGCCATGTTCGTGTAGAGTCCGCGAGGTGCAGAGAAAGATTGCGGATGATCACGGCATCATCCATCGCACCGCCCAGCTGGCATGCCAGGCGGTAGTCGTTGAGCCAGAGCGCGGGATCGATTTCCCCTGTGTACTTGACGAGGGTGGTGGGTTGACGAAAGCGCGGGGGGAAGGGAGCGGTGCGAATCTCCCGGCTGAACACACGGGTGCCCGGAGGCTCCGGTGATACGCCCCTGTCGTGCTCGGGGTCAATCCACCCACCCCATTGAGGGGCATACTTCTTTCCGTTAATGATATTGCGGGCGTCGCCATCGTCGGTGCGCCCGCGCGTATCTTGGAGGCGCTCCTTCGCAGGAAGCCTCTTGATGCGGTCATGCACCGAGGGTGCTTTCACATCGTCCGCCGCGGCCGCCTTACCCCGTCCTCCCGGTGGAGTGTGCACCGAGGCCTCGTGGTCCTGCCAGGCAGCCCCACCAGCCTTTGCCGAGGCTGCCGAATGCATGCGAGACGCAGAGCTCTCAGCCTGCTGTACTGCAGCCTGCTAGATGAGTGCTCGCGCCTCATTGCGCAGGTTGCGACCTGCGGGCGTAGAGGGCTCGGGCATGGCTTGAAGTAGGTAAGCCGCAGTGACAAGTTTCTGGCCAGCCCTTTTCAGGTCCAGCGGGTTGTCGACGTTGTCGTCGGCCAGGATCCGCTCCTGGGCGACACGTCCCACCGCCCGAGCTTGTGCACCGCGCGCAGTGCACTCCTGCTCGAGCGCGGTATGCAGTTCCTGTGTCTGCCGACGCTCCTCGTCGAGCTTGGCCTGAAGCTCCTTGAGTTGCGCCAGCTGTGCCTGCCGTGCCGCCGAACTTGATGAAGCGGCCGGGTTTGCGACAGGCACTACCACTTGGTTCACCAGTGGGGGCTCCTCGTCGTTTCCGTCGTCACTTGGTGCTTCATCGATGGCCCCATCCGCCAGCTCGACCATGAAGCACTCCCGAGTGGGATCGTAATCCGCCTCGCTAGAGTCTTCGGAGCAGGTGAGACAGTAGTCCGCCGCAAGCTGAAATGACCGGAAAGCGTCGAGGTCACGGACCCCGGAGAAGTCCCACTCCGGGGCCGTGAAGTTGCCCATGAAGAAGTTTATGTCATCGGTAATCGTGCCCGCAGTGTCAGGGTAAGAGTCGTCGGGTGATGACGCGATGAGGTTGCGGATCGAGAGGAGGTGGTGACCCGGCAGACCTCGTACGCGCTCATGCTTGTGCTGACCGAAGAGGCGTAGGTCGCAGCGGCGTTGCACATCCCGAAGGGAAAGGGTGACGGTGTAGCCGCGCCTCCTCGGGGGGGGCACCATTGCCGCGTTCGATAGTGAAGAAGCGATGACACCCTCCGCTGCGACGGCAGGCGGTGACACGCCGGCCTCGACCCTCGTGGGGGTGGCGTGGCGAGCAGCTCTGTGCCGTTCTATGCGCGCTTGTCGTGCGCGTTGGCCCGTGCGCCTTCTGCGTCGGGGCGGTGGAGTCGGAGTGTCAGGGTTGGCTCTGGCCGGGAGGAGCTCCATGTCCTAACCGTTGCCGGTCGCGACGAAGTCGAGGCTCCCGAACCGGAGCACCATTCCTGCCGGGAGCAGGTGTGGCCCGTCCGCCATCTAGGAAACAAGAGGGAACGAAGACAAAAGTCACGCAGCGCTACCCCTACCTGGCGCGCCAACTGTCGGTGTCCAGACCCGGCGGTCCGGCACCAACTAGTGATGATGTTGCGTGGTCCCTAACCCTAGATGGTTGATGCAAGAGGTAACACAGTAACACACGGGTTTATCTTGGTTCCGGCCGCGGGGTCGTACGTCCAGCAAGGGTGTGCGAGGGCACTGTACTATCTTGCACCGGAGTACTTTTAGTAGGGGGTACAAGCGAGGCGAGAGAGGGAGGAAAACTCCCAGATCTCTACTAAGTGGTTGAGGCAAGTGACAATATCGAGCTCTGGAGAGCGTGTGTGTGTGCGGGTTGTGTACGAGATGATATCGCCCCTTTGCGAAGGAGCCCGCCTCCTCCTTTTATAGACTCAAGGAGGGGCGGAGTATATGTACGGGGAGATCGCGGAAGTCGTCGTCTTCTCTCCGAATCGCGGGGTGCAGTGGTCGAGCGCTGTGGAAAGTACACTGTGGGGTATGGCGCCGGGCGTGACAGTTGTCCTGGGCGGCTCCCTGGTCTCGCGGAGATCGCGCTGGCGTCCTGATGGCTCCTGTGAGCGTTGTGGTGGTCGCTGTGGAGGGTACCGTCCTCCATGTGTGGTGTGGCATGGCGGAGCGCCGAGGGTCCTGCAGGCGGGGGTCTTGCTCTGGTCAAGATCCGTACCCCGTCCGAGGGTTGCGCCCACACCCGTCGAGGGTTCTGCAGAGGAAAAAGTACGAGGGGTAGGCAGCACAATGGCAGGAGCAGTGTCGGGCACGTCTGCACAGGGTATCGCAGGTTCCCACAGTGTCGCAACAGTGCCGGGGATGGCGGAGCAGTGACCGGAGTTGGCGGACGGGACTCCGGTCACAGCTGATGTGCGGCATGGTGGCCTGACGTCGTCCGACTCCGCACTCCGCGGCGGAGTGGTTGGCATTTAATGCCTCCGTCAACGGGCTGGTGAGCAGGTGGATCGCTAACTCCGTCTGCCGAGGGGTAGCCTCGAGCGAGGCAGAGTTAGTTCGCTCTCCCGAGGGTAGTTCCGCTACCCTCGAGCGTGTCGGAGATGCGGTGCGCTGTCGAGGGTCTCGGCGGAGAGACCTCGAGCGAAGCGGAGATCGCTCCGCGGGTCTGAGGGGGCCTCAGATGGGCTGTACCGCGGAGCTGGGCCGCGGGCCGAGCGAGGATTGGACCTCTTGGGGACCTGAAGAGGATTCGGGCGTTGTGAGCCCGATTGCCTGATTGCGTTTTGCGTCTTGAGGGCGATTTGGTCCCTGGGTTAGGATGTCCCTAATTATAGTCCCGACAGTAGCTTCAATGAACTCGGCTCATTAAAAATGGACCTTCAAGACTAGCTAGTTTTCTCCATGCGACAACTGAACAGCTACGAGCATGCATGTATAGGGTTTCATCAGATTCACTTTTTGCAAAATAAAATCTCGTAAGTCGGTCGTAACCCAGACGAGGATTTCAATCCTTGTTCGCGCATTAATACGATCAACCAAGGTAAGCTTCTTCCTCCTTGCTCTTGCACCGCCGCTGCTCGCTGCCAATTGGGGCTGATCAGGAGGTTCGGGGTTGGGGTTGGGGTCCTAAGCTGCTGGGGCCTGGGGTGAGTTGTCTCCAGCGTGGTCAACTGTAGAGAGAGGTCTGCGGCAGCAGTGCAGCGGCCGGAGGTGGCGGGTTTTGTGGGCGGGGCGGCGGGAGCCGCCGGCCGGGCGTGGAGGACAAATGTTGGCCTGTGGTTGCGGCAGGAGAGTCATAGCTAGCTCCTGTGGTTGCGGCCGGTGGCGCGGGTCGAGCAGGGTCGATGGCGGCAGCGGCTCCAAGGAGGAGCCCTCGAAGGTGGACGTGCCGGCAGCGCGGGGGCGAGCAAGGTGGTCGGCGGCGCGGGGGCGAACAGTTCCGGCGGCGGCAGTTGGAAGCACCGGTATAGCGAGGAGGAGGTAGACTAGTGTTGTTGGGCCGTTCAGCGCTCGTGGACCGGTTACGATGGATTCAGATTTCATCACCTTCAGTATCAGTATGTAGGTTATCGAGACTGGAGAGTGAGTGAAACTTCTAAGCTCGCGAAATAGGCCCATGTCACACCAATTTGTGGAAGAAATCGGCCCAGCACCCGAGCAGGCCATCTCATACTTTTTCCCTTTCTAGTAATCCAAGTGATTAATTTCATCATCTACTAGCTTCATGGATTCCAAAAGTACATTGTCACGCCAATCTTGAAGTTCCTACTACATGCTTGAAACAAGGAAATTGAGTAAAAATCGAGCGCAACGACTCCATTGCAACTTCTAAACTATGAGGAGGTTCAGATACAGATCAAAGAAGTGGTCACACCAAGATCATAAGTACTACTTGCATCCGTATTATGTACGAATGACCTCTAATGTCTGAGTGCACAAGGGAAGATAGCTATCCTGCCCTGCGGCCCGGGTCGGCAGTCGTAGGATCGTAGCATGGCAGTAATTTTGACGATCCATCTGAATGGTGACGCCCCCCCCCCCCCCCCCCCCCCCCCGGCAGTCCAACTTCAGCTTGTTGTGGGACATACTTCTGATTGGGGCCAAGCGTGGGACGAAAACTGAGGAAGGGGCAAACAGGGGCCAAAAGCTGAAGATGCTATGAAGAGAATGGAGATGAATCTTCAACTGAAATCTGGGTTGTGGTCTTTAGCTCCCAGTTGCGTAGATCACTATGTGTCGACTCGCACTTCGTAATGTACAGGGCCTTGTTGTGGAACTTGAGAAGTGTTTTCCGGTGACCGATGCTTATGTAAGTAATGCCTGCAGCTTCGATCTGACTGTATAGATGAGCCTGAGGGACAATAAAACCAGTCAGAATTGACATCAAAGTAGGCGCCCACTATTTGCACAGGATATGCTCCCCCATAAAAACAATGTTCTAGAATACCAATCCCTTCCCCTTTTCATCCTCTGTAACAGGGCAAAAACATGTCTGAAGTTCAGTGGATGTAAATCTAAGCCTAGCATTCCCATAATTAAAATAAAACGAGTATAGCAGCAGGATGAGAATCATAACCTCATTTGTTTCATCTAGTGCACTTGTTGACTCATCCAGTAAGACCAAAGTGGGCTTAGCAAGCAATAACCGAGCGAATGCAAGACGCTGCTGCTCCCCAAGAGAAAGAACACTGGCCCAATCATGCATACAGTCCAAGCCATTGAAACGAGGCAATATATAGCCCAGCTTGACAGCCTCAAGCACTCTGATCAGTTCAGCAGTGGAGGGCATCTCTGGCTTGGCACCGACTCCATCTGATGTGGAAACTTCAGATAGAAACGGAAGAGGATCTGGTATTTTACAGAAAGAACTTCAACTTAGCAATGCATGCATATTTTAGGAACTGGGGCCCAGAATGCTTTCACACTTGATAGCAAAAATTGTGACAATTGCTTTGTTCCACACATCCACTAACAAAAACAAAAATTGTAGTACTCATGCACACCAATAAGAAGGGTGGGCCTGGTGCAGCGGTAGAGCCTACCGTCTGTAACCGGAAGGTCCCGGGTTCGAGCCCCAGCCTCTGCACATTTGTGTGGGTAAGGCTTGGGGCTTAAAGACAACCCTTCCCCAGACCCCGCACAGTGCGGGAAGCCTACGGCACTGGGTACGCCCTTTTTACTCATGCACACCAATATTAGGAACAGAATCGTCCGTGCAAAACAATACGAATAAGGAAAGGCAGAAGAATCATCCAATTGAGTTTTTTGCTTCTACAGTGTTGGTCAACACGAACTTGCTAAATTCCAATCTATCCCCATAGTGTTGGTCCCTGACCTCTTCCAAACATGTTGATATTGTGTATGATATCACAGTACCTATTCTTTTTAATCATCCAAAAACATTAAGCTTCTACAGTACCTATTGTCTTTAGACTGTAATGCCCACAGGTCCAAAATTCTAACTTTTGTCCTCACTTCCCTCAAAATGTTAACTTAACATAAACTTATTAGGCTCCGTGCCTTTGGGTTTATATGCTATCTAAAAACATTAAGCTCATCTAAACTGATTACTGATTACAACAAACATGGGTCACTTAAACTATACATGTATAGCACTCATCCCAGCATCCAAGTCACACCAAAAGGAAGATTTGTAAACTGAAAGCAAGTATCAATGATGAGCTATGAAAACAAATGGAACATGTTAGATGCACACAAGCTATACATGTATAATTGAATCATTTCCTTCAGAAACCTTCAGAATGCCAAAACCATGATGAATTCAATAAATATAGATGAAATATTTATCAGAAACCACCCTCAGTACAGGTGCCATAGTGAAATGGGCAAATCATGCAGGTATTCATCAACAAACATAGCATGTTCTCTCATAAAAAAATTGAAATATGTCTATCAGTGTATGGGCCTATTTGACTTTGGCAATGCTACAACTCTGAGATCCACTGTCAGAATATAGAGTTTGTAGAATAAAATGAAGTAATCTAAACCACTGTGTTCAATCCAAAACAAGAACAAAATGGCTCAACCAAATGCCCTCAATATTCTAAGAATATATTTGGAGCTAGGGATGGGCATTTCCAAAAATTCTTGAAGCTGGAGTTCTGCCAAACATGCCCAAGTGCCCAACGATATCCAACTGAGTTCAGATTAAAAACAACAACTTATGCTGGCACAAACAATAGAAAGGAAGATTGATATTATCACCTGAGTAATGTTTTTTATTATTATGTTATGGTTCTTTATTTATGAGAAAATCACTGTTTCCAGCAGCATAAGGATAGTTACCTGTACTTTCAGCATCATTATTTGGTGAATGATGAACATCTTCACTCCATGTAGGATAGAGTAATTGCTGACGAAGTGTGCCCAGGACCATATATGGTCTTTGCGGGACAAAGAATATGCCATTGTCTCTTCTTTGCTTGGAATTTTGTAGTACTTCTTCACCCTCTAACTTCATATCGTATGGCTCATCAGAACTTACATTTGAATTTTGAAGCTGCATAGAACCTCTCACATGGTATATGATGTCCCCATTACCACTAGTCCAGAGGCCGGCCAGAGCACGCAAGAGCGAGGTTTTGCCACTTCCACTAGGGCCCATCACCTAAAGGGGAAGATAAGCATGTCATCCTGATCAGGTGTCAGCACTAACATTTATTCTGCTGATATACAAACACTTAAAGAAACCAGTACCAGTAGGTGGTCCTTGTCTTTTAGTTCCAAAGTGAGGTCAGTAATAAGAACATTTCCACTCCTCGGCGTTATCAATGTCAAATTGCGGATCTCTAGAACCATGCATGGATCAGATTGTGTTAGTGATCCATTAAAACTAACAGAAGACCTGCTGCTCTTGAAAATAATGTTGATCCCATCAACGCTATCGCTTTGGGATGATAGAGAGGATGCATTTCCATCCAATAGATCATCAAATTCACCTACGATGAAGAATTTAATGTCATTCAAGTTATCAAAGGGAGGGAGGGAGGGAGGGGAGGGAGGGAGGAAGGGAGGGAGGTCACCTAGACGATCGATAACTGCTGAGAATGCACTAATCGACTGGAATTGGAAAACAATGAGAGAGAAATCACTAAGGATATGATTGAAAGCAGACACTGATTGGTTGATTACTCCAAACTCGATTTTCCCTGAAAAGTACATTGGAGCTACAACTGCAGCTGGCAGAATCTGAATTAAATACCGATAACCATTTGTGAAAAATTCCAGATTCCGAGAAGCTATCAACAATTCCTGCAACATAACATAAACCCATATGAAATACATGAAAAGTTTGTAGTCAATGTTTCTGCCTAAAAAAATAAAAATAAATAAGGAGCTGCAGAGAGTGCCACTTCAAGAACAATAGAAATACAGAGCCAATTACTCTAGTAAGTGACCAGGCATACATACAATCATTAACTGGTTTTGAGATCTAAAATATAGCTCGCTCAGTATTTTAATACAGTAGTAGTCTGAATAAGAATTTTACTATTGCAGCATGGTAAATATATTATTAACAAATTTACTCAATGCAGCAATTTTTAATGCCAAAATGTAACCTGATTGAAGGAAACATTGAAAATGAGCAAGTTCTATGCGATCTGATTGTGGTTGGTATCCAAGTTTCACACTCTAATCCAACTGTCAATAGGCTTAGGCTGGAACATCACCTGATGGTAACTGGTTCAGATGTGATTTTGATAGTGCCAGAACAAACAATGAAATAATGAACAACTGCATATGGTGAAAGGACAGCAGTGGCTTACACTTAGGTTGTCAAAAGCCCTCCTGAAACGATCCAACAACAGTTGCAATTCGTTTTCCTCACCTCCGTAAAAAGCAATTGATTCAGCATTTTCTCTAACACGGACAAGTCCATACCGAAAATCAGCTTCTTTCTTCTCTTGCATGAAGTTGAGGTTGACCAAATTCTGTTGATTAAAGCATATATAAGAAGTATCAATTCTTTGAAGAAAGAAAATAGTCGAACAATGTAATAAATCCAATGCAAGTTAGAGATAAATAGTGCTTACTAGTATCTTACCTTACCAAGGAAGACACTAATAGCAGTGCCCCCAAGAGAGTACACAACAAGAACAACGAATAATGGTGGATAGATTCCGTAAAGGATGTTGCTAAATGATACCAAGTCCACAGCAGCATTAAAAAATGTGAGAGAAAATGCAAGCGCTGTTCCAGTGAATGCGCTGAGATCATCGTTTATCCTTTGGTCCGGATTGTCAATTATTGATTGAGACTGAATCTTATAGAAAGTTCTGTTGTTGAAGTAACGCTTCATGTAATAACTTGTCATCCAAGATCGCCATCTCAATGAAAGGGTTTCTTTTGCATAATCTCTCAATACAAAGAACTGCAGAATAGTGGAAGCAGGAATTTGATAAGTTGAACTGAAAAGTTATAAAATCAAGTCTACAGAGAACACAGTTGCACACCATGTAACATGAGACACAAAGCAAAGAAAGTATGTGACCCCCCCCCCCCGAACAAACGGAACGAAGTTAAAGAAACTGGCAGTTTAGCGGCCATTCAGTGCGGCAAATACAAAATGCTTGCTTGTATGACTTTTGATGGGACAAATTGTTGAAGGAAGAGAAAGCCGTGTTAATTTCAGACAAGAAAAATGACCAGTAATGTGCTGGTGTCTTTGGCACAGCTATGAAATTATCAAAACTTTTGAATATTACATAGCCTCGGAAAGGAGCATTTATTATCTTGGCAGGAGTTCTTTTTCCTTTTGGTCACCAAAAGTGAAATGAAGTCTTATCCAGAGGTGATACAAATAGTTGAAATTAGGCTAACAGCATGAAGAGCAATACCTACATAAGAGCAGCAATATGCTCACCGGAATTCCTCCAGCAAATGCACCCAAGTAGTAGAGAAGTTGCTGGGTAAATTTTTCTTGATCCTTATCTTGCAAAAGAGAAGAACCCCAAAATGTGTTAGCGAGTAGCCTGAAAATGTCATTACTACAGAACACCAAAACATACCAGCAAGGGCATTGTAGAAGTCACGACCCAAGAAGTTAAATCCAACACTAATCCCTGTGGTTCCCAATGTGAGGGCAAACACAGCAGCAAGCCTCAGCCTTGCTTGGGTTTTGTCCTCCGACCACCAGTAGGGGGCAGCAACTTTCCAAAATCTTGTAGCTAGTGTCTTGAGATCTGTACCAGCCCTCTACAAGTACCGGCATGACACCAAAAAGATGAATGCACATTCATCAGCGCACAGGGAAATGGCAACCCAGCAAAGAAATAACATCAAAGTTAAATCTAGGATCACTAAACATGCCTTTGCATGAATTGAAACAGAAGTAAGTGATGGTTTCTAAATTTTGACATCCTCTCCACAGAAAAAAAAAGGATAAATATTCGTAGAGCATTAGAACATATGCACAAGCTAGAGTCACATTCAGAATAGGATAGTGGATTGACCTTGTGAAGTTTACATTAATCCAACAAAGTTGAAGCACATTAAGACGACATCACAACAATGACGCATCCAAATTTGAACCTAAATTAATTCCGTACCTATCTAAAAAGTGGTCAAAACAAAAATGACATCCAACAGGTTTATTTGCATCTAGTACCCAACTCCAACCTCACACCTGACATCACAAGCCGAAAACAGCCCGCTGCGAAATCTACCAATGCAGTGGAAGTGCGCAACTCTAAATCTACAAACCGGTGGCATCAATACTCCAGTACTAGGAACCCCGAAATCAAATTGAGCTCTACACAAAGGGAGTGCCAAGCAGATGACGCAGATAAAAGTGCAGCCCGCCCGCCCCGGGGAAGAGAAGCGTCAGCACCAGAGCATCACCTTTTCCTGCGAACCAGGGGCAGCGGCCTCCCGGCCGTCGGTGGCAGCGGCCGGAGAGGGCGCGACCCTGCGGCGACCGCGCCGGCGCATGGCAGAGGCCACGGACGGAGGGGGCGGGGGTCCGAGGCGCCGCGCCGCGGAGCCAGGGCCGTAGGCGGAGGCGGAGGCGAATCGAGGGGACGGTCGCAGCAGCAGCGCTAGTGCTGGCAGTTGCGGAGGTTTAGTGGAGAGGAAGCAATAGCATATCGGAGTAGACAACTGCTGCATCCTTTTCGCCTCGCTTTTCCACCCTCTGCAGTGTCTGTCTGGTTGCCTCCGTGTCTTGCAGGGAAAGCTCGCTCCCGTGCTCCTTCCTTGCCGCGGGGGAGCAATGGCGGAACGCCGCGGCGGAGGGGTGGGGTGGGGGGACCAGGTCGGCCGTGAAACGGCTACGGCTAACGGGCCGCGGCTGTTTGATCCGTCGGTCGATGCGTCGCTGGCGTGTGGGTCCCCGACGGAACGGGGCCTCAGGTCATAGTGGCCAGGGCGACGGACTCGTGTCGCGCCGGGGACCAAGGTGCCAGCTACGCCACACGTAACCTATCCATCCAACATCTCGCCGCCGCGGAGCGAGTTGGGCTGCAAAGTGCTCGAGGATGGGCTGGATTACAGGACCGTGCGGCCCAGTTTAAGTTGATGGATTTTGAAATCAAATCAGAACACAAAGCCCAGAAATGCCAAGGGAAAAATGAAGAGGAGGGGGGAAACGGAGAAACAGGATGGGTGCAAAATGCCAGGTTTACTCGGTAGTCGTCTGTGTTTCAAGAACTAGGATATAGGAACTTGTGGTGTCACAGCCAATTTTAGCCGTAGATGTCTGAAGACACCCTTTGGCCTGCATCTCCGCAACAAGACCAGCTGGAAGCACATGGAGCTCAAGAATATCAGGGCGCTGCGGAGCTGGGCATATGGCTACACAAGCTTTTATTTTGGGTAGGCTCCGCAGAATTTAGTAGTAGTACGGACACATGGATGCAATGTAAGAGTAAGCTTAACAATACAGCCGGATGCTTGCATGGGTCTACTTGTCTCTCTGACAAAGTTTTTTGATTATTGCGTCGAAACTGCTGTCTTTCTCACAAAATTTCTTGATTTTTATGTCAAAATTTGCTATAAGTTTACAGTTCGCTTCTCCTTTTTTTTCTCTTACTCTCTCCTCCACCTCAACATTCATTCTGGTTACAAATTATTATAATACTTATATATAGCGGGGTCTTAAATAGCCAGCTATGGATTCTGTAGATCCTCTATCGCTATCTAGAGCTGTGTGATACATGCTGCAATAAGTGGTACAGTCTATTCTGGCACAACACTTCAAGGCCGCTATAAACGCTGTTTAAAACCTCGATAAAAAGGAAAGTGTCATGCATCCATGTAAATACATGTGTCTCTATGTTAGCACTAGGATAGGTTCAACACTGGTTCAACATGTCTTGATGATGCATAGGTTAAAGTTTTCTGCTTAGCTCAAAGATGTCATGCATTTGTGTTAAATTGTGCCAAATGCTGTTAAGTTATGGGCCTGCAAGCATGTTTTATCATGACATCGATGCATTCATATCTGTACAGCTTGTGTGTTCCCTTTCCAAGTATCTCTATCTCTATTCACCATGTTCTACTCCAACTCACACCACTTCAGTAACAGTCTCCACCACCAGCCAGTCAGCAGTGTTTTTCTCTCACACCACTCCAGCAACAGCCTCCAGCACCAACACAGCGAAAGAGTGATTACAGGGTGGGGGGACCGGACGAGCTGCTAATCCGTCGTGCTCAGGATGGGCGGGTGGGCGTAGGGACCCCTAAGCCAGCCATCGGCGATGCGGCGGTTGTCCGCCTCGGTGAGGTGCACGCCGTCCCAGTACACGTACTTGGACGGGTCTGCGCAGGCGCTCACGCCCGGCCCGGCATGCCGCACAGCGCGGCGTGATCGACGTTGTACCTCCCGCCGCCGCCGCCGCTGCAGCAGGCTCGCAGTGTCCCCTCGAACCCGTAGCGACCCGGCGCCGCGGCGAAGTCGATGATGGGCGAGTACAGGTCGGCGTAGACGACCCGCACGCCGGCGGGGGACCGGCCGCCGAGCCGCGCCAGAGCGCCGCCGAGCCGCGCCAGAGCGCCGCGGAGCTGCGCGTTGTGGTCCTTGGACAGCTGGTTCAGGCCCCTGAGGCACCCCGTGCCCGGATCGTACTCGCCTCCGGTCTGGTTGGCCATGACCTCCAGGTTCGCCGGCGCGCACCCCAGCGGCGGGATCCCCGACACGACCACCGTCTTGCCGCCTTCCTTGATCAGTTTCTGCGCAAGGCAGAGGAGACTTGGAGTGTTTATTAATTTTGGATGGATTCCTTATCGCACGCTAGCTGTTGGTTAACCGTTAACCTCATGTCCTACTATACCTCCGTGGCTGCGCAGATGCTCCCAACGATTTCAGGCACGTGTGATCCAGCTTCATCGACGCTCTTGCCGGCGAGCAGCATGACCGCGTAGTCGTTCCAACCGAGCTCCCCGACGACGAACAGTGCCTCCGCCAAGTACTCCTTGCATGCTAAGAGTCCAGACCAAGAGCGCGCCATGAGTTTTGAGTTTAGAGTCTTTAGACTGGGCGAAGCAGCATGTGGATGAACACCAACACCAACACCAACCTCGGGGCGAGCTGCAGAGCGAGGGCTTGAGCGCGTCGAACCACCCGAGCTGGACGCTGAGGGAGACGTTGAACGGACAAACAGCCTCGAAGCCCTTGTCCACGAAGAAGGCCCGCTCCAGCGCCGTGGCTCCACCCACTGCGAAGTTGGCGCCTCGCCGGAAGCTCTGCTTCGCCGCCAGCGACGGCGGGAGGTGAGGGAGACTGTTAGATTTATGGGTTTGGTCTATATAAATAATCCTAATAAATCTCGAAGACTCATTAGCGCTAAGAGGAGGTACACCATCTATTAGTTTCGTATTGCTAATGGACGAGGGTGTAGGGAGTTTTTCTCCATTTAAATACGGACCACATTCCTTATGGAAAAAATACATCATAGATCGCTATACGTGAAGTCCCCAAGGTTTGAGAATTCATAAAAAGATCTAATCTGAGTTAGAGTTTTGCCTCCTCTCGTTGCTGTGCCGACACCGTAGTCTTCTCCATCCCGAGCGCCGGTGCACCGGGAGAGGAAGGGCGAATAAGTTTTTTGGGAAGCGCTAAGCGCGACTGCTCATCTTCTTCGCCACGGCTCATCCTCCGTCCAAGTCAGGAGCAACGCCGGTTGCTGCGCTCCGTTCGAAGGACCGTCTTCATCTCGTCTGCGACTTTCGTCTTCCCGGCGGCTCCCGCACAGTATGTATTTTGTGATCAGATCTGTTTCATAATCATGTTTTCTGATATCATGTTTATGATATACGTACTGTCTAGTATGTTAGAGTCATGCATCCTAGGTTTAATTCTCATTATGATAAATCTAGTTCGGAATTTAAACTTATAGTTGTCTATTTTTCCAACCGAGACCCAACGCTTCAGCTGCATACATCAGATTCAGCTTCAGAACTATCGTCGCCAAAGGGTTTCATCAGACTTGCAGTTGAGTTAATCCCCCAAACAAAGTTCAGTCATGTGCTTGCTGCAAGTAAACTAAAGTTACCGATGAAATCGATGGCCAATCTCCCGTCGGAGGCGCGGCCATTGGGAAGCCCGAAGAAGGTCATCCCGTACGGCGGCTTCGCTATCCATACACCGGGCGTGGCGGTCGCCAGGCCGCCGTAGAGGACGAGGAGATTGCCGGTGTCAGTGTAGGAATCGCCGAAGCTGAAGATGTAGCTGTAGTTGGTCTGGATTGAAAAGGAGAAGATGGGGAGTAAGAGAAAGATCTGCAACAAGACAATTATGAACTTCATTATTGTAGCAGTAGCTCACGAAGATCGCATTTTGAGAGATTGGGATCTGAGTCTTTGTGTGGGTTTCTACCTTTCTGCGAAGACTGGTGGTTGGGTCGGAAACCTTTGATGCAACAATATTCTTATCTTTTGAATCGGTAATGCTAGGACGGAGCAAAAAAATCGGACGCAGGGAGACTCCCACCCACGGCTTGCTTCCAACCTTATCTGTCCCATGTACTACCTCTCCCAGCCATCCATCCACACTGACCCACCTCTCTTTTTTTTTCCTACCCACTGCTTCTCTCTCTGCTTACCCACCGCTTCTCTCTCACGAGCGGGCGGAGCTGCTCTGCCCACTGTGCCTCCCTGCAGGCTTGAGCTTGCTCCGATGATGTCCAGGCTACGCTAGCTCCCGGATCTTCTTCTCCAATGTGACGGGCAGCGCAGGAGCAGGCACAGGAGCGCCGCTGCCTTCTTCATCCTTCGCTGTGTGGCGCGGGAGCAGGCACAAGAGCCCAAGCTCTCGTCGGCCGCCGCGGGTGTGGTACTGATGACGTGGGCCCTTAGTCACGTAGGTGTGGTCGTGGAGCGCCACGTAGGTGCGGTCATGGAGCGCAGAGGTAGTCCTTCACTAACAGATGCCAATGACTCATCTCAAATGGGCCTTGACCAAAAACTCCGTTTTCACTGTCAGGTCTATGTAAAGGTGCCTAATGGTAGTACTGTGTGGAAACTAAAAATACCTTTAAAAATAAAAATGTTCATGTGGTACTGATGACGTTTGACGACCTTGGCCAAGGGGGGCTGGAAGCAGGACACGGCGCGCCACTGATGACGTTTGAGTGCACCATGCTACGGACGGAGCGCCGGACCCGCTGCCGCTCGCCTCGTTCACGCTCACGCTCGTGGACAAGGCGTGCACCCCGCACCCTTACCCATCCTGGGCGGCGGCAGAGGCCTCGACAAGGACAACTCTCCTCCTGCGGCCGGCATCTTCGACAGGTTCACGTCAGAAGACTTGCTCATCGTCGTGCCCAACTAGCGTTGCAACGCCACTGCCGCCACCTGCCGGAGGCTCGGGTCATTCGAGACAGACAAGGCAGTCGATCGACGCGAGTCAGCATTGTGCTGCAGGACGTCCGGTGCGAGCCGAGGAACGCCCCGGACGGCGAGGGTGTCGGCCGTGTTCCGCGGCGTTCCCCAGTCGGAGCACAAGTTCACGGCGGGCTCAGCGGCGTGCTAACCAAAACAAACTCGGACCACACGCCATCTTTATCATGCACCAACACACGACGATGCAATGCTAGAATGCAACAGAACTAAAACAAACACACACAATGGGATTTATTCGACAAACTCGCTGCGCGGCTACGAGGTCATCGACGCCATCAAGGCGCAGGAGGAGGCCTCCGCGATCAGTAGCGTTGAATTGGTCCCTTTTCTTCATTTATAAAGACACTCTTCTTACTACACAAATGTGGAAGAATATACAATGGTTGGCTATGCTATGGCTGCCAGTATTCTTGTCCTCCTAACACTGTAGGGCCTACCAACCTACATTTTTCAATCTAAATGAACTACTGTGGCAAAAACATAATCTTTGATTGCCACGCATCAATTGAGCAGAACATGACGAACAAACTAAAGAATCTGGCTGAATCTGGGAAAAATGGTCGGCCTTTGGCGCCTGTAAGGGGGTTAGTCCTTAGTCCTTGTGAGTTGTGAGATGGTTTACTCTTCTAGTTCATGTATCCACGACAGTTAGGTGCCTTGCACAGGCATGGAACCTTGCAATCTTCCGACTCGTCAGGGTCAAACAAGTAGTCATATCTGCGCATATGAGGCAAAAGGGATCATGTTAATGGCAGGTGTCAGAAGGGACGGTGTCATTCAGGGTTTCATGAATGGACTTGCAAAACTTGGGCGCATCAGAAAATAGCAGGTGAAAAGGCAGCATTACGTCAGTTCTTCTCCAGCAGAGACATCTCTCTTGGCAATAAGAATGATCTGGCTTCTGTCGTCACTGACACTCATGATCCTTGCATAGCAGTTAGGCATACACTGCAAGGCCAAGGATGAAGAAAAGGAATTCGCCTGTCATTTTGGTGGACTGTTGCACATGGCAAGAAGATTCAAAATATGAATTATGAAGGTTTACCGAGTGATTAATTAGACGCGCTATGTTTCCTTTCTCTGTGGCATCGATTACAACATCTTCACTTATCTTGAAAAGCTGCAGCACAGAAGGAAAAAGGAGTCAATGTGACGTGCCAGGAAACCAAATGATCAATTGGATAGAATGCAACCAATGGAAATGGCAAAAGAAAGGGCAAATCATGTATTTAAAAGGTGATTAGCACTCTAAACAGTAATTCATATGCTAGTAGAATAATGCTTCGAGTTTCAATTGCACAACAAAATAACAAACATATACTACGAAACTATGGAGTTGCCATTTTCGATGAAAGGCAACGAAAGCAGTACAGAGGCCAAATAAACCTTAAAACATGGTGACATTGTGGAGCAAGTAAAACACTTTCTGCAGACAGGTTTGAACGTGGAAAACAAGATGATCATAGAACATAAGCACGTTCTTCACAAATAGAAGATAAGCACAATAAATGTAACTCACATAGCAATCCTTTTTTTCTCTATGGTATCGTGCTTCCCTCAAATCAGCAACACTTCTTCTAACTTGTTCACCACGATATTCGATAACCTGACACAGTATGGATTAGCGGACACATTAACAATGAACTTCACACTATATAGATGCACAGTGAATGTAGCTTAAGTAATTCTAGAAAATAGGCATACAGTTAAAATTGTAGCGCAGAAACAAATGTTAAAATCATCTATATGGAACCAATATTATTATTTGCAGAGACAAATAGGATTCTTGTTGGTGTTATCAAGTACCTTAGTTGGGAGAAAACAGTAAAATGAGGATACAGTTTAACTCGATTATGGACCTATGTGGGAAGGTTTTATTTGGAGCATCACCCTAGGATATACAGATTACTGAATTCCTAAAAGTAGTACCAAGACCCAACCCCTCTACAAATAAATAATAAATAAAAAAGCAGCCTATAAGAGATATTATGTAATTTTGTGCAACAGATAATAAATATTAATTAGAGAGAATAAAAGCTTCCTGATTACTAACTGTAGTATTTGTTGTCTAGAAACATGAAGAAATTTACATGGACCCTGAACAATCTATTGTTGTTTCCATATATTTTTCAGGCCACAGCAATATATGTCCATGCATGCTCTTGGACATGCCATCATAGATACTTAACAAACTAAACAGGTCGGCAATACAAACACTTTTACTTAACACAGATAGCTCAGTGCAGGTTGACGTGTTATACCATTTGCCCCTCCTGAATATTCCTAGCGGCGAACAGCCCCCATCCATGTATTCCAGATAGACCACAGGAGACCCTCTTGTTTTCAGTTTTCTGCAACCATCAAAAATTTGATTGTCGGTGTGCAAGCACAACTTTTTTTGGTATGAACCAGTCACTCAGAAACTTAACCTGTAAATAACAAAGCCGTTCTTTGAACGTTGAAAAAGATTGATCGTCCTTACGATCCTGTTAACAAGAGAATATTGTGAATAAATTCATCTGTGTCTGATAGTTGCTAAAGAGAAGAAAGTGCTACTACTCAAAATGAAACAGTTACCATGCACGCATTAAGGCCGTCAATGAAATCCTGGGAATGGTGTCGAGGTCCCATTATCCGATGGGCAATAGCCTCTCGTGGTTCTTTCTGAAAAAAATCCAGATAACTTAGCAGTTTTATTTAGTACAGTAGCGCTAAAGGCTTAACATCAAGAAAACAAATAAGATCTAAATAAAGATCTACAGACTACAGGATACAACAAATAGTAATTAAACTGAAACAAGTCAATCACAAGATAACTAGAAATTGATGAAAGTAATGCCAATGTTCAATAATAAGAAAGCACACATGATACAAGTAAATGTAATTGATCCTGATGCTAGAGAACCAGTTGTTCCAGATACAAAATAGTATACAAAACTAATTGACACTAGTCTCATTCTTGAACTATCATCCATGAAAATAAGCAAAATGTTTTCTCAAAAATTAGGAGAAATGAAAAGAATTAAGTATAATAAAAAAGATGCAAGAAAACTACCTTGTATTTCAATATTTCATAGGTCAGGCACCTTGCGGACAGACAGTTCGAAACTTTAGCAGGAACAGGAAGCACCTTCTCCTGGTGATTTTCCTTCCTGATAAGTCTTGCAGCTGTCTGTTTCCCACCATCTTGGAGGAAAAATTTGGTAGAGAAAACTCCTTCAGGTGTCTTCACTATTAACACATTGTCTGGGTCAGGAGTACTACAGAGGGAAAAACAACTGCATCAGGCATCATCCACATAAATTTGTGGCAATTCTACTGGGTAAATTGCCACTTTCACAAATAGCAACTTAAGACAACAAAACTGGACTTTGTTCCAAGATCCTCTAAAGCTTGTGGATCTGAAAAATATTAATTTTGTCTGTTTCGTTTATTTTAAGGTCAATATGAGAAGGGCTGAAAGAGCACATTTACTAAGGGTCATGACCCTACATTAGAACTATATATATATATATAAATAAAAGAAAAGAACAATTAGGTGAACTGATATAATGTGACCAGGATGAAAAGAGAAATTATGATCAAAAGAAAAAATTACCTGTGAAGATTACAGTAGGAAACCATCTTCGTAATGTTCCTGCCATTTCTTTCAGTATATTGTAACTACAAGAACAAAATTGACAGTTTAATGAAACTATCTAAAATTATGGATACAAAAAAATTAAAATTAGCACATCAAGCACGGGCAGTTTAAATAAAAGTACAAGTCATGATTAGATTACAATACATATTAGCTGCACTGGAACTATTTGGGCAATAATACAGATGAAATATGCAAAAAGGAAAGGTAGATTTTTCACATAACAAAATAATGCTGGTTAATATTTAAAAATAGCACTACACTGCAGTGAAGATTATCTGATAATGAAATAAGATCAACCTAATATTATAAGTGGTCAATGCTAGAACAAACTGCTGATAATGAACATTTTTCTTTAGGGTCTGCACTGGTTAAAATAATAAAAGAAGGGAGAGCAGACATTTTTTTATAAAAATATTAAATACAAAATGTGAAGGATTCAACCTCCATGCGATATCCACCTCTTGATGCACACATTGCGTGGTAATACGTAGAGCATTTGTAGCATTGGGTGCAGGCACCATGTATTTGCTTGCATATAACACATGTCTGCATTTAACATGAAGACAAATGTTCATGTAGATTAAGTGAAATTTGAACAAGAAACAGAAATTTCATTATTTTAGAGGCAATTTTGAAAATATCAAACTGTGTAACTGTTGAAGCCAATTTTGGATGTCAACAGTAACTTGCTTTTTTGGAAAAGCAGGGAATATCCTTGATAAAAAAATGTGAAAAAATAATAAAAGATCTCAACCTTCTTAAAGTACTCTGCAGGGATACTCAATATTCCCATAGCTGGCTCCATCGTTTCCTCAACCGGAAAAGAGACTTTAGGTTGAAACCAGGCACATGTAATATGAACCCACAGTCCATCAATATCTGTTGGCTTGAGAGCACCCCCTGAGATAATGAAAAAAGGTATAGAAGTTAAGAGCCTGAAACAAGATAAACAGACAGGACAGCTAAATAAGCTTAAAGCACCAATAGTTAAACAAAATGTAAAAAAACGTTTTATTTTATCATGGTATAAGTTTCACTAAAAAGCATCAGCAACAATATGAGATCATTTGAAAAAAATAATAGTTGATGAAACTATGGAGCACATGTAGCAAAATAGGAAAGTGTATTGTGAGCTAAAAATTGCAATAATAGCCAAATACCTTTGATAGGACATAAGCAGCATTCTCTTTTCCGTTGGGGGGATTCGCATGCTCGACAAAGCCATGTTGTAAGATCCTGGACTGCTCGTGCTCCATAGCACTCTTGGTGGACAGCTATTTGGCATCTAAACATAAACATTGGAGTGGCAATTCAGTTAATTACTGGTCGATTTATACATAAAGGCCATCTTAGAACATACAGTGAGATATATAAAATTAGGGTGCTAAACAAAGCCACGACAGCAAGAATACCTGTTGCAAATGATAATTTTATTGTAATCCCAATCCTCAACCCATCGACAAACAGCACACCGTTCAGTTGTCCATTTAGCACAGACAGGACTGTAAGCATTAGCTGCAGACATCAAGGCAATCAATCACATGAGCTCATGCTGCAACTGCCAGCTACACAACCAACAAAAGTCAAGCACTACTGTACCTTGCAATTGTAGCAGCTCTTCTTTCTTAATGCCTGGGGTAGAAGACTTTGAGGTTCCACAGGGAATATCATCCAGCTGCAGGTGGTCATTATAAGTTGGAAGATACCATGTGTCAAATTTTACAGGGCCAGTCATGTTATTTGATTTTAAAAATGGTTAGTGAAGGTCTCTAGGGCATACCAGATTAATGAGTGGCTCGCCAGTGCTCTTGAGTTTAATACTCATCTTCCAATTCTTTTTCCTTGAGCCAGTATGTTTCTCCCACTCATTCAGACTCATCATCCTTTCCTTGCAAGACTTACATTGACATAGTATCCTGCCAGAAATAAATTAACTCAAATCAGCTATTCAGCTTACAGGTAGTAGTTTGTGGAATCAATGTAACATGCAGACTGCTAATAAGCAAGAATTGGTTGATGCTTCTGGTCTATATACTCAACATAGCAGCAGCAGCAACAATAATCCTTTAGAGTTGAGTGTTTCAATATGAACATCACAGAATGAATCTGAGCCTACAGGCCAATTATCATGCACAATTGAGTGAACTGAACTAGAAATATACTGCTTCAAGAATGATCAGCTTCTCACACATAAACACATTGGATAGTGTTCTGCAATGTGCAACAGCAGAATTGAGCAAAAATAAAAAATAAAAAAAGTAAAATAGGATAGAGCACTGATAATTAAACAGGTTTAAACTAAAATGTTATGTTAAGATTCATAGCAAATACCACGACATACTTACATGTGCTTCTCAGGTATGTACAGAGCTTCCTCCCCGTGGCAACAAACAGGTATCATTCCAGACAGTTTTTCCTTTGAAGTGCTTGCACATCTGAGCAGAAACAAACTAGACATTGGCATCCTTATTTATTCAAGTAGCATTGCATCCATAGGTTAGAGAGCAGTAACAACTTACTCTGAACTGTTGGAAGTATTCATTTTTTCAGTTGCTACAACTGTTTTGCGTTTTGATTTGCAGTCCGGACAGAAATAATCAGTATTTTCTAAATCCTATAGCATAATGACGAGTCAGTAAAGGATATCAGTAGAATAATTGCATATCCAACATTAAGGACATTAAAATATCAGCATAGAAAATAAGGTGAGAAAATAACCTCCATGTTGCATGTCAAGTCACATTCAACATGAACCCAAATATGGCATTCATCGCAACAAACCTGGCAAGAAGTGCCTTGGCATGTCAGTACCTAAAATATCCAAGAGGACAAACAACCGAAACATGTATTCTTCTAAGCTCTTACCCAGTTTCCACCATCTGTGTGGTGCCAAATTTTCTTGCATATGCCACAGTATTGTTTCGACTGCAATAGCTGCAGAGTAGTAATGCTTATACACATAAGTAACCAAAAGGAAGGAAAGATGAGGAAGGAACGCCCGAAAGATGAAATATCTCATAACTCACACGACTAGCCACATACCTTTTCACAGTGTTTACAAAGTAGCTGCTCACCATCATCCTTCTTTTTCTTAGAACCCTTGGATGGTAGGCGATTACCACAGCTATTACAACATGATGCTGATTTACATGCAACCTGCCATTCAGCAAGTTACATTGCAGCCAGCTCAAAAACGTATGACAGTAAGTATCCTCACACCCAACTTATCACTGTATTCAGTTACCTGAGCCTCAGATTGGCACTCTTGCTCGTTATTTGAAGCAGACTCTTCCTGAAAGCCATTAGGATCAGACTGGTCATTGACAGACTTTCGCGGTGAGCACAACCCATCCGTTTCAAGATCAAAAAAGCCACGTTCAGCAAGGAAAGCCTCCTCAATTGCTGCACGGAATTTGCTTGGTCTTAGCTTATACAGAGACTGTCCTTGAAACCTGAAAGAACAGAGGAGCCTCAGATACAGCCCAAGTTAGGGCTTAGGACACAATGTTCAACTACAGATTCCAGAATTTTACCTGTCTAGGTAGTCCACAAAGGGAAAGATCATCCCTTGCTTAACCCATCCATAGTCCTGCAAAGGGATGTGGCAGGGTAAGGCCAGGCCCAAAAAAATACACAAAACGGAACTGTTTGGCTGAAGCCCGCAAATTTAGTAGCCTGCCCCACTTGCTTCTCATGAGTAGAAACTTTGGTGGTATTTTGTAATGTTCAAAATTTTATACGTTATTAATGGTATTTTCTATCTTAGGTTGTGGATTCGTGAACCAAACAGCCAATAAAAGGGGGCACCCAGAAATGCTTAAGCAAGAAATAATTAATTACCCTGCTATGCCCGGCACCAGAGTAACCGAAGAACATGACGCAGAGAGCGCCAGGGACGCAGGAGTTAAGCACGACCTCCGGCGCGTGCAGCAGCGGGTCAATCACCAGCGCGGGCCACGCCGGGCACTTCCTCCCCGACCTCGCCCACACGACGTCCCCAAGCACGAAATCCTCGGGCCAGTAGAAACCCTCTACCTTGACGCCCTCCCTCTTGGGCTTGCACTCCGCCGCAGACCTCCCCTCCAGACGGCCATTGCCAGTAGCACCGCCGTCCGAGACGACATTGCTCACGGACGTGAGCACACTGCCGCTGGCAGCACCCCCGCTGCTGCCGCTCTTGTTAATGTTCCGGCAGGCCCGGTACACATCGGCCGCCGGCTGCTCAGGCGCCCACACCGCGGTCTCCACGGGGCCAAAGGAGTCGCCTTTGGACTCGACCACGCGCACCTCGACGTCGTACACTTCCCCGTCCCTGTCGTCCCCCTCCGCGGCCGGCGCGGGAGCTACGACCTCTACGCGCTTCTTGGCGGGCGGCGGGCCCGAGTCCTTGAGCCGCGACGGGGCGGGGCGCTCGCGGCGGCGCTTGGCGGGCGGCATGGGCTCGGCGGGGCCCGGCTCCCCCTCGTCCGGGACGGCGGCGGTGCAGCGCTTGAGCGGGATGCGGGACGCGGGCATGGCACCAGCACCACCGGCGAGGCGGGGCGGGGGCTAGGGCATGGGAAACCCTAGAATCTGGGATCGGGCGGGCGGATTGGGGGTTCGACGCGGGTAGGGTTCCGCCTCCGCGGGCGCCGAGTCGGGATTTAAGCGCGGGGGATTCGGGGCCTCGAGCAGGGGATTGGGGGATTTTGGAGATTTGCGGGGTGGGAGGGTAGGCGAGGGCGCGAGGCGACGCGGGGCCGAAAAAATTGGGTTCCCTCCGAGTGCCCGACTCCGAGGGATTGGGGTTTTTGAAAATTTCGAACGCGATGCGATGGTCTGAGGGGAGGCGAGGTCAGGTGAGGAAGACGACTCGGCGGCGCGGCGCGGCGCGGGGGCGAGGAGGCTTGGGGCCGAAGCGAGGCACGCCAGGTGTGGGGACTGGCGATCTATAGATCCGAAGCGGGCTCTGCTGTCAATCTTCTACTCAACGCGGCTGTTTTCGTTTTCAGCTTCGGATTCACCCAGAACGAGCTACCAGGTATGTTGATCCAAATGCATATGGATGAAAGTGTTAAATTTTAAGAATAATTTATTTAAATGGAAATACTTTTGAGATAATCTAAAATTTAATCATGATTTAAATTTTTAGCATGTGCATGAGTGTAATATGTAATTTGTGCTTAAATTTAGTACCCGATTTTAGCTCATCTAAAATAAAAATGTGCCGCTACAGTTGCATCTACCTCTCGAATCTTCCTTTTTTTTAAGGAACCTCTCAAATCTTGATGTCCATATACACTTCATTATTATTATTTTTAATAAAGAATATGTCGGTTTTGAAGTGATGTCGTGTTATATAGTGGTCGATTTTGAGTTCAAATAAGGGTTGCAGTTTTATTATAAGTGAATTGTAATTAACATTCTATTTTTATGTCGTCAGTCATCGTAGTCCACGTCTCACCTTTAAATCTTCCATGGTGATTTATTGATGATATAGCACGCTCGTGGTGACAATCTCAATTCTAAAATTCCAACTATACAATCATAGCTCTATGACATTGTACGTGTACTCTTCCATTTGGATAAACTTCATAGAAACATAACGTTGTGTGTCCCACAATCCTTCAATTTCCATCTCCCGCTCATTATCTTCCTTCCTACGCTTCATATCAATTTCCCTCATTCTTACCTTCTATCTCTCTTCCAAGTTTCAACCTTTTCCTTTCTCATCTCATATAAATTTTCCCTTCCCCCCCCCCCCCCCCCCCCCCTTCATTTGAAGTTTAACGTTGTAATGTTTGGCTAGGAATCAAACACGCCAACAGTAGCGCACAATGCCACTGTAAATGTATCAACAAAAGCAATGATGGGTGGTTCTGGAGTGATAAAGAAAATTCTTTTGCAATAGACCCATCCCATTTACAATACGATTACATTGTTTTTTTTTTCAGAGATAAATTTTGCTGCAAAATGCAAGTAGTAGAACCTCCACGACTGTTCCATTGTTGGGTCGGTCAGACACTCAGACTCTTTCGTTTACCAATCCATACCCGAAGCCCAAGAAAGAAAACGGGAAAAGGCCCATTAACCCAACCAAGCCGGCAGAGGCCGCCGTGCCAAGCAAGCTGCCGCAGCAGATCTTTACCCTTCCTTCCGCAAACACCCGCCGCCGCCGCCGCCGCCGATCGAGCCGCGCGCCATGGAGGACGTCGTCACCGACGTTCCGCCGCCGTCCCGCTTCTCCCCCGAAGACCTCGACAACTTCGCCGCGCCGCCACCGCAGCCCACCCCCATCCTCGTCGTCTCCCCCAGCCCCAGCCCGCCCGCCCCGCGCCTCCTCATCGTCCTCATCTCCCCCACCTCCCTCGCGCTCCTCGCCTCCCCGCCCCCGCTCCACGCGTCCCTCCTCCTCCCCGACCTGCCCCTGCAGCCCCACGCGCCGATCCGCGTCTACCTCCACCCCTCCGGCGCGCTCCTCGCCGCCGCGCACGGCGCCGTCCCCGCCCACCGCGCGCGCGCCGCCGCCAAGGCCCTCGTCTCCAAGCTCCAGCCGGAGGAGGTGCTGGTCCTGGACGCTGTCCGCAGCGCGTCGTACAGGGGCCGGCTCGCGGCCGACGAGCCCGTGGAGGGGAAACTGGAGACCCGCGCGGCGCGCGCGCGAGGAGGCGTGGGCGCGGCCAGGGGCGTGGCGGCGCTGGCCCCGCCGGGGAGCGTGGTGGACGGGCTCGGCGCGGCGGTGCTCGCGGAGTGCGAGATCCGGGGCAAGGCGGCCAGCATGGTGGTGACGTGGCCGGCGGGCGCGAGGCCCGCGGAGTTCGCGGTCATGCGGCGCGTGGCGGCGGAGCTCGGCGTCGACACCAACAAGATCGCCGCCAGGGTCTCCGGCCGGGCCGAGCTGGATGCGTTGTACACTTGAGAATTGAGATGTTCTCTGCTACTGCTTCCAATTTCGTTGGCTGTACTGTCTGACGAATTGGGTTTCTGGCATTTTGGGGGAGAAATCTGAGATGTATCGGGCGAGTTGGTTTTGTGATTTGGTATACGATGAATCTTCGAAATGCGGATGAACAAATTCTGATCTCAATTGTGTCATCGCTGCAGTAGTGTACTGAGTCGGAAGCTGCCTTGCTTTGATTGTACCATGAGAATGAATTAAGCTAGTCCCTGTTTGCCACTTGAGTTCTGATGAATGTTCAGTGAAGGCTTGCTGGACTTCCCTTCCGCACTAATAGAATGGGTCTCTGTCTTGCGTGTTTCTTCTCTTGCTAACTTGTCAGTGTGCAAGCATGAATACAAACTTTGATTTGCGTGAGATTTACATCCACATTGTACTTGTACTTTGCAGAACTACCAGTCATCCACAGTGAAGATTTGAAATTACCAGCAGAGGTGTGTTACAATAAGAACATCACATAACACTGAAACTGATGGTGTGTTTAGATCTTTTTTGCGTAAATTTTTGAAGAGAATCTTACTATTTTGGAGCACTAAATAAAGTCTATTTACAAAATTTTTTGTACGAATGGATTGTAAATTGCGAGACGAATCTAATGAGCCTAATTAATCCATGTTTAATTTATAATTAGCGGATGATTACTGTAGTATCACTGTTGCAAATCATGGATTAAGTAGGCTCATTAGATTCATCTCGCGATTTATAATCCATCCGTGCAAAAAAATTTACAAATAGATTTTATTTAGTACTTCATGCATGTGTCCAAACATTCAATGTGATATTTTTTGGTGTAAAATTTTGGGATCTAAACATGGCCTGAGCCTACTTTAGCCCACAAGCATCATGCGAAATTGAGTGATCTGCACTGCTGCAGCAATAAAATTCATTGGCTAGTGTTCTGCAATGCGTACGGGTGGACTTCATTGCCGACAAAATATCAAAGTCAGCCAGAAATTCTTAGATTGCACCATTTTACAACCATGATAACATTTATAAAAGCAAGGATGATAATAGTAAAGCCAATCTAATTAACACATCGTCTGCAGTCAATCTAATAACACTCATGCAATAGTTGGCTATAGATACCGAGTAAACCATTTATAGAGGGCCCATCTTCATCCTCTCACCCAACTTTCTTGGAGCCTATGTTGCAGCTGGCTTATCTTGGACCTCGCCTTCCTCTCATCCAACTCATCAAAAATCTGATGCGATAACTTGCTCTTGCTCTTAGACGGAATAGCATCCCAATATTATGACCATAACACACAGTGATCACCAATGAACCTCAACTCAGCACCTTGCTGACTGAAAACACCCTTCCAAATGATCTTCACCTGCAGCTTATAAGTGCCTAGGTTGCAAGTGCGCTCCTCCACACCATTCCCTATAACAAACTTAAGGCGTCTATATTTATTGTCACTATCATGAACACAAAAATATAGCAGCAGGTCTTGACCCATTTCGACAGATACTACATGACGACGTAGCGACACAGATCCACCACTTCCAAATTCTTTCTTGGTGCCATCCACTTGACTGTCATACAGAACCATTTTGATCGTATCACTTGCGGAAGTTGAAGCAAGTATTTTGCCAGTGAAAGTAGATTCCCCATTCAAAAAGTTGACTCCAATAGAAGCTTCCAAGGCATATGGAATAAGCATACACATCAGGTCCATCCTGCTTAGGTAACTTTGTAGTGAATAAGTGAAGGGTATACTAGTACTTGGCCGATAGGAACCACACGGCGTCAAACCTTTGCTGAAATCCTCATCAACTTCCCCATCACCCTTAATCTTCAGATGAAACTCAAAACACATATTATATATACCACCAAGTGCTCGATTTGAACCTGTTAAAGCTAGCATACGGTTCTGCACAGGGATTCAGGGGAAAACAATGTAAGAACAATTGACACAAAAAAAAGGAATTAAGCTAGCTCAACAAGTCATGTAATTTCAGATCACGTTGGAGGTTATGTCAGTGTCATGACAAATTTGGGTAGATACCATGGAAATTGGGTTTACTTAAATACCAAGACCTCACAAATGAGAATTACGTATGTGTCTCGTTATATAGGATAGGATCACTCCTCTCTCTCTCTCTTTTCCAGAAGGAGAGAAAAGCAATGGTTTATGTGATCAAACAGTTGTTATCAATAATGATCTCGATACCGACAACCTTAAGCGACGACAGGGAGGAATTCAAGGGATACAAACCTTCCTAGTAATGCGTTGCGGATCAGCCCTTCCACGCTTGAATACGTAGATGCATCTGTGGTCATACCCATCCCTTGCCAATACGGTGCCATACACATCGATGGGGAAACGCACGCACGTCAGACTCAGCAACCTTGATCGTGATAACATTGACCGAGTCGTCCAAATAATGATATCTGGAGGGAGGGATGTCGTGAAAAAGTGGACCGTGCACAATCCTAGCTGAAAAATCCCAGAGACCAAATCAAACGATGAGAATCTTAAACAGCAGAGAAGTATCTCTTGCTGCTCAACAAATACAGATAGTTTGGAACAAGGAACAAGGGAAGTAAATGAACCAAGGATTCCTGCTCACACTCTCTTTCGAAGTCGAAGAAGGCTTATGTTGTATCCGCAGAAGCGGCTAGGTCCTTTCCAATGTGTCCTGGGGTTTCGTTCAGTTATTTCTTGGCGGCGTACCACGTTAAGAACCGCCACAACCTTCTCCTCCCATGACTGGAAGGGCATGGTAAGGCCCACGTACGGGCATTCCCGTAGAAACCTCTCCTGCAGCATCTTTTGCTCTTGAGTCAAAGGCTGCATCCGCATCTCCTCTTTCACATCCAAGTCCCCGTCTCGCCGAGGAAGAACAAGAAAGCAGGTCTGCTCTTGGCTTGGGGTTCGCGGCTAGCGGAAATCTCTATCTATGATTCCTGGACCAAACCGCGGGCGCCCGATAGGGCCACGTCGCCTGCTAACCCCATAGCCATCGGATCTGACCAAGACACGATACAGACCGTCCGATCGGGATCGTTAGCAGTGTCTCACCCGTTAAGCCGTCAAGGGTCGGGAATCCTCGCGAACCCGATCGCAGCCCGCACCTCGCTTCTCCTCCCACTCCCAGCATCGGCCTCGCCGTCGCGGGCGCTGCGTTCCCGGCCATCCCAATGTGGCCGCGCGGGTGACAGCCCAGCGGACTCGGAGACCCCAGCGCAGATGGGGTGCGGGCGAGGCGAACTCGGCCGCTCCGGTCCCGGCCATCCCGGCGCAAGCTGGGGCCTCCAGCAGCCACCGCGACCTCAGCACGGCCGGCGGTGCGAGCGTGGGCTCGACCCCCACTAGGCTTTCCCTAGCGACCCCGATGCTGACGGGCTGCGAGCGCGGCGAACCCGGCCATTCCATCGCTGCAGCCCCCCAGCGGCCACTGCGAGTCTACGATCCGGCGCGGCTGGCGGTGCAGGCATTGGCTCGACCTCCACCAGGCTTTCCCAACTGCCCTACAGCATTCGGCTACCTTGCTGTCGGCCTGACCCCGACTCGCTCGCCAACCTTCGATCTCCAACCAGCCAACCAGCGTCAAGCCCGTGGGTGGTGAGCATCAGATGCCGTTGCCTCTTCGCGTTTATCTGGATGCAGCTCCTCCCTTCCATGCTGACTCCCCAAATGCTTGAGCCGACAGGTACAAAAAAGTACAAATAGTGTGCTTAAAGTCTTTACCCTCCATGTCCATTGATATTTTGTTCCTCCTTCGATTTGTTGCAAGGAAATTGCAGATATCCTTTTTCCTTTGAATTTCAGTATCCAACACTGTCGAGGATTGCAAATACACCATGCTGCCAAGTTAAGCATACTCAGGATACAACAAACAACAATAAAAATTAAATAATATCGAAGGGTCTTGGCAAACATATAGACTAGATATATGCTAGCAATGCCAATATCGTTGTAGTGTGTAAATTTAGCTAGAGGCTGCAGCCAGTTTTCAATTCTAGGAGCATTTGTTTTGAACAACCGAAATTGATTTTAATAAGATATGAAAAAGAAGTGTTTGCATGTCACATGTCCAGTTCATGACAACATAGATTATTAGTATCTTAAATTTTGCAATAAAATGGTTTCCGCCGCGAACCTAAATTTTTGTAGCTGCCGTGCCGTTTCTACAGCAATGCCACTGCTTCCTGCTCTATGCTTGGCCAAATGAAGAGAAGAGGAATAGAGAGGCAGCAGGCAACGAAGACAATTTGTTAAGGCCTCCCTGACGCAGCCTTTGTGACTTAAGTCAGAGCATGTATCACTATACTTAGAATCTGCACAGATCTGAACCTCCCTAACACTGAACAATATTAATATTCTGTCCTTTCTTTTCTTTTAGCAATTAATGTTACTCCTTTCAATTTTTTCTCTGAGCTTATCGCTTGTTAGACATATTCTATTATTGATTATACATTATCTTTCTCACCATTGAATGTCCAGATGCATCCAGTTGCATTAGTTTAGAAATTGAGAGCGTTGTGGAGCTTACAATATTACTTCACTCAGCAGAAAGAGGATATTGCTATGTCGAGCGATCTGGGCGTTGTCAGTGGTTAGTAGATTTCTTCTTCCCCTCATTTCTTCATCTATGCATTGCCGATGTTGTATTAACAGATATGATGCAATGTGGTTTGTTAATGGTGCTAGCTGTTGCGGCTTCTCCAATATTTTGGAATCCCTTGCTGAGGTGGGAGACGATTGGAGCATCCATGGTTGTATGAGAAAAAAAGAACTTTTTACCATGGTTGTTCCTGCAATTTGGTGGAGATACCATGTGGCTCCATTTTAGTACATTCTCCTTTCCAGAAAAGATAAATAATCAAAATACCTCTAACACAGTAACACTAGCTAAAACTATAGAAAGGAGCGGCAAACATAGTTCCGCCATCTTCCTAGAGGTACACTGCCTACTTTCTGCTTGCATATATATTTCTGTTACTCATTGAATAGGTGCAGCACCACGTTGAAGTTAATTTTCCAATAGCTCCATAGAGATCATCACTTTTTTTTTCTTACATCTTCCTGGAGGTACACTGCCTACTTGCTGCTTGCATATCTGTTTCTGTCACTCATTGAACAGGTGCAGCACCACGTTGAAGTTAATTTTCCCATAGCCCCATAGAGATCATCACTTTTTTCCCTTCCCTGGCTGCTAATTTGAATGTTTAGCCTGACAGCATCTTTGGACTTTCCTATTTAGCTGCAAGGCTAAATATGGCTGGCTCTTTGATCACAGATTTGCTTCTTTCCATGGATGTTCATAAACTTCCTCACACTCCACAGCTTCATAGTTGTTTAGGTTTCGTTCTCCTTTGTAAGGCACTGTGCAACCTACCAAAATAAGAATTGCATTGTCCCATTGAATGTATCATATAATAACATATTATCTGAATAATTGATGTAGCAGAGTAAGATCTTTTACCATATATTCATTTTGCAACGATCAACAAGCAATGCTTTAAAAGCAGATGTATTGAATTAACAAGCTTGCTTTTGAACTCCTATATGAACAATGTATCATACGCCTAGGCATTAAGGCACAACCATTTTTACAAGGACCAAAAAGGATGATGAAAAGAGAGCTCCGTCTACACATTGAATTCAAGAATGATCTAGAGACATGAATCCTTTTGAGATAGGTACCTCTCTATAAAGTTATAATTCTATTGCAACCATTGTTGATTATTTCATGGTTGACAATTGATACGCCTCCATCTTACTGAAGATTATATTTCTTTTAATATATATTTTATTTAAATACCTATCTAAAATAATCATATTAATTAATATAATAGAATTGCACCAAAACTATCAGTTTGCCATAGGTGTGAAAAGACAATTACCAAGGCAACTACTAAGCAAACAGTTTTGAATCGAAGAATTCCAGCAAACATGGCAATAGCTTTCATTTGCATGATGTATACATGGTTTTCTAGAACTTAAGGCACGATGTACTTAGCAATGCAATTGTCCTTGGTTTAAAGCGAAGACTCAGGATGACAAATTCGTAATTATTCGTACAAAGCAAGTAGGGTGCGGCTCAAGTGTGACAACTCTTGCTTGTTCCTTCAATTGGTGATCAATGATGAACTATGGAGCAGACACAGAAACCAGTTAAATTCTCTTGCAGCTTTCATGTCAAAGAGTTTGGTCATCAGTTTCATGATGACAGTGATCCATACTTAGGCAAACTTGCATACCCTTATCTAGCAATCTGCAATCTTCAACAAAAGTTGTATCCAGCTTTTAAAACAAAATTTGCCTTGCTTTGAATGCTCACCTAAATCTCCTATGTTATGGTAGTACAACAAAATTTCTTGTTGTACTGATGGTTTAAGTTATAGAAATCACTATCACACCTAGAATTATAGCAGTCAGAAGAATACTGGTTGTACCACTAGCAACTCAAGATTAACAGACCAATGCAGGTTCCCAAGACTTTGCTGGCTCCAATGACCATATATCGACGTTATAAGCATCATTGATATTTTTGAATCCTAAACTGGCCCTCGAGGGAGGGCGCGGCAAAGCCGCGCATGTGTTTCTAGTATAGACGAGGCGTGTTCAATTCCTCTCTTTTTACTAGTCCTACTCCTATATGTAACCTTGTTGGGCCAAAACAATCAGATTAGGCCGTTCATGGGCCGGGCTAGATTTGATGGGTTCCAGCCCAGGAGGGCTTCTTGTTGCCCAGGACTCACTCGACCCCACGTCACCTCCTCCCCCCCTGCTTCGAGCGAGTCTTCGACAGACCCGACCCCCGCCACCAGCCATGGACGCGCTCACCCGCCTCCGCCGCTCCCTGGTCGGCGGCGGCAACGAGGAGGAGGACCTGCCGGAGGACTCCATACTGGGGGACACCGAGGACCTATGCTCCCTCTCCCAGCTCCAGGTCAAGCGGATCCCCTCTGAAACCCCGGAATGCCGCAAGGATTTCATCATGGCTCTGGTAGTCTGGTTAGCATCGATCTGACTCGGTCTTCGCCGTTTGCCTGGCCCAGAGGATCTACGCGTTCGCGGCGTGCTTGGTGGCCGGACTCGCCCTGATGATCCTGGTACGCTCCCGCAATTCATCGCCTCCGCGGTTCTCAGAGAGTTATAATAGTCGCTAGCTTGCTTGCCCTGCAGGTGGAGAATTAATTAGCCTAGGAGATTATGCTATTTCCATCACGTTTGATGTAGCAGGAACCTCTGTTTTGGTCTTGTACTCTTGTGAGTAATTGTGATTTGGGGCAGGAACTTAGGTTGGTTCTGTTTGTCAGGATAGAATGCTCTCTGTCACAGTTACTTGTATCAAAGAAGCACATTGTTTAGCTTTTCTTCTACTAGTGTTATAGAAATAATGCTATCCTAGCTCTTATTTGCTGTTCAAAAGACAAATGGGCAACTGCTCACTCCAAATTGGTGTAGAAATCATATCACCAGGAGCTTAGGAATTTGTGCTAAGCCTTTAAATCATGACTTGCTGTAGACTACTTAAGATATTTTAGCCGCTGCAAGAATGTCTTCATGCCATATTTGTTCGGTTCTGGTAATGACTTCAAAATTCCTGCTATCATGTGTAATGCACTGCCTTACATTTCACTCTCTTGTCTCTTGTGCAGTCTTTTATCGTCTTCGCTAGACCTATCAAATTCGCAGTCATGTTTACGTTTGGAAACATGTTGACAGTTGGGAGGTAATAACACAGTTTCTTCACTTGTAACTTTCTATGGTCTTGCTACTTCAATAGTTCTACAATTATTAGTACTTAAAGTGTGCTTATCATCAAATACAAAATTAATGCACTCGTTCTCAACATATTTGCTCGTTATCTTTCTCGATTGTCTAATATTTGCCATATGCTGATTTCAACCAACCTTTGTTTGGCAGCACAGCCTTTGTTATGGGGCCACAAAAACAGCTAAGGATGATGTTTGATCCAGTTCGATTGTATGCAACTGCTATTTATGTTGGATGTGTTGTTTTGGCTCTAATCTTCGCTCTTTGGGTTTGTAAAATATTTGAACTGTTCTTGTATTTTTTTTCCTCATGATCTAGTTCTAAATTGAATAGGCATACGTCCAAATCCCACATAACCATACTCTCTGCATTTGGTTTAACTTTGCAGATTCATGACAAGCTGCTAACACTGATTGCGATCATATGTGAGATCTGCGCCCTGTTTTGGTAAGGTTTCTGTCCTTACAATAATGCTAGTGACTTGTAGGTCAAAGAACCATATCTGTAGGATCTATGTTGCTTGCAATTAAGCCTTCCTTAAACTGACTGTGCTAAAAGAACATATGTGCCCACGCTTGAATGTTACCCTTATGAATGTTCTATGTGAGTCCCAAGAGCTACCAATTTTTAAACTGGCATCTCAACTGGAATAAATTGTTATGTACTCCCTCTGTCCCTTTTTATTCGTTGCTAGGGAACCTTGACTGTGAGGGGGTCACGCTTCCCGAGCGACCAATAAAAAGGGATAGAGGGAGTACGCTGCTGTTTTCCATGAATCAATTTTTGTCAGTTGCTACCCAGAGTATTTTTCTGTGTTATACATGGCTTCCTCAATTATTTTTAACCATTCTATATACTTAGTATGTTCAGTCCATGTCAATGAAACACTGAAGTATTTAACATAGAACCACCACAAACTTAAGCACTGCTCATGGTCTGGGTGGTTTTAGCAGTAGCACCATTCTTTTGCTCTCTGTTAGTATTGCCATGTTTAGAGGAAAAACAATGCTAATTTGTGTACTTACATCCACATTTGTGTAGTATTTATGTGGTACTGTCTGCAATTTGCAGAAACAGTATACTTCTAGTTTTAGTTTCAGAAACTAAATGACTAAACATGATTTGAGAATTGAATTTTCTTTGAGCTATCTTCAACATTCTAGAGTTTATGTTAGGCTGCTCACCGTCTGTTCATAAACAGTACCCTCCAAATCTTGATCTTAGAAAACATTGCACTGCTTAGTTGCATCTCTCTCTCCTGTTTTTCTTTTCAATTGACTGGCTTGTTAAACAGTAAGAGCAAAGTGTTCTGAACAAGTAACTGACTATGCTCCTGCATTCTCCATTTTCTGCACACCAGGTACAGTTTGAGCTACATACCTTTCGCACGAAGGATGGTTTCTGACCTGATGGTGAAGTTATGTGACACTGAACTTTGAGCTTGGGTGGGTTGTGCAGCATTCGCTAGTGCCTGAAATCAGGGAAGCCTGTGGGTGCTTGCTCATTTACCCGTTTCCAATGGGTATCTTGTTTGATTAACAAACCAAAGTTTGTTTTTTGTATAAATGTATGCCATGATGCAATATTTGTAAAACCTTGGTTGCATCTGTAAATCGGATTTCTGGCCTTGTACTGCAGCAAAACAATCTGCTTGTGAGTTGTGACAGTGTAACATACATTTCGACCTCCTTGATTGCTGCTTCAATTTGGATGGACCATGGTACTGCAAAGCTTATTTGATTCTTTACACCCTGAAAAATTAGGCACTGCTAACCAACATGTAAATTTCATCTCAAAAGAAAACGGTGTGTAAATTCCTTTTACTGAGATTTAGTCCTGCGTTTTAATCAGAAAGCAAAATTGAACAATATCAATCGTGTATTCTTGTTTTGCAGAATTAACTCTTCACACATGTTCAGAATTCTAATTCCTGAAGCAACCTGGGTGTCATTTTGCTTCCATATCGATTTGGCTACCTTGCGCTCTAGCCGTCATGAGTCCTAGGAAACTTCATTTGGAAATTTGTAGCTTGGACAAACTTCCTTCACAATGTAATAGGAACACAGTAGCTGCGACTGTGTTCCATTTGCTCCTTCTTCCTAGACCATGCAATGTGGAATCATTCGATGACATAGGCCAGAACGTTACTTGTTTATTGTACTTTCTACTTAGAATTTACTAAACACAAGCAAATATTCCGTATCCAGACTGAGCCAGAAGGCGGTACTGTGACACTCCAAATCTTGATCTTTAGCAAACATTGTGCTGCCTGTTTGCATCTCTCTCCTTTTTTGGTTTTCAATTGACCGGTCTGTTAAACAAACAGTAAGAGCAAATGTTTCTGAACAAGTCAACTCACTATGCTAGCATTATCCGTTTTCTACACATCAGGTACAGTTTGAGCTACGTACCTTTCGCATGGAGGATGATTTCTGACCTGATGGTGAAGTTCTGCGACACTCACACTGAACTTTGAATCTCGGTGGGCTAGGTAGCGCTCATCGGTGCCTGGAATTAGGGATGCTCGTGGACCCCTTTACCCATTGCCTGTGGGGTCTAGTTTTGCCTGATAAAAAAACAAGCTATCTACTAACTCTTCTATAAATGTATGTCACTGTGGCAATTATGTGTTACTAGTACTAGCACGGTGCTCGTACATTGCTACGATAATATCATCAATTTTAACGGTCCATATAGTGTGAGAGATAATAAATTTTACCGGAATCTATATAGGACTCTGAATTTATGCTCTTTCACTCTATGCACAAATCATTCCATGCCCGCGTGAGGTATTGATTGTCCAGTTCTGATTGGAATTTCGGTTCATTTGTTCTTCCTCTTAAGATTCCGATCAATTTACTCAGGATTCTAATTAGGATTCCGATTGATTTGTCCGAGTTTTGATTAGAATTCGGATTAACAGACCAAAGAAATATTGTTTGCTTTAGAAATAAATAAATATAAATAGGGATTTGACTACACTTTTAAATCAGAGTATCAGGTATCTGTCCTTTGTACTGCTGCAGAACAGTTTGATTGCGACATAAGATGCATTTTTTTCTGATGAAGTAACCGGATGTTGTGCTACAACTACAAGTCGGCGCGCTGCGTTCCTTGGTGCCGGCCGAGTACCGAGGGTCTTGGACATGGACTAGGACGGGCCGGGTGGACCCAGCCGCGGCGAGTGTCTCCGTCCTGTCCGTACTGAATGCGGATGCGGTAACGTACTTTGTACCGAGAGATGTTCTCCGTTCTGCTTCTGATTTCGTCACTAGTATTCTTTTTACAGCCAAGTCTCGGCCCATGACGACATCCCACCGATATATATTATTGTTTTGGGAAATCCCGAAACCAGAAACTCGTCGCAGGCACGTAATTCTTCTTCTGAAAGAAACTCGACGAGTAGCTCGATCCCATCTGGTCCTCCCCGATTCTTGAGGAACCGGCGGCGGCTATCAGGCTATGGCGGCCGTCACACGACCACCTCGTGCCGCAGGAGGAGGCAGAAGCTTCTTCGGCTACCTCAAGGAGGGCGTGGTCGTCGCCACGCGGAACCGCGGCCTCTTCTTGCCGCTCGCCGCGCTGCACGCAACCCGATCGATGGCCTTCCTCATCGCCAGAAGAACGCTCTACTCCTGGTTCATCGCCGCCGCCGCGGACCTCGAGGCCGGCGAGTTGCTGCCTGGCCGGCGGTGCCTCCTGCAAGCCGGTGCTGCTTGCGTCGTCGCGCACGTGGCCCTTGGCTTGGCGATCGACGTCGCCACCGTCTTCGCCGCCGTGGCGTCGTGCTCCGGCGAGAGCCCCCACAACACGACGCTGTCCTCCTTGCTGCGGGAGCTGGTCAGGAGCAACCTCCGGGGCCCCGTGGTCACGTCCGTGTTCGGCAGCATCACGGGGTGGGCCTCGGTCGGCGTGACATGGTTGGTGATCCCAGCCGGTTTTTTGAGCCCAGGCATGGCCCTCCTCGTCCTGATTTTCGAGCTCACCGCGTTTCTTTTCTTCTTCTACTACGATGCCGTACTTTCGGCGGCCGTCGTGGTGTCGGCGGCGGAGCCTGGCCTGCGCGGCGCTGCTGCGGTGCGCCGCGCACGAAGACTCGTGCGAGGGGGCCGCAAGCTGGCGCAGGCCGCGCTGTATTCACTGGTGGTGTTTGCGCTGGAGAAGGCAATCTGGAGGACGCACTCTGTCACGATGGCGCGGTTGCCACATGGTAGCAGCATAGCGACCGCACTTTTCCCGGTGGACGGCGTCATTGTCTACTTGCTGCTCGGCGCCCTCAAAGTGCTTCGCACGACCACCATCACGGCATACTACTTCGACTGCAGGAGGACCGACAAGGCAGGCCACGCAGAATGAGAAGAGAAGAGTAGGAGTATAGAAAATACAAGGTGCAATGCGGCAATAAGCATTACCACGCAGGATGCAGAAAATAGTAGCTTAGTATATTTAATTAGCTCGATCATGTACGTTTCTAGCATTTTATTTTGTTTATACGAGTACTGTTTGGTTAACAATGTAATAATACTTTCTCTACATCATAGGTTAGTATCCCGACTAGTTCCATGTCCGTCTAATCATAAACCTGAGAACGTCTAATCATGCAGTTACACATTTTACTCCCAGTTATCTGCCAGGTGAATAAGAATACAAACGGTCTTCCAAGAAATATGCATACAAACAACAATACATTGCAGCATGGAACAGCCACAATAAATCATACATCTTACAAAGTCATGGGTTTACATATATAACTTTGTTGCGGTGCTTCCTAATACTCGCTGCAGTTTTCACCGTAATAGAGAACAGGCTTTATAAATCAAGGTTAGACTTGAACTCCAATTGGTATAATATGATGCTATCTGATGACATAATTCAAGGACTATGTGTGCAACAGGGATGAGTGTCAGGTCTAAAAAAAATGTGCCAATATTCAGTAGAACAAAGGCAAACATAACTTAGCTTTGGAGTACGGATGTAATTAAAATACTACTACAAAAGAAATTTAAGTCCTATTGCCTCGGTAGTATTCCAGACTACAGCATTTAAACAGGTAAACATGTGCAAACTGGAACGTGAAATTCTCTTAGGAAATCATAAGCCTTGGTTTTTTATTATTATTATAAGTGTAAGTCAGTTCAACGATTTGGTGTCCTGAGGCACAAACCAATGTGTAGATACACAGTACGAGTACAACTATATACTTATTTAAGAGGAGGCTAGGCCTGTAAATAATGCAATATAAATGGAATACTGAACAGTCTTCTGACTCCTTTCCTTTTCGACACGAGGCAAGCCCCATTTCCATTACTCTGATACCGATAGTTTGGTACATCACAGAGGTTCTGAAATACCGATAGTTTGGTACATCACAGAGGGAGGGAGCAAACGTCTAAAGAAACAGGGGCAGAAGGACCTGATTCGGGCCAAGGCCACCCTGTAAGCGACACCCAGGGTTCCCAGGTTCCGACTCTGAAAACAACCATGTAACATAGAAACTAATTTCAGAACAAGCCTGACTCAACACACTATGCAAAACTGCAGCACCATCGGGAGCAAAAAATGGAACAACAGAAAGCTGAAGAGTCTCCTAGCTTCAAGCTTCACTTCCTTCATCCTTCACGTCCTCCAGGAAATCCCCCCTCAGCGCAGGCGGGGCGTGGGTTTCTGGCGATCCCCATCAGCAGCTTGACTCCCTCCAGCAGCTTGCACTGGAACTCCAGGTTGTAGAGACCTGCCCAACCAGTCATAAAAGAGCAAGCATGCATTATGATTTCAAGTGGGTTTTTTAGCAACTTTTTGTACAAACACGCCTTGTTGCGACATTTCCAGATTGCCCAACAAATTGCTGCACAGACAAAAGTGTCCTGACTAAATGGGCATTCTATACAGGCAATGGAGATCAAAAGGTGTCCTGACTACAACCGTTTGCACATAAGAGGCAGATGCACTCTAGAACTCAACTAATGGTAATGGGTGGGATGTTCACCCGGTTTGTGGATTTAGTTCAGAGATTTTTGGTGACTTAGAAGCTGAGAATCGAACTGGCATAGGCACATTCGTATCATGGGTGGATTTCAAAACATCAACCTGGTAGTGACTACACTGCGAGTTTGTCAGATCAGATAGCAGAAAAACAGAATAAAAACCTCGGAAAAAACAAACCCTGCATCAAAAAGCAGTCACAATGCATAACACAAATTGGACAGGGTAAACTCTATCCATCGACGAGCTAAGCATGCAAATCACAACCCTAAGTTCTGATGAAATCTAATCCTGCGACCTGCATATATAAATTTTGTTCCAAGTATCTGCCTGGAGGATAAACCCACAAACAACAATCCATAGCATAACAGCAGCACATCATGCAGATGTATTGTCACACGCATCCACTGCAAGATTCAATACAAAAGGCTCGACCGTACGACCCTGATAACCATCAAAATTAGAAGACACTACCCTTTTCATACCCCAGGAACTGAGGAGCACTGACAAGAGAAAATAGTATTTCAACACCAGATGTTTGGTTTATATGCAGATCTGGTACCCTATGAAATTGTGCTTTGCAAGGAAAAAAAATGAGACCTGAGGGTACTCCACATAGTAATCTAGATGTGTTCCCCGCATGTGTCCGTAAACAACAGCATTCCCATGTAAAGTCCTTTCAGGTTTATCAAATAAAATCGCAACAATTCAACCATAGTGATATCGCAGAACTACTACGAAGGAAACAGCTCGGAGCAGGCAGTCCATACCCCGGTGTGCAGCAGCAGCAGCAGCGGCGACTTGAGCTACCGCAGCAGCAGCAGCGGCGTTCCTCCGGCTCCGCCTTGGCAGAGCACAGGTAAGTCTGAAGGCCGCGGGCAAAGGCGATGACTCCCCACATACGGCCCTCGACCCTAGTGAAGCCGTCCTTCATACCGATGGGATGCCGCCAATCGGATCCAAGCTTGAAAGGGAAGTCGCGCGGGCGGCGCCGGCCCTTCTCCCCGCACCAGTTCTCGCGCTGCGCGTAGGCAATCTCGCGAGCCCAGGAGACAAGGTCCGCCGCCCCCATCTGCTCGCGGACGAAGGCATAGATCAACTCAGGTCTGATTACTTGTGCAGTGGATAGGCACGAGGACGCGAGAAGGAGCACGGCGACGGCGGTGGCAGTGGCGGCGGAGGTGTAGGCCATGGCGGAGGCGGTGCGGTGGGGTGGGCGTGGATGCGGGGTGCCTGGCCTGGGCGGAGGAAATGTGGTGCCGGAGTTTCGTGAGTTGGGGTGGGGGGCGTGAGTGCGTGACCGCGTGAGTATCGATTTATATATCTTCGCGACTGGTGTCTCTCCCTTTCCTGTACTTGCGTGCGCTTCTAGACTTCTCTCCTTTGATGGGCCTTGCTACATGGGCTGCAATGTCACCGAATCTCCCGGTGGTCGAGAAGACGCAACAGCTTGACGGAGGTGGCGGGTTGCAAGGGCGGCGTCTCTGATGGTGGCTGCCGCCGGAGATGAGGAAGGCAGATGGTGTGGTGAGGCGACGTGGGCTATCGTGGACCTCCGAGAGGCGACGGCAAGTTGCTACGAACAGCGCCCCGGTAGCGCTACCAATTTTGATGGACCAAAGAAAAATAGTTGACATGGATACTTAATTGGTGATAACAATGCAACTATTTTATTTTCTTTAAACTTTTTTTTAGATTATACAATAGAACTCAGGCACTCACAACAAATACACACTCAGCCCTATGAATGCAGTACGTATTTTGCTGAAGTATAAGCTCTAGATACATCCTTGCAAGTGAAGAAAAAATAGAAGAATTTTTAAGGTATGCTTCTAATTCTAAAAATGCAATGCCTACTTTTAGCTTCCATCATGTATTCATGTTGGCACAATGTGCCATCTTTACATCACCAAAAAACACACATTAAATTCGAGCCAAGATAGAATCTTGATCCAATAGTTGAGGGTTCAAAATGAATGGTTTCATAGTTGAAACACTACTACAAAATGCATTGCCTATAACATTTTTGTACCAACGGTATTTTAACGAAGTATCCATGTCAGCTACACATCTAGCAGGAGTCGAGGGATCAGAATGGATAAAAACACATATCCCTATCCCATACCCATCTATTTTTTTGTCCCATTTCATTTCCCTATCCCAAACCGGCCCGTTAGACATAAAAACGTATCGTGATTCGTGAAGAGCAGAGGGACTGGGTGGGAGGCTGAATGGTATGGGTCCCCACGGAACCTTCCGGTCCCACTCCAATGCTGAATCCATATGTCATTCGTTGGCTCACCTTTTTACATTCCTTTTATCCTATATAAACACGAATTCGTTGGTTTTATTCAAATTTAATTTGCAATATATATTCTTTAAAAAAGTATTCATAAGCTGGAGGGACCAGATTGTCATGTACTCGTGTACGATGGGTGGAGAAAGGGCGGGGCCGATGGGGAGAGAGTAAATAGATATTCTCTCTACACACGGGCCCGCAAGTCAGGGAGAGTAAATAGATATTCTCGCTGTATTCAATAGACGTACGGACTATGTGAATGCTAACATTTTTTAGGAGAAATGTGAATTCTAATGTTGATCAGACATGTGAAATCTAACCCCAAATTGGCCATCCAGTGGAACAAGCACGCATGGATGTGACGACATGTCCGGTAGTGAGATTAAAATAGAAAGGCACTAGTGCTTGCAACTTGTTGCCGAATTGAAGAACATGGATCACATCATCGCTTAGTAACCAACAAGCGTTATATGAAAGGGATCGTAAAAAGGAAGAAACGAGAAAAGCACAGCGATCACATTAACTTCACTGTTCCACACTTAACGAAACGAACAGAAATTGCTCAAAACAGTATGCGATCGCTAACAATGTCCATGGCAGATTTTATATGATCACGTATGTGATCATATAAAACCTGCAATCTCCAAAATGGTAAAAGCAGGGCACAGAACATTGTTGGCGAACAAGGTAAGCTTGTTGGGTGTAGTGGAACCAGAACATTGTTGGGGGTGGGCGTGGTGGACGACGCGGACGTGTCCCTCGTCGCCGCCGTCGGGGTTGCCGTGGTGGAAGGCGCGGACGGGTCGGTCGGCGTCGGCGCCGAGGGGGTGGGCGCGGTGGACGACGCGGACGTGTCGCTCGTCGCCGCCGTCGGGGTGGCCGTGGTCGACGGTGCGGACGGGTCGGTCGGCGTCGAGGGGGTGGCCGCAGCAGAGGATTCGGTCGTCGCCGCCGTCGAGGTGTCCGCCGCGGAGTGGTCGCTCGCGGGCGTCGTCGAGGAGGCGACCGCGGTGGATGGCGCGGAGGGGAGGAAGGCGAGCGCGCTGTAGGTGCGGACGGGGCCGCGTGCCGTTGTGTCCTCGATGCAGGCGATGGCCTTCCTGGTCGGCGCCGCCTCGCCGACGATGGCCGGCAGCAGAGCGAGCCGACCCTCCTGGGCGGCCACTGGAGCCGCGCCGCTCGCTGCCATGGCGAGCAGCAGGAGGCCGCAGGCAAAGGCAAGGAGCGGGGAGCCCTTCATCGCCCCTTGCTGGGCGTCTGGTTTGTTGGTGGTGGTGGCGTGGTGGCTGCGGCGTGTCTTTATAGACCAAGATGCGAGGCAGGGGAGAGGTAGCGGCCGCTGGGTTGCATACTTGCGTCGCGTTGTGTTGCTCGTGCTCGTGGGTCGTCGCGCACAACAAACACCGCACCTGAGGATAAGGACACCAGCCGGCTACCGTGTGCCAATTGGCTGGCCCGCAGTGTAACGCCGTCTACGCTGCAATTCGGAAGAGACTGTTCCGGCCGGGACTTGCCGTTACCCGGTTCGCTGCATGTACACTTGTACGGGGCGGCAGGGAAATTTCGGTGTTTTTGTTCGGAGTTTGTGTCGAACTGTCAGCTCGGATTCGAAATTCCAAATTTTCTTAGAATATTTAATAGATACGTAGAAATTATATATATTATATACATATTAATAAAAGGTACATCGCAATTACACAAATGGTCTCCATCGGGGGAAGCCTAGTGGTTTGCAATTACACAAGAGAGTACGGAGTAGGTCTCTGCCTGTGGATCACGGATTCACGGCTCCAGTAGCACGCCTGTTTTAACTTTTACCTCCCTTGACGGGAAGGACCCCACTTGTCAGCGTTGCAATATTTACTTGCCACTTGCTTTTTTACCTCCCGTGGTAGAGAGGAAAAGTGTTGTGGAGATATGTAGGCGAAACTGAGTTCCTAGCTCGATCAAACTCCATGAAATATATACTTTCTTTCAACGGCACAATAATTGATTACTGATATTGCAGCAGACCCGTCGAAATTAAACCGACTTAAATGCGCTAACTATCATCTTAATAATTAATCCAGTTTCTATGCATTTAAAACGGTGTAATCTGATAGTCCGTCGGGTAAATCCCGATTAAACTACAATACTCCAGGACCACAAATCGCAAGAAAAGGCTCGCACAAAGACGAGCACACATAATACAAGCGTACAAGAATCTTAAATTAATTTACAACACCAGTTCTACAGCTAAGTTTCGAAATTCAATTAACAGAGTTCAAACGCAACAGAAACTCAAAAATAGAGTTCAGTTCGAAATAAGGTAACTACGAAACGACGATACAAGGTGAGCTCCACATTTTGTCCACCGATGTGTTGCCGACTTAGCCCGAGCTTCAAAGCGAAGACGGGACCCACTCGACGGTCCAACCAGCAGGAAGAGGATGACCAGTCCAAGACACACAGATCTCTTCAAAGTCAACGGGAACACAACCTGCTCATAAGGGTTACAAACAAACCCTGAGTATACTAATACTCGCAAGACTTACCCGACTAGTGGTATATACTTAGCTGACTCCTAACATGGAAAGCTTTCTGGCTGCTGGTTTTGTTTGCTGAAAAGCTTCTAATGGTTGATCCTTACTTTCAAGATTTTAGCCATATTTATCGTACCATTTACAACTAGATTTGCACGACTACCTCAAGCAAAACATGGTGTACATATTAATTCTTCAAGAACAACATAGCCAACAATTAACCTTCTGTTTCCATTCCATTCCTTTACTACGATGTGACACAGTGACCAAGGCTCTCATATTCGCGAGTTACGGCGAATCGATCCAATTTAACCTTGCAAGGTGGAACTAACACACACGACACATGCATGTCCTGTCGGGTCACACGCGTCAACTGTTCTCATCATTACCACGGCATCTGAACCACGCCTGCCAAAACTCGGGTGAAGAGCCCCACACGGCGAACTCCCAGAGAACCCGAGGACGACTACGACACCCGCCATCATACCACGCCCAGAGTAACAGCACGCAATTCAAAGAATCGTTGTAAATTAGGTCTATAGCTTACCGGTTTCGACTATCTCCTATTTCCGGCATGTGGTTAGTACTGTTCAATCCTCAATCAATAATGCCAACAATGGTGCGGTCCTCAATCGACACAGGCGGAGGCTCACTTTACATCTATTTCATATCCGTGACCAACTTCATCTCCGCCTGGTCTCCAATTTCTTCGTGATTCATTCTCAAGTACTTTCCACAAGTCACAGGACCTATATCTCGCAAGTGACCGGAAATCACTCGACTTCTACCGCGTTCTTACTTAGCGAAGCAATTTTAACAGTGTCTATATACTAGTAGAGACTCATAGGTACCTAAGGATCATGCATCTAAGGTTCCAACCAATTCTTAGAACTTAATGCACAAATACTTAATCAAGAACATTGCATAATTTTAAAAGTATGCCCCAGGGCTTGCTTTGCAGGTCAGCGGGGTTAGCTACTTCTTTCGGAGCTTGCTCGCCTGCCTCCTCGTGCTGCTCTCCTGTGTGCGGCTCCTGGATCGGCTCAGCAACCAGCTCGTAGACTACTTCGTTTGCGGTGTCTACACTTATGAAAGGATGCCATGCAAGAGTTAGAACAATAGTGCGAGGAAGAAATGCATAAGTGCTCATGATGCGATGCAATGCGATGCAATGCAATGCAATGCAATTAACAGAACATGCAAAACTGACAGGCATCGACTGAATAACCACCACAACTAAAGTTACAACTGAACAATTTGGGTGATGTGTGGGTTAAGAATTCAACTCATTTTAACCTGAAGTGTTTCCTTTAAAGCAAAGCTATTAAACTTGCTTAGGAGGTGTCGCTGCTGGAAATGGGCGACTACAAAACTACTCAATTGCTTGATTGTTGTGCGCTTGATCGGATATGGTCTAGCACGCAAAGACTCGAGGATTTAGACTGATTCGGACCTGAAAATGCCCTACGTCCAGTTTGGGGGGTGGTGTTCTTACTCTATTACTCTTGAGCCCGGGTGCTCAAAGTTCAGATGGGAGCTTACAAGCTAGTCTAGTAGTGTCGAACCCGTGGGAGTCCAACCAACCCTTTCCTACGCGGGGGGCCTTCCCTTTTATAGTCCAAGGTGGGACCTCCGTTTACAGTTATCTAACGTTATGCCTTTGCACCGTCGGGGCGCAAATCGTCCTTGTCAGTCGTCGGGGCCCACCCAGTCTGTCGGGAGTGGGCGAGCTTGATCCTGGCGATCTTCTGGTGCAAGGAATGATCCTGGCGATCTCCTTGAACGGTGTGTCCCCCTGGCGTTGTCCCATCCTGGCTCAGTCCGGGCGGTGCGACCACCCGGTCGGTCACTCGGGGGTCTCCTTCGGTCTTAACCGCCGGAGCCTGGGTTTCCTACCTGGGGGGCTATCTTACATAGCTCTGTCACCAGACGGCGCGCCTGGTGAGGGGTGTCTTACCGAGGCCTGGCCGGGAGCGTCCGGTCACGATCGCTGGCGTGATGGAGTGGTACGCAGAGGCGACCATCATTACGGCGAGGGGAGGCAGCATATGTGAACGCCCCCTCCCGTTGTGTCAAGGGGCCCGCGCGAGCAACGCTGTCCCCTTGTCAGGGAGGCCTGCTAGCTTGGCCAGGGAAGCCTGCTGGCTTGGTCCTTGGCGCAAGATAAGGAGAACCGGCGCCTTGGGTCTTGCACGGGGGCTGTCTTGGCTGGCACGCTTGTCAGGGGCGCGGCGCCCTTGGAGCGCACGTCTCAGGCCACCAGCCTGACCTTGACCCGGGGCGCTAGGTCGGGGGGCCGCCACGTGTCCGGGAGGTCGGGCTCCCAGACCCGTTCGCTTAGCAGCGAAGGCAGTTCCCCGCGCGGCTTATCGGGCCATCCCGTCCTTGGCCCAATAAGTCTGCGGGGCCTTGCGTCACATAAGTTGGGCCCGTTAGGGACCCCTGGTTTATTCTCCCGTCAGGAGGAGTAAACATAACCTAGAGCAAAAAGAAGTAAGTTATGGACTTTAATTACTATCAAGCAAATCCGAGCAAGGTACCTTAAAAACATGTAACAATCTGGTTCTACAAGTTTAACATGATTTACACAGGAGCTTGCTTTGCTAAAATTACACATGTACAAAGGAATTAACTAGCAACAAGAATAAAGGAAAATACCATAGCTAGGAACTAATAAAAAGCAAGCAACAAAATTTTACTAGATAAACATGATAATGATAAAGCATGCCACATAAATTTTTCAGAATTTATTGATGACAGCAAGCATTTATTTAAGCCCTAGTAAGATAAACTAAACATAAATAAATCTACACAAAATTGCATAGCATCAGGGCCTGAAAATTTTATAGAGGGTTACACATGCAAGGATTAGACTACTGCATGAATTTCAGGATTTTTGGATTAGCAGAACCGCATATATAAAATAGACAAGCTTAAGCTCAAATGAAATTATAGCAGGGGTAAAACTGACATTTAACATGCGTGAGTATTTTTCCTCTGAAAATCTGGATTTAAGTAATCTAACGAAATTTACTTTGTATTTTTAGTATTTATCTGCATTTTCCTATGAACTATACAATATTTCAGCCAATTAAACAATAAATGGAAAAAATCCTAAACCCTAAACAGGGGTTGACGACCGGGCCCCACCCGTCAGTGGGGGTGGGGGGGAATTCTGTGCAGCCGGGCTACAAACTGTGCCCGGTGCAGGCTGCCCTAGATTGGCGACACGCGTTGATCCAGCGCTCTCCGCGGCCTCGGATAGGATACCACGCGTTTTTTTAGGAAGGCTATACTCGGCTCTACTCCCCATACCCGCGCTCGGCTCGCGGCTCGCCCGTCGCAGCGTCTCTCTGAGACGCACTCGTGTAATCTGCTTCGCCTCTTACAGCCAACAACCAGAGGAACCTGCGTTTGCTGCTACGGCCGTATGGCGATGATTTGCCACAGCTGTGAGGTCGAACCGAGGACGGAGACTGCTTTGAGATGGAGCTCCATCTCAGCAGCCCCGGCCCGAGGTCAGCTTTGTGCCGTTGGTCGGCCTGCTATAGTGTTATTTGGAGCTAGAGTTGATTAGAAGGCTGATCGATTATGTTCTCTTATTTAATACGAGTTCTATGTTACTAGCTAGGATCAGAGAGGGTGCTCCGCCATGAGCTCCATGTACACATCGAGCGGAGATAGCCGCATCCATCTCACGCAGCGTGGCGTTAATGAACTCCAATGCAAACTGCTATCGATTTTGAAGGCTACGGAGTACCTCGTTGGCCGTTGGCGCGTGGTGCATGTGCAGATGTGATGGAACAAATATGGGAACCCGGCCCCTAGCAACTAGCTGGCTTGAAAACTCATCAGAGCGAGCTGCCGTGAGCACGGACGAGCCGCGACCCGCGAGCATAACGCGCGCCTGAGAGCCGGGGCCGCACAATCGCTGGATCTCGTAGATGTACGCGTGTCACGAATCTAGAGAGGGGCTGCACCGGGAGCAGTTTGCAGCCCAGCTGCACAGAATTTTTGGGAGGCCACGAGCCAGCCCCAGGCTTGCCAGCGCCCCTGGCCGGCGCGGCAGCCAGGCAAGGCGGCGGCGGCGGCGTTCCTGCCGGCCCGTGGCTTGCCAGCGGCGGGGCATGGCCGGAACGCGGCCGGAGCGGCCTGGCGGGGCTGGTGCGCAAGGCGGCGCAGCAGGGGCCCGCGCGGGGGCGGCCCGTGACGGCGCGGCGGCGCCCATGGCGGCCGCGACGGCGTTCCGCCGGCGGTGGTGCCATAAAGGAAGGGTAAAGGGGCCGGGGAGGAATAGATATCCGCGGAAAGGCTCACCAGGGGCTCAATTTGGGCGGAGGGAGGTCGGAGAGGGGTCGTCGGCGTGAGGGGGCGGAGCTCCGGCGAACCTTCAATGGTGGCCGGCGGTCGGGAGGCCGATTCGGCCGGGGAGCGGCTCAATCGGGCTCGGGGACGTGTGGAGGTGGTGAGGGACGTGGTTGGGGAGGTGGTTGCGGAAGGAATCGACGGACGGCGGCATGAGCTGGCCGGAGCGGCGATGATGGCGCGGCTCTTGCCCCTGCTCGGCACGGGTCGACCGGAGCGGATAAGGCCTGCCTGGGGAGGGGAATGGCACTGGGAGCGGATAAGGCCTGCCTGCGGGGTGCGAGGAGCATCGCGATGGCCGACGGGCTCGCCGGACTGTTCCGCCGGCAGGGGCGCCGGTACGATGCACAGCAGCGGGAGCCGGTAGCACAGTGACGGAATTCAAATGATTTTGATCCGAAATTGACCAGCTACAACTTCAAATTCCATACTAGAACTTGAAATTCGGCCAAAACAAAAGTTGTAGAGAAAAATGAGATCCACAACTTTGATGTTGGGCAAAAATCGATTGGAGTGCTAGAATTGGAAGAAAAACAAGAACAAGAACTCAAAAACATGGCATGTAACTAGCCAATGACAGTGCTTAGCAACGATTTGGGATTAAGCACTTGATCACTGCAACAATTACGCATCAGGATCACAGATGATCAGTGCAACACAAGGCGAGAAATTCATCCATTTTTAGTTCCAACTCATGAAACAAACTAATACTAATGAGACACATACGCACTAGTAGGCAATACTAATAGTAGGTTATCTAGGCCAGACGAACTGCATATTGTTCTGAAGGGGAGGGACGCCGAGAATCTGCCACTCAACTCCTCACGCGGCGTTGGCAAGCATACGTATGACCAGGTTGAGGACGTCCACGCGAGAGAGCAGGTCGTCGACGCGCTCGGCGTTGTAGCACGATCCTCGCGGCGGCACCACCACCCGTCCCTCCATGCCGTGGACGACCAGGCGGCCGTTGTTGTAGAGATTCGGACGCGCGATCCTGACATTGTTGACGGAGATGATGTCGTCGGACGCGCCGCCGGCGGAGGAACTGGCTGAGGTGAAGCAGAACCCCAGCATAGCTGTGGCCACCTTCCTCATCGGCTTGGAGGAGAGCTCGGCGTAGGGGAAGGCGCCGAGGGCAATGTGCTCCACGAGCGACTCCACCCTCGGGCAGCCCGGGCAGGACGACTCAAGTACCTCGTCGGGGACGGCGAAGACTGTCAAGGGTCCTGGCCATGAGGCGAGCACGGGCGAGGCGACCAGGTACGGCGCCGCCGCGGCCATCTCGCGGAATCCCAGGAGCTCGAGGATGCTGCGCACGTGCTCCACGCGCTGCGCGAGATCCTGGGCCGCGGTTCCTTCCCGCATGAGCCCCTCGAGCTGGGCTAGCAGACGCGCCTCCTCCTCCGTCATCTCCCCCGCGGAGGAAGAAGACTGCGGGCCGGCCATGTCCAGCGGCGGAGAGTTTCCCAAGTCTGTGGCGGTGCAGGTGGAGGCGGAGTTGGGGGCGGAAGCGGAGGCGGTGGCTGTAGCGGCCAGGGGAAGGAGGAAGACGGCGAGGAGGAAGACGGAACGGAGAGCCATGGTGCGGAAGGGGGAGGCGGTTGCCGAGGACTTGAGGGGTGGAGATATTTATAGGAAACGGAACCCGGCTGGCTGCTTGTTGCCTCTCGGGCTCGGGCGTGACCGGAAGAAAATCCTATGCGGCCGTGCCGCACAGCGCCTATCGTGCGACACCGCTCGGACGACTGACACGCGTCCAGGGCCTCATCTCATCGCTGCAATACAGAGAGCCCAGCCTCTGTGCAGATTGCGGACGCGTGAAGGAGAGCCGGCTGGTTGTTCCGCCGGTCCGCAGAGCCGAGCCCTGCGATCAAGCGGGCCAATCCTCCCTGCCGTTCCGCAGATTGCAGGCCGCTCCGATCTGTACGAAATACCAACAGTAACGAGCTTCCCTGATCCTCATCGACTGAAGAGTTTTGCTATGGCACAATCGGATGCCTAGTTTTCTATTGTATTTAAAGGCTGTTTAGTTTTCAAAAATTTTCGTACGCCAATGTTTGGCCACTAATTAGAAATATTACATATAGATAACTGACAAAATTTATTTGATAAACGCGGGGCAAAATCGCGGGACGGGTTTAATGAACAGTTTCTCATTTAATGAACAGTAACGAACAGTTTCTCTTTCTTCCTTAATAAAAGGTATACTTGGCTCTCATTTTTTTTATGGGACGTGCCTCTCATTTATGAATGAAGGAAACAAGATGGTTTTTAGAATAAGATGTTGCTGAAGATCACATGTTAGAATCATTGGTTTTTAGAGTAAGATCAATTCATTCATCGCTATACACACACACTACCAACGAGGGAGAGGGAAAAAAAGAAAACGAAAGGAAAATGAGTCCATGACGTCGTGCTATACCAAACGAACACGTGTCGTAACGGGTCCAACCAGGACAAATGGGAAAATGCCAGTGAGGGATGCAGCGAGCTGCCCGCGCTGAGCTCTTAATTGCATTGCCAAAGACAAATGGGAAATTGCTAACTCAAAATGGGCATTATATCACCAGGAATTTACGACCTTAAATCATGACTTACTGTAGACTATTTAAGATGTTTTAGTATGGCAACCATGTCTGCAGTACACTTCACATTTGTCAGGTTCTGGCACACTTTTAATTTCTGCTATCAAGTGTAGTACACTGCTTACATTCTCTATCTTGTGCAGTCACTTGTCGAGTCCTGCCGGTACTTTGAGAACACCAGATTAGCACACGTGTTTTTATCTTCATATGCGTTAGTTATCTTGGTTGATTCTTTGATAATTTACCAAATGCAGATTTCAACCATTGTTTGGCCGCAGCAAAGGCTTGTCATGGGTCCAAAATAGCAGCTAAGGATGATGTTCCATTCAGTTTGTTTGTATGCAAGACTACTTATATGTTGGATGTGTTGTTTTGGCCCTAAGCTTTGCTCTTTGACTTCGTCAGTCTGAACTTTTTTTGTTTCTTTCTCTGCCTTATTCTGCAATCATTTAGTAGAATATATATATATATATATATATATATATATATATATATATATATATATATATATATATATATCCAAATGCCACATAACTATGATATCCCTACCACCGGCGCCAGGGCGGTGCGTCGGTGTCCGTGCGCTCCCCCACGGTGAGGGGTGCGCGAACAGAAGACCTGCGGACGGAGCTCAACCCCAGGCGCGCGGGTGAGGACGCCCGCATCTCCGTGGAAAGGGCGCGAGAACGCCGCCTCAACATCGAGGGCTACAACCTCAACGCCGACTTGGATGCAGCGGCACCCAAGCCTCCGGGAAACGCTCGGATACAGGCGGGCACCCCGGTGGCTGGGGTGGGTTGCGCTGCACTGGCGGATCACCTCCGCGCGGTGGCATGGCCGTCCAAGTTCCGCCCGCACCTGCCAGAGAAGTACGACGGTACCACTAATCCGTCGGAATTCCTGCAGGTGTACGTTACCACCATCACAGCAGCTGGTGGCAACGACGCTGTCATGGCGAGCTACTTTCATGTAGCTTTGACTGGGCCAGCCCGGACTTGGCTCATGAACCTCACTTCTGGGACGATTCAGTCCTGGGAGGAGCTCTGTGCGAGGTTCACTGCGATTTTTGCCAGTGCGTACCAGCAGCATGGTGTGGAGGCCCACCTCCACGCCGTGAGGCAGAAACCCGGAGAGACGCTCCGGGCATTCATCTCGCGCTTCACCAAGATACGGGGTACCATTCCTCGTATCTCTGACGCATCTATCATTACTGCTTTCCGTCAGGGGGTACGTGATGAGAAGATGCTCGAGAAACTGGCGACGCACGAGGTGGAAAGCGTTGCCACGCTTTTCTCCCTGGCTGACAAGTGTGCCAGGGTCGCTGAAGGCCGCGCATGGCACTCAGCCCCACAAGATGGAGACGCCAAGGCCGGTGGCTCCGGAGCTACCGTCCAGGGCGGTGGCAAGAAAAAGAAGAACAAGAACCGGGGTCGCGGGGAGCCACAAGCTGGCGGTCCTGTCGCTGCAGCAGCGGCACCAGCTGCTGCGGCAGCGGCTGGGGGCCAGAATGCGCATGGCAAGCGTCCGCGCCCGCAAGGTGGCCACGGAGGTTCATGCCCAGTTCATCCCACCGCTCGCCACAGCGCCGCTGACTGCCGCGAGATCCAGAAACTCGCGAAGCGGGTCAGTGGGCGGCGTGAGCAGGCCTCCAAGGACGGCTCACCCCCTCCTCGCTAGCGGTCTGGCAAGGAGAAAGCCTCCGACAGTGAGGCCGTTGCTGGGGAGAAGGAGCTGGGGTACCAATCCCCCGCTCGGGAGCTGAAGGGCGTTTACAGCCACGACAACTCCGACTCTGATGACGAGAAGCACCGCAAGAAGCTGTACGTAATGTACGGCGGAAGCTGGGAGCTTGTCTCCCGGCGGGACATGAAGACCCTACGCGGAGAGGTCCTTTCGGCGAAGCCGGGGGTCCCGAAAGCGGCGCCGCACCACAGGTGGAGGAACACCACCATCTCCTTCGGGCCATCTGACTGCCCGGAGAACATGGCCGGGGCTAGTGTACTACCTCTAGTCACCGCCCCTGTCATAGCCAACATCAGGCCCTATCACGTGCTGATTGACGGTGGGGCTGCCCTCAACGTCATCAGCTATGCAGCGTTCAAGCAGCTACAGATCCCAGAGTCCAAGCTGACTGCCTCTCGCCCATTCTCTGGAGTGGGCCTACATCCGGTGTTCCCTCTGGGGAGCATCACTTTGCCGGTCACGTTCGGGACCGAGGAGAACTTCCGCACAGAGAGCGTCCAGTTCGATGTTGCGGAGGTGAACCTCCCGTTCAATGCCATCATTGGCAGGCCGGTTCTCTACCGCTTCATGGCCATTGCCCATTACGGGTACTTGGTCCTGAAGATGACTTCCCCTGCTGGTGTCCTCACCGTGCGGGGTGACCGCACCGTTGCTGTCGCTGTATTTGAGAAACTGCATGCTCTGGCGGCAGAGGCTGCTCGTTCTGAGGAGGACCCATCCACCTCGTGAGCCAGGGCGCCTGCAAAGGCACCTATGGTTTAACCGTCCGACCCGGACAATGTTCTCGTGAAGACCGTGCAGATCGGAGCGGACTCCTCCATGACCACCCGCATCGCGGGAAACCTGGAGGAGAAATAGGAAGTCGCGCTCACCACTTTCCTCCGGGCAAATGTGGACGTGTTCGCTTGGGAACCGTCACAGATGCCCGGGATCCCCAGGGAAGTGATCGAGCACCATCTGAGGATCTATCCCGACGCCACGCCGGTATGCCAGAAACCTCGAAAGCAGTCCGTGGAGCGATAGAACTTCATCCGTGAAGAAGTCCGCAAGCTGCTACACGCTGGCTTCATCGAGGAGGTCCACCACGCCGAGTGGTTGGCCAACCCGGTCGTCGTCCCAAAGGCCAACGGGAAGCTTCGGATGTGCATCGACTACACCAGCCTCAACAAGGCATGTCCTAGAGACCCCTATCCTCTTCCACGTATCGATCAGATTGTGGACTCCACCTCCGGGTGTGATCTTTTGTCTTTCCTAGATGCATACTCTGGTTTCCACCAGATTCAGATGTCTAGAGAGGATAGGAAACATACTGCTTTTGTAACAGTGGATGGACTTTATTGCTATATTGTCATGCCATATGGTCTGCGGAATGCCTTACCCACAGTTGTGCGAGCTATGAACAAAACTTTCTGTAATCTAACTAGAGATATAGTTGAGCTATATGTCGATGACATTGTAGTCAAGACTAAGGTAGGGTCAACACTAGTTGAGGACATGTCTCTCGTCTTCGACCGACTGCGCGCCACGCGCACGAAGCTGAATCCCGAGAAGTGCGTTTTCGGCGTCTCGGCAGGGAAGCTGCTGGGTTTTCCTGGTCTCACATCGAGGCATCGAGGCAAACCCAGCCAAGATCAAGGCGATTGAGGCGATGAGGCCTCTTGGCCGCATCAAGGACGTCTAGAAGCTTACTGGATCTCTGGCCGCTCTTAGCCGCTTCATTTCTAGGCTAGCTGAGAGGGCCCTCTCCTTCTTCAAGCTATTGAGAAGGTTCGGTCCATTCACTTGGACTGAAGAGGCTGAACAAGCCTTCCAGGAACTGAAGCAGCACCTCACCTCACTGCCAGTATTGGTGGGTCCAGAGCCAGGTGAGACATTGTTTTTGTATCTTGTTGCGTCTGTAGAGGCGGTCAGCATGGTGCTGGTGGCCGAGAGGATGGAGCAAGCTCGCCAGGGGGACACCAGGGTCTCCCCGGCCAAGGATGGTGAACCGAACCACGGACATGGGGGTCCGGCAGCCACTCCTCTGTCTGAAGGTCCAGACCCCGGACAAGGGGGTCCGGAGGAGCCTCGACCCAGTGGGAACCCAGAACCGCTGGGGGCCCAAGGACTTGACGTGGTGGACAAGGGCGAGCCGGACCCGGTGGCCACGGTCCGGACCATCCAGAAGCCAGTCTACTACGTCAGCGAAGTCCTCCACGAGACAAAGGCTAGATATCTTGAGACGCATAAGCTTATCTATGCCATATTTATTGCGTCCAGAAAACTTCACCACTATTTTCAGGCACACAGAGTTGTCGTAGCGACCTCTTACCCGCTGAGAGCGATCCTGCACAACTCCAACGCCACGGGCAACATCGCCAAGTGGGCAGCAGAGTTGGCTGAGTTCCAGCTGGACTTCCAACCCCGCCATGCAGTCAAAAGCCAAATCCTGGCTGATTTCATAGCAGAATGAACTCCTTCCCCAAGCAATTCTAGGGGTTCGGACCTCAACGCCGGACCCCCGAAGCCGGAAGTCAGGACACCAGTCTTCACCGAGCCCCACTGGACACTCTTCTTCGACGGGTCCGTCCGCAAGCAGTGGGCTGGAGCTGGTGTGGTCCTCATCGACCCAAACGGAGATCAGCTGAAGTACATGGTGCACCTTAAGTTCAAGGCCACCAACAACATGGCAGAGTACGAAGCTTTGATCTTTGGCCTGACACAAGCCCTGTCTCTGGGGGTCCGGCAGCTCCTGGTGAAGGGAGATTCTCAACTAATCATCAAGCAGATCCGAGGGGATTGAAGCTGCAACAATCCCCAGCACGCGGCATACCTCATTCACGTGAGGAAGCTCGAGAAGGTCTTCGACGCCTTGAAACTGCAGCATGTTCCACACGAATTCAACTCAGCAGCGGATGATCTCTCCGCGAGAGCATCTACCTGGGCATCCGTGCCCGAGGGCGTCTTCGAAAGACGGTTGCTGAGACCTACCGCCCAGCCTGCCGAACTGGGAGAAGGGGATCAAGCTAGCACCTCGAAGCTAGCGGTCCCGGTGGCATTCCATCCGTGGTGCCCGCCCTGGGTTGTGTGCTCTGTTGAGGACCCTGGAGACCTCATAGAGCCACTCCCACCTGCTCAGGGAGGTCCCGATGCATGGATCTCCGAGATCCGGGACTACCTGAAAGACAGTGTCATTCCTGATGACGATGTGTCCGCTGAGCGCATAGTACGATTGGCTAAACGCTACGCGGTGGTAGAAGGGGATCTCTACCGCCGTGGTGCCAATGGTATCCTCATGCGGTGCATTTCCCAGGAAGAGAGCCGCGAGTTGCTCGCGGAGATATATGGAGGCGAGTGTGGAAGTCATTTCTCATCTCGCACGCTTGTTGGTAAGGCCTTTCGGCATGGCTTCTACTGGCCGACAGCACTCCAGGATGCAGCTGAGCTGGTAAGGTCCTGCAAAGCATGCCAGTTCCATGCAAAGCAAATACGCACACCGGCTCAAGTTCTGCAAATGATCCCGCCCTCATGGCTATTCGCCGTATGGGGTGTGGATATCCTGGGGCCGTTCCTCCGGGCCGTCGGCGGGTACCGGTTCCTCTACGTCGCCATTGACAAATTCACAAAATGGCCGGAGGTTACCCCTGTGGTGAACATCACCAAAAAATCAGCAATCGCATTCGTCAAGTCCATTGTGTGCAGATTTGGCGTCCCGAACCACATCATCGCGGACAACGGGACCCAATTCAAAAGCAGACTCTTCCAAGAGTACTGCGAGGACATCGGCACCCAGCTGTGCTTTGCGTCCGTGGCACATTCACGAAGCAATGGACAGGTCGAGAGAGCAAATGCAGAGGTCCTTAGGGGACTCAAGACCCGCACCTATAACTGCTTGAAGAAGCATGGTGCAAAATGGGTTGATGAGCTTCCGTGCGTACTATGGGTCAACCGGACCACACCCAGCCGAGCCACCGGGGAGACCCCATTCTTCCTGGTCTACGGGGCTGAAGCATGCCTTCCCCCAGAAATTCACCTGGGCTCACCACGGGTCCAGGCTTTTGACGAATCCATGCAGGAACAACTGCGGTGTGACGATGTGGACTTCATTGACGAATGAAGGTGGCGAGCAGCAATCCGAAATGCATGCTACAACCAGGCGCTCAGGCATTATCATCAACTGTTCGTGCACAGTAGGGAGCTCCGGGCTGGGGATCTCGTCCTAAGGCGGATCCAGAACTGAGCAGGGCTCCACAAACTCTCCCCCAGCTGGGAGGGTCCCTTCAAGGTTACAGAAGTATGCCGGCCTGGATGCTTTCACCTTGCCACAGAAGAAGGGGTGCCGCTAGCCAACCCATGGAACATAAAGCATCTGCGTAAGTTTTACACTTAGATAGAGCAGGAAATGATTTTTTTCTTTGTAATAAGATAAAATTAGATGCGGTCCAGAGCGGTGGGGGTCCATTCTCATAAACCCGGCCTCTGGAATCCATCGCACCATCGGCTAGCATTAACGCGCGGCCCAGAGCGGTAGAGGTCCGCCCTCATAAACCCGGCCTCTGGTATCCATCGCGCAAGCCATGTATATCAGGTTGCAAAGGAAATATCTGCTCCCAGTTCTATCTTTGTGTCAAATTTTTATTTCGCATTTCGATTCTCTGGCTTTTCCCTTTCTAACCCCCGCGCGGTCTTCCACTTTTGTCGCTACAGCTAAGGTCTGTATTGAGTTGCCGGACTGCCGTCCAGGTCCGGACCCCCTTGCTGCTGGGAGAGGGGTTTGGACCCCTAGGGACCTTCTCTGGAGAGGGGGTGCTTGTTTCCTGGGGTGGTCCGGAGTCCTGTGTAGCTGCTTAGCCGGTTCCGTACCCAAAGCCTACACGCTCCACCACCCTGTAACGAGCGCTCTAGTACCCGGAGCTGGGTAATTAGGGGTCCAGATCTCGTTCTAGCTCTAGGGTTGGCTTCCTAAGTCCTACACGGCAGTTCCAGCTCCATATCTCAAAGGATCGAGTATGACAGAATGGCCTCACCCACTGCTAGGGAGGGGTTCGGAACGTCGGAGCCAGGTCTGGTAAAGTCGTGCTTGTTTCCGGACCCTGTGTATCACCTTAGCCTGGTTCCGTACCCTAAGCCTACACACTCCACCACTCTGTAACAAGCATTGTGCTGCCTGAACCTACGTATCTGTTGGCGCTCCTTAAGTACCCATTTTGTTATACAATTAGGAGAGGTTTTTTGCTAAATTCTTCGGGATGATTCATGTACTAACCCGCCACTTGGCACCCGAACTTGACCATTTTCGATTTTGTCCTGGATTTTGGAGCATGTTGTATTTTGGCAGGAAATTGGACATTTTCGGTGATGTTTCGACGAGACCCATGATCACGCAATAACACGAAGAAAGACGAAGGCCAAAGCCCAAGCAAAGGACCAAAGGCCATGACGACTAGAAGCTCGTTCATGCACATCCACCCTCCAATGAAGCCCAGAGGACAAAGCCCACGAGATGAGATCGAGATACTTCGGGGCTAAGCAAAGCAAATAGAGATTTATGGAAGGATTCTCCGCCCTATCATTTCCCTCGAAGAAATCTCGAAGATAATGACGTCCAACGGGGTGCAATCGTGAAAGGTATAAACTCCAGAAGACTCCAGAAGACTTGGGGAGAAAGGAGGACGCGAGGCGGCGAGAAAATGGGCCAGGCCGGCTGGCCTGAACCCATTGAGCCAGCCGGCCCAGGCCCTTTTCAGGGAGTCTCGGCCTCCCCTTCGACCTAGGGTTTCCTGAGGCTATTTAAAGACCCCTCCCCCAGGCTCACAGAGAAGATAATTGGGGAGACGACGCCAAAGAGAGAGGGATTAGAGAGGGAGCATCCAGAGACGATTTCTAGAGATCCATTCGAGCTAGACACAAGAGAAAGGCGACATCGGAGGCCTCATCGTCCCTCGGCGCCGCTGCAAGTTGGAGGATAGCAAGGGGCCCATCCCTTGCCGGAGATCTCATCACCATGATCGACTACGCTTCGCCTAGCTTCATGGGGTAAAGTCCTCGTTTGTTCATGGGGTTGTAAGGAGATCTTGAGTTTAATTGCCGAATCCTTTATGAGATTGATCTATCACGATTCTTGTTGATGATGCTTTGATGCTTAATAGTTCGCGACTTGGCTTTGGGTTTGCTTTGCTCTTGCATGGTTTACTTAGATTACATCAACTATCATGTTCTTATTGATTCATTACCGATTATCCTCGTGTAGTGACAGTATGCGGGAGGGAAAGGTTTTGATCTTGGAACACACCTTTGGTAGATTAGATCCGTTCTTCGTTGCTGGGCGATTACATCTCTAGTGATCCTAGACCCTATGGACAAATGCTCTTCATATCTTGTGCACACACCTATCATTGCTCACTAGTCTAGATTAGATTAGATTGGTTAGATTAGATCTATTTCACACTCAATCACTCAATATAGATCTTTTACCAACATCATTAGTGCTTAGTTAAGCATAGTAATACACTTGTTACGTGGATTAATAAATCTTGGGGAATACTCTAAGGGAAAAGCTACACGATCCGTGCGCTTGCGGTATGTAAATTGGCGCTCTAAGGAGCGTCAACAGTATCCGGAGCCCCGGACCTCATACTAGCTTGGGGGCCGGTTCAGAATAGGTCCCGCAGGCCTGCTACTAAGCTTTGACATTGAGTGGTATGCAGGTTAAGCCTTGACTGGTGGTAGCTAGCCTCAAACCATTGAGCCTACCTATCAGGGGGCCCAGGCATCCGCTTTAAGGCTTCATACAGATCGAGGTCCAGTCTCGGTGGTAGACAGACTCAAACAACTGAGCCTGTCTCCCATGCAGCCCGGAGCGGTCGCTTTGAGCCAGATACCAAGGATCGATTCTGCATGCGTCAAACAGCTAAGTTGCAGTATCATTACTACCATCCCAGTGAGTTTAATTTTCCTCTCTGTAGTTTTTTCTGCTATTCAGGGAATAAGTCGCTCGTTTGTCTCACAATTTGTGCTACACCTATGCCCAAGAACGCTTGTTCAACCTCATAGGGGGTCCGGAGCATCTTCTCGGCTCGGATGGCAGATAGGTTCTAACAACTGAACCTATCTACCAGGGGGCCAAGGCGCCGGGGTGCTGCATACCGCAAACCAAAGCAACTGACAAACAGCTAAGTTAAAATTTTCTTCTATTAAAATTTCAACAAGTACAATGTGTTTACATAACACAAAAAACAAAAGTTTGCCTTCTATGATGGTCCAGCTCAGGAATCTGCCGGCTCCCGCTTGAAATAGGCAGCTACGAAGTCGACGACCTCCCGCATGCTTTCCCGAGCGGAGGCTTCCGTCTCCGCTACTGGACCATTGACGAGGGGGGCTAGCGAGATGGCAGGGTCGTGGCTCTGGAGGCAGGTCAAAATGTACTCCGCCACCATCTGGCACAGCTCGCGGCCCTCGGCTTCAAGGTGGCCAGCAAGGATCGGCTCCAAGCGCCGGAGTCTATCTGAAGCAGAGTTCAGCACTGGGAGGGCATCAACAATTGAAGCTGGTGGCTCCGCCACTTGGATTGGACTCATTCCAAGTGGCACCAGAGCTGAGTTTGCTTCGCTCGCCCAGTCGATGATTCGCTGAGCCCCCATGCTCTGGTCCTCCTGCAGCTTCCGGACCGCCTCCTAGACCGCCTCCTGCACCTGGGCATCCAGTGCCGCCTGAGCTGCATCCAGCTGGCGGGTCTTCTCCTGGAGCGAGACCTCCTTCCGCGACGCTGACTCCTTCAGGGTCTTAAGAAACTCGCGCTGGCGCGCAAGGGCCCGCTCCAAGCTGGTGGTGAGGGATTCCCGTCGTGCAAGGGACTTCCTCTCCCCCTCGAGCTCCATCTCGGCAACAGCCTGCTGGCTGGCAGTCTCCTGTAGCTCCTGGCGCCATTGATGCAGGGACTCGGAGAGTTTGTCGAGCTCTAGCTTGCGGACCTCGAGTCCCTGGCTGCGAGACTCGAGCTCGGATCGCTGGACTGCAAGGCTGGCCTCCTCCTTGGCAATAGCCTCCTTCCACAGCGCCAGGGCTTTCTCCCGTCCCCCCGCCACGAGCTCCCGGTCGAACACCTTCCAGAGCCCTTTCCTGTAGGACTCAAGGTCGGCCTCGAGCTCGGACCGGGCGGCGGCAGCACGGGAGGCTTCGGCCTTCGTACGCTCCTCCAGGCGGATGTGCCCGTCGCCGAGGCGCTGACGCTCGCTCTCTAGAGCTGCCCACTCCCGCTGGAATGCTGTCTCGGCGATAGAAGTCGCCTCTTCTATCGTCCGCTGGACTCGGACCAGCCCCCGGGGGATAGGAACAGCATCCTCCTCTGGATGACCCTGCAAGAGCCGCCTACCAGAGACCACCTCCAGCTCTTCCTCTGCTGCAGGTTGGGAGCTGGGGGTGGGGACATCCGGAACAAACGTCGGGACCTCGGGGACCGAGGTGCTCGCCGTTGCTGCGCCTGCTACCACTGTGCTCGCTGTCGCCAAGCCTGGTGTCGGCGTGTCTGCCGCCATAGCTGGGGCCACGGGGGCCACCGCGTCGGAGGTCACCGCGCCCGAGCTCCCCATATCCGCCGTTGCCGCCGAGGCGCCGGTCGCCTGGACCCCCGCTGACGGGCCAGCGGTGGCGAAAGAGCTGCCTGGGCGAGAGGCCCTGGCAAACGTAGAGAAGAAGCTCTTCAGCAAAAAGCGAAGCACCGGGAATAAGGGGAGTGAACGGAAAAACACTTACCCCGAAGCGCCGGGTCTCCAGCGTCCACGGAGGCTAGGCGACTACAGCTGCTGCCGTGGCGGCGGCGGAGGCGCAACTCGTGGCTGCTACTGTTGCTGCCGAGGAGAGGCACCTCCAGGTGGTGGTGGTGGCTGTCGTGGCGGCGGCAAAGGCGCACCTCGTGGCTGCTGTTGCTGCTACTGCCGGGGGGAGGCACCTCCCGGCGGTGGCGGTGGCGGCGCGGCTACTCCAGGGGTCCCACGTGAGCTGGGGGCCCGGGAGCTACCCTTTCCCGTGTCCTCAGCGGTCCTCTGACACTTTGCGGCGGGCTCCATAACTAGGGTCCCGTCGCTACGGTGCAACCTGCGCCGGCTCACCTCCTCCGGCGATGCGCCGGAGCTACTTCGGGCCTGGCTGGGACCGCCCGCGGCGGAGCTACCAGACACACCAGGGATTCGGATCCCACGGTCCGGGTCGCCCCCAGTTTGGCGCCGCTAGCCCACCGTCGTCGAGGGTCAGCAGAGTGGCCAACACCGCAGCCCTCAGGCTCGAGTCCTCGCAGAGGGGAACGACACCCTGAGGGAAGATCAGGTGCTCCGGGACGAAGATCTCCCCCGTCACCGCCCGTACCACGACCTCCAGGCCTTCCTGGGTCAGATCGCTGCCCTCCCCGCAGTGGGTCTAGCTGCAGTCTTGGAGCCCGTTGAAGCTCTAGGCAGGATGCGGCCGCTGCTTCAGAGGGGCGATCCGGCGCTTCAGGTAGTCCCCGAGCACGTGCAGCGGAGTGAGGCCGCTCTCGGCCAGTGCCCTGATCTTGCTCAGCACGGGGTCAAACTCCGACGGCAGGGACGGCTTGGCCCTCCAGGACTGGCGGTCGGAGGCAGGTCCCCCGATCGGCATGACGAGGCACTCGTTGGCTTCGGTGGTGGCGATCACCCACTCCTTGCGCCAATCCTCCCACTTCCCGCCAGGAAGCCCGGGAATTTAGGGCGTCCGCAAATCGCTCCTCGTCTGGAAGTAGTACGCCCCCACTTCATCCTTGCCTTTCCCGGACTTCACCATGACGAAGAAGTGGCGGAAGAGAATGACGCAGGGCCGCACCCCCACGAACATCTCGCATAGGTGGACGAAGATTGACGTCAGGAGGATGGAGTGGGGTGTGAGATGCTGGAGCTGGAGGCCGAAATCCTCCAGCAGCAGCAGGAAGAACGAAGAGATCGGTAGCCCCAAGCCGGTGGAAATGTGTGAAATAAACAGAACAAATTCCCCGGCGCGCAAATCGCCGAGGGGAACCGAGCCTGCTCGAATCCACCCAAGTAGGCGGCGTACCATGTTCAGTTCCTCCTCGGTTTGGAAACGACGGGGACGAACGAGGGATGCCATCTTGCTATGGAGGCGAGGAACAATCTGCGCAGAAGAGCAAGGGGCGAGGGGGCTCGAAGGCAAAGGGGCACAAAGGTTTGGAAGGAAGAAGGCGAATGCGGAAAAGTAACCGCGGTATGCGGATCGGCCTTTATGAAGCCTGATCCATCCGGCGCGCCCCGGAACCGTCGCTGGAAGCCAAGCGACGCCCACGCCTAGTGTTAGCCGCCCAGTCCATGACAAGGGGGCCCAGGTCCGCCTGTCGGGAGAGGCGGGTAACAAACAAAGGTGTGAAAAGGCGGGATCTGAACCGTCGCCCCGCGCCCGAAGCGAGGCGAAAGCCGAGCTGACGTGCGCGCACGAAGCGCTGGCAAAGACCAGGCTTTTTGGGAACTGCGCTGGTGGTAAAAATTCCATTTACCCCGGCCGCAACAATGCCGAGTGTCGCTCGCGTGACTAGGTGTACCACTATGTGTGGGGGCCACGAGTCAGTAAGCCGTTGCGACGTGATGAGGTAGCGAAAAACCCGATGGTTGGTCAAAGCCGGACAAAACTCCTGCAGCGTGCACAGTCTAACGCTGGAGGCTTCAAGTTATACAGAGCCAAATCACAGTAGTGCCCCACCTGCGGGTTCGTCGCCTCTCCCGAGGTGGGCCCGGGGGCCACTGTCGGTACCCTGTAGTAGGGATACCCACTTCTACTGCAACAAGGCAGGACTCGCGTAGTCACCCATAACTACGCCCTAAGAGGTGGAGCAGCCGGGCCCCAGGGGGTCGGGCTCTTACCTCACCGGGCCAACGGCCCCAGACCCGTTCCTCGCTCTGGGACGGGTCCGGTGACGCCACATGTCCCTGAGGAGGGGAAGCTCCGCGCCAACAGCCGAGGGGTCCGAGACCTCACCGCGTCCATCCGGACATCCTACGCGCGTAGAACCAATATACCGCCGGGGCGGGGTCCGGGGGCGCCACATGTCCCGCAGGCGCGGGCGCGGGCGCAAGTCTTCCGCTGGAAGACTCGCCCACCCACCGCATTCAATGCGGTTGGTTGAGGCATGCTTTGCCGCCACGGCACGCGGGGCAGCCTTTGACAGGCCTCACTGTAGACCGCATATTACCGAGGTACACAGTGCAGCCGCATGCGCCGCATCCACGTAGAGCCCGTCTGCCGTATTAAATGGATACGACGGCACGGCACCTTTTCATCATACCGTCTACACCGCAAGCTACACGGCCCATTCAGCTACGCGGCAGGCTACGCCGCAAGCTACGCCCTGGCGCCGCTTCGACAAGATAGGACATGGCTATGCCGGACGGAAGATTCCCATGGGCAAAGCAAGGAAATCTAGGAATGAGATCTCGGTCGCCTGCAACGCCATAATGTCTGTACAGTATGTTATTTTATACTACATCATTGGGCCCACATGTCGGGGACTCAACGGCCATGTACGCGCCTCCCTTGAGATATAAAAGGGAGGCGCTCGCTGCACACGCAACTCTCTCAATTCTCTCTAGTCTCTCTAGACTTTCTAAGGCCATACAAAAGGAAGGCAGACACAACACAAGCTCGGATTCACTTCGAACAATTCCGTTCTCAATCTCTTGAGAGCACAAGCAATACAACACACAGTGGATGTAGAGTATTACGCTCCGGCGGCCCGAACCACTCTAAACCAGCTGTGTTCATCGTGTTCTTGCATCTAGATTGGGCTAATCCTAGCTAACCCCCGAGTACTCACCTTCTGGGTTTAGGCGGGTGCACTACGCCACCCGGCTGTGGGTTTGCACACCATGACAACGGCGGAGAGCTTGGCGAGAGCTTCACGTCCGGGGTGTCCAAGACGACGGTGCCACAGGGAGGAGGTGGAGATGGCGACCAAGGAGTGAGCAGTAGAAAGGTGCAGCGGGTACAAGGGCCCAGAGCTATTGCACCTGACGATCAGATTACTGGATAGAAGATCCTTCACAGAAAAACCAAAAGGGTCAAACTCCACAGTGCAATTGTTATCGGTAGTAAACTGGCGAACTGAAATGAGATTCTTAATAAGTTGTGGAGACACAAGAACATTATTAAGACGTAAGGAACTGGATAGATCAGTTGAGCCAGTTGCAGTGACAGGAAGCAAGGAGCCATTACCGACAACAATAGACGAAGGAGTAGATGTGGAGAGTACTGAGGAATGAGACAGGGCATGTAACTGTGAAGTCATATGAGAGGATGCACCTGAATCGAAGTACCAGTCCTTGTTCTGTGGCTGGGGCAACGTCATAGTGCTGAACGTCGAGGCGAGGGATTGCTGGTCCCAAGAGGGAAGACCAGCAATAGGGTTGTAGGATCCGGGGGTTGACGGTGCCCATTGAGCTGCGGGAAGGGGCGCCGGGGCGACCTGCTGCACCTGCTGGGGTGCCAGGAAGGACGGCGGGTAGGCCAGCAGCGCATGCTGCTGTGCCTGTTGCTGCTGAGAGGGGCGCGGCTGCGGAATCGGCGTAAGGGGCGGCCGCGGACCGGGCCACATCAGGATGGTCCTGGTCCACGGGTTCCAGTAGGTGGGCCAAGGGGCGCCCGAGGCAGTCTGGGGCCCTTGCAGCCAGCGCCAGGCTGCCTAGAACTGCCCTTCTTGCCGCTGATTGCGGTCATATGTGAGATTTGTGCCCTGTTTTGTCTAAGGCTTATATCCACCAATATTGCTACTGACTTGTCATAGGACCATATCTGTATGATCTGTGTTTCTTGCAAGTAGGCCTTCCTTAAACTGACTGCTAAAAGAATATATTGGGTCACACCTTCAATGTTACCATTATTAATCTTTAGTCCTAAGAGCTTCCGATTTTTAAACTGGCATCTCTTTTGACAGGATTCTAGAACAGATTGTATTGTCCTCTGCTGTTTTCCATGAAGCAGCCTTTTCAGTTGGTACATTTTTCTATGTTATGCATGACTTGATTTATTTTTAATCATCCTATTTACTTAGCATGTTCAATACATGCCAAAGAAACACTGAAGTATTTAAGAGAGAAGCACCTCAAAAGTACACATTGCTTGTGGTCTGGGTGGTTTAGCAGTAGCACCATTCTTTTGTGCTCTGTTTACTCGGTAGTGTTGCAATTTTAGAGGGAAACAACAGTGCTAATTTGTTTACTTACATATACATGTGTGGAGTATTTATGTGGTACTGTCATGTGACAATGTGCAATTTAACATTATTTGAGAATTGATATTTATTTGAGATATCTTCGATTTTAGGGCGTACGATAGGCTGGCTCACTGTCTGTTCATAAACAGTAGTGTCAGTTCCGTAACTGTAAATCTGGAATAGATTTTAGCTTATGGTTGGTATCTGTTTTATAGAAACAGTTATGTGCTTCTATAGTTAGATTATAATTGAAACCACCATGTTTTCTGGCTTGCAATTTCGTTTGCATATGAATGACCATCTTGCGTTGAGTGATCATGAGTCCTAGAAAACTTCATTGAGAAACCTGTAGATTAAACGGAATTTTTTCTCTATGTAATAGCAACACAATAGTTTTTGACTGTGGTCCATTTGCTCCTTTTCCCTATACCATGCAATGTAGAATTATTCAATGGCATTGGCCAGAATATTATTTATTTATTCTACTTCAGTTTGAATTTACTGAACTCCAGCAAATATTGTATGCTGACTGGACAGAAGGTGGCACTGTACACTCCAAATCTCGTTCGTAGCAAACAGTTTGCTTCTAGTTTGCATCTTTCTCTCCTGTTTTTCTTTTCAATTGATTGGCTTGTTAAACAGTAAGAGTAAAGTTTTCTGAACAAATTAACTAACTATGCTCCTGCATTCTCCATTTTCTGCACCCCAGGTACTGTTTGAACTACATACCTTTCGCACGAAGGATGGTTTCTGACCTGATGGTGAAGTTATGTGACACTGAACTTTGAGCTTGGTTGGCCTGTTGTGCAGCTGGAGCGTTCAGTGCCTGAAGTCAGGGGAGCCTGTAGATGCTTGCTCCTTTACCCGTTTCCTCTGGGAATCTTGTTTGATTAACAAACCACACTCTGTTTTTTGTATAAATGTGTGCCTCATGCTGCTGCAAAACGATCTGTTGGTGTAACATACATTTCGACCTCCTTGAGTGATGTTGCTGACCAACATGTACATTTCATCCCAAAAGAAAACAGAATGCAAATTCCTTTTCTATCCTGATTTTTAATCAGAAAGAAAAATTGAACAATACCAATCGTGTATTCTTGTTTTGCAGGATTAACTCTTCACATGTTCAGAATTCTGAATTTCTGATTCCTGGAGTAACCTGGGCGTCCTGTTGCGACTTGCAAGCCGTGGTGGGCTCTGGGCTCAAAGCCTTCCAAAGTCCAACCAGCCGCAAGTGTCTAGCTGGACCTACAAGGCAGTCTAATCACGCTACCCTTCCCCTGCTTCAAGGTTTCCAGCCATTTCGAAATTTGAAATCCCTTTTGCTCCCCGGCCGGCGCTTATAAACGCACGCAGCGCCTCCCACCGCTGCATGGGCAAAGCCATCTCCCTCCTCCGGCCACCGCGAGAGGACGAGGCGGGGAAGATGGAGCTGAGGAAGCGCCCGAGGCCGCGGCGCGTCGACCCGGACTTTGTCTCGTCCCCGCCGCCCCTGCCGCCGAGGAAGCGGGCGCGGAAGCAGGCAGCGGCGACCAAGCCCAAGGATGCCGCGGGGCCGCCGAAGCGACAGCTGCCGAGGAAGAGGGCGAGGCGCCCGGCGGTGGGCATCGGGTGCCCCGTCGCGGGTCTCCATCGCGTGACGTGTGGCCGGCAGCCGCCGCCCTTGCGCATGTCGACGCGCTTCCTCTTCCGCCCTCGCCGCCCCTTCAACTGGTAAGCTGCGTGCGTGCGCTATCCCTGTGTGTTCGTGGATGGCGTTGGGCGGAATTGAAACCGGGTTTGGCATTCCTGCTACTGCGATTGTGCGGTGTTGATTGGGTTTGGCCTTCATGCTGCTCCGATTAGAAGTTAGAGCCAATTCGAGTTCTAGTTGCTCTGTTCGATCCTCTGGTTATGATGCGTGTGCCTGCAGAGGGGATTGGTTCCTATTGACTTGGATTTACTCGAATTTTATTTTCTGCGGTTCCGAATTTGTGCTTGTAGTTGCGTTTCGCAAAGGGGTTTGAAATATTTTGCTGTGAATGCAGCTTGGTTTTCGAGCGATTGCAATTCAGGGTTTAGAAATCCCCGTATGTTTGTAGTTGTACCTCTGTATGTGGGTAGATTGAAGCTCGGGGTCGATTCGAATGTTGTTCGTTGCATTTTCTTCTAGAAATGATTTCGAAGGCTTTTTTTGTGCGGGTCTGGTCGAAGCAGCAAGAGCTCGAGCCTACATTTCTGTTAAAATCATGAAATAGAAGTTTGTTGTTCGATTGGATGAATTTCCGTAGCAATTCCAATTTGCTTGAGCATACATTAGAGCAGAGTGCTTATCCACCAATGCCTGTGAAGTGTGCACAGCTGCTGTTTAGCTCGAATTGCTCGTGATTTCAATGTTTCGGAGAGTTGACACCTGAAATTTCCATGCTCTGCGTTCAAATATAAGAAGTCTTTATTCACCTTATATGGGTTTTGTGGTTTAAAGCTTCTCATCTACTTTCGTTGTTCTGCCTGTAATTTGTCTGCTCCTGCTTCTAATTATCTGACAGAATTAGCCTCTCACACCAGCACTACTAATCGCTCCAATTTTGTCACTGAAATGGGACCCGAATTTTGAATCCTTAACACTGTATTTCTCGATGCAGGTACGAGCCGGACTTGTGGACGGAGGTGGCCAAGCACCTGTGCGGCTTCGACCTGCTGCGCCTCTCCTTCACCTGCCGCTGGTTCCACCGCCTCCTCGCCGACGACTCCATCTGGCGCTACGCTTTCTTCCGCGACCTCGACCTCTCTGATGCCAACCCGCGCGTGCATCGCCCGTTCTACCGCACCTGGCGCCACCTCTACTTTGCCGCCTTCGGTAAGCACCAAATGGCCCCACCCGTAGCTCGCTTATGCTCACTGACAGCAGGTCCCACGAACTGACACGTGTGCTCCCCCCCTCTCACAGATGGCACCCACGCGTACTCACTCTGCCAGAGCGGCGAACACCGCAGTAAGCGCAGCAACTCGCAGGGTTTATTTGTGAATTTCTTTCTTGCGCCATTGCCATTCGCTGTGACACATCATCGGCGGGATGCAGGTTCGTGGCGGATCGGGTCATTCCTGCTGGACTCGCCGCAGATGCTGCTGATGGGGAAGCTGCCGGTGCCGAAGTGGCTGCCGCCGGATCTCGACGACGTGCAGGCCAGCATCGCGATGATGGGCGCCTGCAAGCTCCACAACGCCCGCCCCGGAATCTGGATCACCGGTATCGTACCTGCCCAAATCCCATGGACACCTTTGCGGCTTTGCCGTCCCTCGTAGCTCTGATCATTCACCGTGTTCTTTGCTCCCTTCGAGTGGTGCAGACATGCATGTGATGCGATGCCCAATGTGCAACCGCAACAGCTGCCGAGGTGAGCCTGTGGATGCTGTCAAGTACGTCCAGCAACTCTAGTATACTTGTTACTGAATGTTACTGGGATGGAATTGGTGGTTCAGGGAACAAGCAGATTCTGGACGCACGCCACTCTGAGCTGTTCCTGGAGGAGGCGTACTGGGATCAGACCTTGCAGTACGAGCACCTTGGCGAGCACTTCCAGGACGAGGATGTCGCCGACGCCTTCTGCGCCATCGTCAACGCAAAGCGCCTCGCTTCCCCATCCACTGCATGTACGTTCCGAAACCATCTGATCACCCCCAATGCTTTCTCTGTCCAGTCATCTATCTGCATATGCATGTCAATGAAATGGTGGATGATATGGTTGCGTTGACTGATTGACACGGATCGCGTTGGTGTCGCATGTTTCTTCAGTTGTCCTCAGCAAGTCCTGGGCCGGAAAGTGCGACGATATGCTGACCAAGCAATGTGCCTCCGCGACCGCTGCTGCCATCCACACCAATCTCCAGCCCAACGGAGGTACGCTCATGAGCTGAAGCAAACATTCCTGGTTACAGTATTCCAGGCTTTGAGCACGGTAGCAGTTCAGCAGGGGCGGAGAGAGGGGGGGGGGGGGCGGGGCGGGCAGGGGCCTGGCCCCCCATGAGCACCAAATTTACACTACAAATTAAAATTTTGATTAAAATTTTATAGAAATTTATATGGTTGCCCCCCAACAATGAAAAAAACGGATTCCCCTGCAGTTCAGAGTTCTGACGTGGTGCGCTCTGTTCTTGGATGGCAGGGTTGGCATCGCAGTTCGAGGCGATGCGGGACACGGCCCGGGATGGTCAGATCGTGTCCGTGAGGATCTCGCAGATCCTCTTCTGATTCCTAACCTGGGTTCATCGTTTCTCGCGGAAGACCCCTGATGCACCGTAGAATGTGTTATTGCCTAGCTGCTGTGAGTTATGCTAGAATAGGCCAGGCCTCTCTGTTACTGCTACATTGCTGTCTACACTGTAGAGATCAAGTTGATCAGATCTTCCGACCTTCTGCTTAAGAGTAAATTCCCTATATGCCATTGTAAAATTGAGATGATCCCTTATGTGCCATTGAAAATTAGCTGATCCCTTCTATGCCATCGTTTTTAATTTTCCATCCCCTCAATGCCATTGCTGTTAACTCTCCCTAACAGATCCGTTAAAACTTATGGCGAAAAGACCAAAATACCCCTCCGTCACCTTATCCAAAGTGACCAATGAGCTCGCTGCCCCACCGATGGCGTGGTCGTTGCTGCTCGCCGCCGCTGCCCCGAGAGCTCGCTGCGCCGGCCGCCCCACCCCCGCCGCAACCCACTAGAGGAGGAGGAGAGTGGGCTGCCGCCGCTAGTCCTCTCCGTCGTCGCCTTGGGCCGCGTCGAGGCCACCGCCGCCGGCCGCCGTGGTGCTCCCTCCCTTGCCTTCCTCCAGAGCGCGGCCCTGGCAGCTGCTGCTCTGCCTCGGCACCACGTACCGCGCAGCCGACACCGCTGTCACCGTGGACCTCGGCCTCGCCCAGGGCCCGTCGAGGAGGCCCCCGCAGATGGCCGTCACCGGCGCTGCCACGAAGAAGTAGCCGAGCCGCCGCAGAGGGTGGAGCACCGCGGAGGAAGCGCGCCACGTAGGGAGGAGGGGCGCCGGTGGCCGAGCTCGAGCTCGAGCTCGAGCGCGCCGATGGAGGGAGCAGGGGCCTCCGCCGCCTAGCTGCGTTGGATCCGGCGAGGGGGAGGGAGGAGCCGCCGCCACATCTTCACCTCGCCGCTGCGGCCACGCGCCGCCCGCCCTCCGCCGCAGGCCGGCCGCCGCCGCGCCGGACGCGCCGCGCAGGTCGTGCCGCGCCACGCAGGCGGGGCAGGCCGCCGCGAAGGCCACTACGCTGGCCATGGGAGGCGACGCAGGCCGGGCCGCGAGCCGGAGAGGGGGGCGAGGAGCGCCGCGCGATGTCCGAGAGCGGCGAGGACGTCGTCCGAGCGCCGCGCGCACTCGCTGCCCCTGCACTCGCTCTCCGCCGGGCGCCGCCGGCCGAGCGCGCTCGCCGCCCCTGCGCGTGCTCGTTGCCGCCGGCCGCGCGCGCTCGCCGTGGACGCCGCCCGCCTGCCTGCGAAGGGAGCAGAGGAGGGGCCGGCCGCCGCCAGTGCGGACCGGTGCCGTCCGCGAGAGGCCGGCCGCCGCCGGTGCGGGCCGTGCGCACGCCGGGGACGAGCGTGCGGCGAGACGGGGCAGAGGCGGAGCCGAGGCCGGGCGGAGAGGCGGCGCCGTGGCCGGCGCGGGACAGCTCCGCCACAGTCGGCGCGAGCCAAGGACGCGTGGGCACCTCTCGTGCACGCGCCCCTCCACGCGCGGCTGCAAGGGCCCCCGCGCGCCACAGGGAGCTCACGACGGGGCGGATCTGCTGACGGCGAGGCCCCTCCACGCGCGGCTGCACGGGCCTCCCCTTGCGTGCGCAGCTGCTGGCATCGGGGGATAAGGTGACGGAGGGGTATTTTGGTCTTTTCGCCGTAAGCTTTAACGGATCTGTTAGGGAGAGTTAACAGCAATGGCATTGAGGGGATGGAAAATTAAAAACGATGGCATAGAAGGGATCAGCTAATTTTCAATGGCACATAAGGGATCATCTCAATTTTACAATGGCATACAGGGAATTTACTCTCTGCTTAACGTCCCTTCACTGAGGAGTTCCGCATATTTTTTTTGTATTAACGCCGTGCAGAGTTTATAAGTTTAGCATTTGTACATGCTGGAATCTGATGTTATACTACTATATAAGCAAAATACCGTGCTCAGTTCTGAATGATGGATGGACTGTAGACCGGTCCGGCCTCTCGATCTGTTTTTGCAATGCTACATTGAGATTGCAGAGGTAAGGTTGGGCATATTTTGGGCCTGAAATTGTTTCGTGCTGCACGTTAGTTTCTTTTTTTGTGACACGATCCTCGTATGCATGGTTTATTCGCTGATCCAGAATTCCAGATTTAGGACGAGCCCAGATTAAGGTAACCGCAAGACATGCGGAAGGGATTATTGGCCTGACTAGGTGACGTTGTGGGTTTTCCTATATCCTTGCATTCTGTTCTGTATGGGCCTGGTCATTTGCAATCTGAAATTGGCGAGCGGTCCTCTGTGCATTTGACTAGCATAGGTTGCAGGCTTGGCAGAATACCCGTAGCTTGATCGTACAGCAGCCCATACTACTCTATACGTATACGTAAAGGAGTGAGGATGTGCAGTCTCCACGAAACTCGATGCACTTAAAATTTTGAAACTTTACAAGATTCCCCATCACATCGAATATTTGAACGCATACATAAAGTATTAAATGTAGCTAAACAAAATAACTATTTACACATGTTGACTATAATTTGCGAGACAAATTTTTGAGTCTAGTTAATCCATAGCGGGACAATAATTATTAAATACAAACAAAAGTACTACAGTATTTTACACCTAAAACTTTTCGCATCTAAACAGAGCCTAGGTGAATTCTGAGAAGGTCAGCATTTCTTTTCCTGGTACTGCTTCTGTCCGAAGCTCCGAGTGCAGGCACTCTCAAGTCTGAACCCTGAACATGAACGGCTCGCACCCACCCGAGATATTCCCCTCCCTCCCAAGGTAAGGCCTCTCGTCCGGTTACCTGAACTTGAAATGCCACATCAGATAGGAAGCTTGTCTAAATGGCCGGTCGTTAATCACGTGGTTTACTGTACCACTAATCCGGGACAGAGCAGGCAGGGCACGCGCCGAGTTAGGCCAAGTAGCAACAGCATGACCTGCCACACACACGTGGAGCTTTAGTTAGCAGCAGACTCAGCAGAGCAGTTGCGACCAACTCGTGTCACGACTAGCAAGCGAAGCCTAATCCAACCCAAACGCTGCTCGCTTTGCTCTGGACTCCGTACATGGGAGTTCCTCTGATATTCTTTTCTGCAGGTACCAGCACTGCAGATATTTCCCCCTTTCTGAAAATTTTTAATCAAGTAGTACTGAAAAAAAAACACTATCCCGGCCGTAATTGTGATGACAAGACAAGCCCCGGCTGCCTTTTCCCGTCGGAATGCTGGCGCACACAGTAGTAACCAAGCGCAATGGTGGCCGACTTCGTGGGGATGGATTGGACACGGACAATGGCTAACTGTCAAAGCCCAATTGACCCTAAACTCCCGCGATGTAATCACTCTCCACTGGGGGCAGCGCGACCTAATCCTCGCCTAGTTTAAGCCCCGGGTCTCCCGCGACCGGGGTTATATAAGCATCGTGCCTGTCACCGCCGGGAGGCATTAGCCATCCAGTCCTCTCCCTTTCTTTCCCAGCCATCATACTCAAGCAGCCAGCTTAGAAGCAGCAGATAGAGGTTAGAGAGAGGATGGGCAACATGGCAGCGTGCTTGGCCCAACAGAGAGCCACCACGGCTGTGCCGGCCGTGAGCCCCAAGCAGCAGGGGAGGCTCATCTCCCTGAAGCTCCTCTTGAAGGCCATCCGCAGGATGAAGACGAGGAGGGGCGGCGGCGACAGCGGGAGGGCCAAGATAGATAGCAAATCGCCGCCGTCGTCGTTGTCGTTGTCGTCAATAACGGCAGCAGAAGATGGATCGAAAGGAGGAGGAGGATGGGTGGAGGAGAAAAGCAGCAAGGTGGCGGTCTCCAACAACCCCAAGGGCGCCGTGCTGCGGTCGAGGCTCCACGGCCGGGGCGGCGGCCTCAGGAAGGGCGCCGTGCGGGTGAAGGTGGTGCTGACCAAGGAGGAGGCCGCGCGGCTTCTGTCGCTCACCGTCGGCGGCCACAAGACCGCCGCCGCGCAGATCGTGGCCGAGATCAAGAGGATGGAGGCCCGCCGCGCCGCCAATACCGCCGCCGCCGCCGCCGCGTGGCGCCCGGCGCTGGCCAGCATCCCGGAGGAGGCGTCCTAGGATGATCATATCGGAGGCCTCATCTCATGATGCCTAGGCAGTCGCGCGCGAGCATGCATACCGGAGGAGAGGACGAGGACTTTGGGTTGAGAGGCGAGGCGACGCCGGCGTACGCTCCCCCACCCATGAGGCCATGAACGCGCCAGGCCGGCCGGCCGGCGCCGATAGATCGATCCTCGCCGCGCCGGTGTACAGTAGTACAGCTAGCTAGCTAGTAGCTTATTAGCTTCCCTGCTTTTCCGAAGCTTGGTTCTCTTTTCTGTTGTGTTCTCGCTCGCTCGCCTGGCCTGTCATTCGTCTCCATCAACAGAGTGTTGTGCAGTCGCCAGCAACTGAAAGAAATGGAATGGAACTCCGGCTCTTTCTCATGAAACGTTTGTTGCGCCGCATGCTTTTAGATGCTTGAGCTCGATGTATAACTTCCTTGTTCCCTCTAACAAACCAAGCAAATGGATCAGAGCGTCATGCATGTATGTACCCTGTTCAGTTTCAGAAGGGGAAGAAGAAGAAGAAGCTAGAGATAAACAAATGCTGGAGGAGCGGTTTCAGAGTTTGTACCCTTTGAACAATAATGATTATTGCAATGTGTTTTTGTCTTTGAACGGGCGACTGATTGGGACATGATGTGCGGGGGCGCCCCATGTGCAGTGGTTGTCTCGCTTTGCAATTGCTGGATAAACAATTAATGAGGGCCGGGCTACTAGCTAGTAGTGGATTAGGAGTCGGGAAGGCATATAGAAACCCTTGCATATATATATATATATATATATATATATATATATATATATATATATATATATATATATATATATATATATATATAATTGCAGTAAACAAAGGGCTTTTGCATGCATGTGCTAGAGTTGTGGTTGAGTTCTGGTTCGTAGTGGACGGCGCGGCGTGTGTGGTCTCTCTCATCGTCGCGGGGATCCTTTCTTTTTTATTGCAAGATATTTGTTAACGTTTGCCCCCGCAAATCATAGCACATCATTTTTTAAAAAAAAACTTTTGGGACGTACTGTTTTAGGTATCTGAAAAAACGAGCATGTCGAAAATGCATTGCATGCTTTTCTTCTGCAACAGAAAAGAAATACATATATATAGTAGCACACAGATTAAATCGTCAGGATCCGGAGTCCCTACTCCAATTTTCTTCTCTTTTTTCCCTACAATAAGATGACCCCTTCCACTTGATAAAGAAGAAGAAGAGAGGACGATGAGTTGGCACTCGCCAAGTGTTGAGTACTATTTGAATAAAATTCAGTTAATTATATAAATGTGGTTTAGTATAGTTTTGGGACTGTGTTTAATTTGTTGGAGCTGAATAATTTGAGCACGACGAAAATACATTGCAAGTTCTTCTTCTTCTTCTTCTTCTTCTTCTTCTTCTTCTTCTTCTTCTTCTTCTTCTTCTTCTTCTTCTTCTTCTTCTTCTTCTTTGCATAATATAACATTGCACAATTAATGCAATGCATGCGTTGTTGATCTTGGATTCTAGGGCATGAGGCGGAACACAACCCGCATTCTTGTATCGGCGGGGGCCTGACTGCCTGAGCACGACCCTAGCTAGTAGCTAAATCAACGGGAAACCCGGCCTACTCCACCTTAGCTAGTAGATAAAAAAGAGAAAGAAACAACCCGGCCTTAATTTCAGTTGGTGATGGAAGAGCTTAAGTGTGACCCGGCTCTTGTTGAGCGCAATGCAGTGCAAGCGGGCCGGGCGACGGTGGTTGCGTTGAGGGCGTTGGGTTTCCTAGCTTTCCCGGCCGACGGGGTACAGCCAAAGGCCATGTGCCGCTGGGTTAATTCGTGTCCGGCGTGGTCTTTGGCCCTGCCTGATCTCGCGGGATCTTTGGTCGGGGGGGCCTGGCCTTGGCCGGCTCGCGTACGTGTCCGTGTACGTGCGCTCTTGGTCTTGAACTCTTGATCAAGATAGAGATGCCTGGGCCCGGCCGATCGATTCTCGTTCGGTCTCGAGTTCTTGGCGTTGTACGTACGTGTCTGGTGGCCAGACGATCTTCGTTCGTGCGCTTGTGCTACCGGCCGGATCGGAATCGGAATCGACCGGTCGCCGTTACTAGTACGTATACTGGGGTAAGGATTCCTCCGATGGGCGCACAGGCACATGCTGCCTGCTGGTGGGTCGCTTGTCACAACACGTGTCTTGCTGTGAGGTTGCGGTTGCGGCGACTGTTTCGTCGCGACGTGCGTACATGTGTGGGGGCTGGACTGGTGGGTTTAATTTGGAGCTAGCTGTACGTTTAACCTCCGGCACAGGATCGGATGATCTCGCTCGAGCGGCTTGTCCTCCTCCGATCCTTGATTCATTTAAACTGGCGCAAGATCCGCGCATTTACGCGGCTAGTATTGAAAATTCAAAAATTTGCAGATCATTGTATCCTTACTATTTTTTAAAGATTATATTATTTGTTATCATATATCATCCTATTCATTATCGTAAATTATGTCTTATTATTGGTTAAAATAATTCAAATATGATCTACCTATAATAACAATTTGGTTTGTTGAGCTTTAATAATATTATGCATATAATTATTCTTATTTTTATATTAATTGATTGTTGTTAGCTTTAGTTTTATTAGTAGTATATTTGTAACTGATACATAGCTAAATAATATTTTTCGTAATGATATTGGTGGGTAATTTTTAATTAGACATATGAGTATTTTAGGCTAATTTTTATTGTAATGACAGTGGTGGGTAATTTTTATTTTTCTATTTTTTTCTGTTAACGTGGGAATTTCTAAGCCTTGAGAGCGAACGTGGAGGCTCCGTTTGTTGGCCAAATAATAAGATAACTAGGCGTATAGCCCGCGCATTTGCGCGGCTAGTATTGAAAATTTAAAAATTTGCATCTTGTTGTATCTTTACTTAAAGATTATACTATTTTTTTACCATACATCACCCTGTTGTATCTTATTGCTGGTTAAAACAACTCTAGTATAAACTATCTATAATAAAAATTTGATTTGTTGAGCTTTAATAATATTATGCATATAATTATTCTTATTTTTGTTTTATTTTGATTGATTGTTGTTAGCTTTATTTTTTATTAACAATATATGTTTGTAATTTATACATAGCTAGATGATATTTTATATTTAATTTTTCATAATGGCATTGGTGGGTGATTTTTAATTAAGCACAGGGGTATTTAAGGCTAATTTTATTATAATGGCAGTGGTGGGTAATTTTAATTTTTTTCTCTTTTTCTCCGATTAATGTGGAAATTTCTAGACCTTGAGAGCGAATGTGGAGGCTCCGTTTGTTAGTCAAATAATAAGATAATTGATAGATGCCATAGCAGTATCGTTCCTGCTTCTTTTTATGAAGAAAAAAAAGTCTGCGTGTGTTCCTTGGAGAGATCAAAACAAGTTTACATTTTTTTAGAATAAAAAACAACAAGTTTACATGGCCCAGGAAGGATACGCAGCCCAGGAGAGTAAGCCCGCCCGGAAGGTGGTGGCCACGCCGCGGGCCCTAACAAGCCAGGCCCACCGGGCCTGCTTTGCTGCTAGGCGGGCCTAGATTTCCGCTAGGCTGCTGCTATGTTCTCAGACTCCAGGCCACGGCCCACGGGCACGTCGCCTCTCTCGCTCGTCACGCATCCTGCCGCCCCCAACTGCCCTGCCCAGGGATGGATGGGGCCGTTGGCGGCGCACCGACGCCATGGCGAAACAACTCTGCGCACGCACGTCCACCACGCACGCCGCTCACCATCACGTACGCCCCGGCCCTGTCCCTGTCCCTGCGCGCGCGTGTGTATATCTACCCCGGCGCGCGGCGGCCGCCGTCGCCATGACAAGCTATAGCTAGCTCCACGCCGAAGACGCGCGCTCCAGGCACCCGCACCGCACGCACCTCGCTCCCCGCAGTCCGATCCCGTGCAAGCTCCGCGACGATGGGCCGCGCCAGTAGCAGTAGGCCGGCCACCCTCGCGGTCGCGGCGCTGCTCCTGCACGCGGCGGCCGCCCGCGGCGCCTCGGCGGCGGCGCTGCAGTGCGCGCAGGTGGCGCAGCTCATGGCGCCCTGCATGCCCTACCTGACGGGCGCGCCCGGGATGAGCCCCTACGGCATCTGCTGCAACTGCCTCGGCGGGCTCAACCAGCTCGCCGCCGCGCCCGCCGACCGCGTCGCCGCCTGCGGCTGCGTCAAGGCCGCCGCCGGGGGATTCCCGTCCGTCGACTTCGCGCGCGCCGCGGGGCTCCCCGCCGCCTGCGGACTCTCCATCAGCTTCGCCATCTCCCCCAACATGGACTGCACCCAGTACGCACGCAGAGTTACACATCCAGTTCTTCTTCTTGCTTCTCTTCAGCTTGTATGTTTACCATCCATCCATCTTTGATGTCGTTGCGTGCAGAGTTACGGAGGAACCGTAAGATCATCAGCCGGACAAGTTAGTTGCATCATCCCTCCCACGAAATAAAACAAGCAAAGGTGTACACCGGTCAAGATCAACGATCTATGCTTGTTACTGCGCATGCATCGACCTCGCTCGTGCTCTCTTCTGTTTTCCATTCAATTTGATTTATCTGATTTTTGTGTGTTCTACTATTTTGCGTGCTAGCTTTTCAATCTACTAGTTAGTATATAACCTATCTGAACACACGGTAGAAATAAACTGAAACAATCGCAACAGAACCAATAACGACTTGAACAAGTTCGAACATCTATTTAATTCAATATATAACCTCAATTCTCAAACCGCAGATCCATCATAACAAACATTAAGCTACCACGATTCAGGCAGGAGTACAACATGCACGAACGATCATCGACACTAAGTTTCACGATAACTAAATTTGATGCGGCGAGAGATGAACCGATGGATCACTCGTCACTGGTTGGCGCGCACTGGAACTGCGCCCAGAAGTCGTTGAACAGGACGATGGCGACGCTGACGTTGTCCTGGCTGCCGGCGTGAACCGCCTTCTCGGCGAGCTCCCTGGCGAGCACGGTCGGCGAGACCCCGGCGTCCACCGGCGCCTCCCACGGCAAGGTGATCCGCGTGGTCTTCTCCCCCAGCCTCCGCCGCACCATGGCGCACGCCGACTCCGTCGACACGGCGCCCCAGAGCCCGTCGCTGGCCAGAATCAGGAACTCGTCCCGGTCCTTCCGCTCCACCGCCACCACGTCCAGCTCCGGGATCACCGCCGCCGCCGGCTTGGACACGGACGAGCTCCCTGTTATCCGCAGGTACGTGCAGTTGAGCATCGTCAGCTAGCATTCATTGGAAGCAATCTCAATCGCGGAATGGAGGTCCATGCTGCAGTGTGCGTACCAGATGCCAGAGTAGTCTGCTGAACATTGTCAAGCTTGGATGTGTAGTCGTCGACCACATGACCGCCGGCGTGTTCGACGCTCTTGTTCTCTTCTTCCTTGTTGGCCTGTGCATGCAAATGTGGGGCACGAAGCTGAGAGACCAAGTCGAGATGTGCCTTGGTCTAATATGTGATGAGTGGTTGACTAGATGATTGGAGCTTTACTTGTTGAGTAGATATTTTATATATGCACGAATGGCTAACCCGAAGTGTTGTGTTGTGTGCGTTGAGTTGTGGTGTGTGTAAAACATATCTTGTGTGTTGTGTCTCTTGGCTCGTGACGCGCAGGTGTAGGAAGCGATGTGATGGCCGATGATATATGGTGAAGGTCAAGCGAAAGTTTCATAACGATGGACCAAGGGCGGTGAAGGATGAACGTGATAGGCTTCAACTGGGGGACCTGAGAAGTTCGGCGGAGTCATGGGGGCGTCGATCAAGTTTAGGAGGAAAACAATGGCAAGTTCGAGTAGGTTGCCCGTGCACCGGGAGCGCGAAATACTTGAAGATATTAAAGCTTGGTGGAGGCCGGAGACGCGTTGACATCGAAAGTGGCAGGTTTGCCGGTTTTGGCCTCAAAATAGGGACACGTCCGGTGTGGCCGAATGGAGGTGATGGAGGGCACGTGACGTCATCGCAAAACTTGTTTCAAGGCCCTTACTTCAAGTCATGAAAACGTCGCGTCTGTTCGGTGCTCTGGTAAAAACTTGGACGGTTTTACCCCTAAAGGGTATTTGGGGTGTGTGCTTCATGTAAGGGCATTTAGTCATTTGCCAGATGCCTCTATATAGAGAGTGGGATGGTTTGTAAAACTCTCCATGGTGGAGGTCCTCTCATTTGTGCTTGAGAGATATTTGGTTAGGGTTTGAGTGAGGGGGAGAGGAGTGACTCTTTGATTTGAGACTTTTGCCATTCTAGCTTTGATTTTGTCTAGAAGTGGCTTGTAACTAAAAATCTGAAGGTAATCCAAGTATCAAATTCGTGCAAGATTGTTCTCCTCCTTCTAGATCTCGATTTTATTATTTTTCCTATTTTCGGAGGTGTTTTTGGGTGATTTACATCTAGGGTGATTTCCTACCAAATCCATGCAGAATTTTGAGGATTTTCCAAAATCCCCTTTTCTTGTGTTCTTACCCAAATCCCCGAGATTGAAGGTGATAGCTCGATTTTTCATAGAGATCTTTTGGGAAAGGTTTCACCAGGTGGTAGAGAAGCTACAGCTAAAAAATCTTTAGATTTGGATCATGTTTGGTTAGATTTCACATTGTGGGTTTTGAGGTTGTTCATGAGTACTTCATCCTTTATCTTACCCTTCCAATATATTCACCAAATCTAAGGTGAAGGCTTCATCTTTGGAGGAGCCCTTTGGGGTAAAGACTCATCATGATGTTGTGAAGTTATGGCTCAAATTTTGTGAGTTTTGGAGTTCATTTGATCCACTTTAGGAAAGTTTGGATCTTGCTTTATGAGTTGTTTTTTGGGCATATCGGCTGAGCAGGTATTTCGCTGGTTAGCCGGAAAAAACCTTCTGGTCCTACACCGGCTGAGCTGGTACGCTGGTTAGCCAAACCATCAGCCGGAAAAAGCCTTCTTTTCCAATAGCAGCCAAACTGGTGTAAATGTAGCTGAGCAGGAAATGACCTTCTGCTCACATACCGGCTGAGTTGGTATTGGTCTGGCTGAGGCGAGATTTCATTGATCATTTGGTGCTTTCTCTCAAACCTTTCCATGATGCTTCTGATTGTCTTGAGATTGCTTCCTAGCTTGATTTCAAATCTAGTAGCTTTGCCATAGCTACATATTATGATCCTGCTAGGAGGGAGGATCATTGATTCATTGGGGTTGATTTTAGGATAGGCCACATTTCTTGTTGAGAATTTTTTAGGCTCCTATTTACTCTTCCTCTAGTCGCTATTCTGATCCTTCAGAATCGAACGGGGAAAGTTTCGCTCGCGCCTCTATGAACCGCAAAACCAATTCGAAATTGGAAAAGTTCTTTTTGCCTCCCTCAACTTTGGGCTGAATCTGCTTTTCCTCCCTAGACAATGAAACCGTCCATCCAGCCTCCTCAGACTCATGAAATCGTTCACATAAAACCGTTCACATAACCTCCCTGAGAGATTTGAGGCTGATGTGGCAGTAGTTTTTTCTCTTTTTTATTTTTATTTTAACTAAATTTTGAAAAATCATAGTAAATCAAAAAAATTATAAAATGAAAACACAATTTTGTTAAACTCCACATAAGTAGATCTACGTAGTGAACATATTATATGGTATACTCTTGTACAAATGTTTTGTTGTAGCTTTAGATATATATACTTTTCTATAATTAATTTATAGCTACAGTCTCTGTCGTCCAATTATGGTGAAAACTTTTTTGGTGGGCTAATCATTATATGATTGAGACGTAGTAAAAATTTTATGATTATTGGATCATGTATGAATGAGTTATTGATTTATCTAGGTTTATATAAATAAATCTATAGCTTAGTCAAACTTGATCCAATAATTATAAAAATTTAACTATAGCTCAATCATATAATTTTTAGACCACCATAAAAATTTCATCATAAGTGGACAACAAAAACTGTAGCTATAAATTAATTACAGAAAAATATATATCTAAAACTACAGCAAATAAATTGTACTAAAGTATACCATATAATATGTTCATTGCGTATATCTACTCATGTGGAGTTAAACAAAATTAGATTTAGTTTATAATTTTTTGTGATTTACTATGATTTTTCAAAGATTTAATTTAATTAAAATAAATATAAAAGAAAAGGAGAAAAACCGTTGTCATCTCAGCCTCAAACCGCTCAGCAGGTTATGTGAATGATTTCATGAGTTTGAGGAGGCTTGACGGACAATTTCATTATCCAAGAAAAAAAAACAGATTCGGCCCAAAATTGTGGTATGTAAAAAAGACTTTTTGCTTCGAAATTCAAACAACAAAATCTCACACGCTTGTACAACTAGCTCAGATACCTCTAAAATCCTAGTCTAAAATCAATGAAAGAGACGTCAATCTCTTCCTACGAACTACGTACATCTGGAAACCCGATCGATGGTCACCTAGATGACACGACACGTGCATCAAAGATCAACTCTGTACAGACGTAGTATTGATGACAGCAGCAAGAAGGAAGCTTTACCTTGCTCTTGGGATCGGGAGTGATCTGGACGTGCTCGCCGCCGCGGCATAGCACGACCTTGGCGCCGCCGGAGCTCGCGATCACGAAGTACTTCTCCATGACCAGCGCGGCGAGCGCCGTCACGCCGCCGGCCGCGCCCTCGCTGGCCAGCTCCTCGCGGACGGCCCGGAACGCCTCCTCGACGACCGTCCTCCACCACGCCACCACGCCGTCGTGCGACGCCCCAAGGAACCGCGGGTTCTCGCTGAGCAGTCGCCCTCGACCTGCTCGGCGATAGCTTTGCCTAGCCGCTAGGGCAGGCGCTCGGCGACGGCCTTGCCGAGGTGGCGGCCGTCGACCACCGCGAAGTAGTCCAGGCCCATGGGCGGCGACAGCAACGTGAACGACCGCACGGCCGCCACGGCGTCGGTCAGCTCCGGGCGCCGGCCAGCGAGCGAGACCGTACCGTACGATAGGTACAGCTCCGGCGACTCGCCCCACATCAGCGGATACTCGGCCGCCGCCGCCTCCGAGACATTGCTCTCGCTCGACATGGGTCTAGCTAGCTGGGGTATGAACAATGGCGTCGCTGCTGGCGTGGCATTTAAGCACCGACGAGATCGAAACCTAGCCTGGACAAGGCAGCCTGCGTGTTGCAGGCTAGCAGGACGCCGTCGCGGTGACCAGTGACTCGGTGTGAAACAATATTTTTCTTTTTGGTCCTCTCCACCAAGCGAAATACCAGAGAGACACCACTTCCCTAGTTCCCTGTTCCAGCAACTTTTCCATTTTTCTTGTCGAGTTGAACAACAAAATATTTTTGAGATTATTTTAAATTTCACGTTAGAATGAGGGCTAATTGGAAATTCAAAACTTGAAGATCGTCAACATCAACGGCCATCTCGTTTCAGAGCTGGAAATGGCAGCCGTCGATTTGGAAGGTTGCTCCTCCAGCTCCAGAATCTAAAGGATCTCGTTTCAAAACTAAAAAAAAAGAATCTAAAAGATCTTGCTGCAAAAGCAAAATGAGTCACAACTGGAGCATCGACATCTCATCCGCACAAAAAGATCCAAGGTTAAAAGATTTGCCTACCAAATCCCTTCCTCTCATTAATTATTGGGCTTATTTTGGATACGAACAAATCCCCGAGAATCAATCCAGATTTCAAAATAAATCTATAGATTTCGTCAATCTAGATTTTGAAATAAATGCAAAGATTCTGAAATCTTTGCATTTATTTCGAAATCTGAATCGATTCTCGGGTTTTTGTTCATATCAAAAATAGGCTCTAACAATTAACGAAAGCAAGGAAATTGGTAAGGAAATCATTTAATCTGAGATCCTCCTATGGGGATGTGATGTGGCACTCCAATTTTTATCTCCAATGATTTTTGACATGTTTATATGCTTGACATTTGGAATTTCTCGAATTTCCTGTCCAATAATGTGGTACAAAATCAAGTTAAATCGATCTAAATCTGAATGTGCGTGATAGATTTTTTTTTAAATTGAATGAACAGTGTAAACAATTTCAAACGTGTTAGTAAGAAACATGAAAGAAATTCTAAGGATGTGACTACTTCAGCAAAAATGTGTTTGTCGCAAAAAAAAAACTTGTTGATACTTATCGTATATACCACCAGATGTTTTTATTTGATAAATTAAATTAATTATCTTCATGACTCCGAACGAATAATGCATTGGAGAAACCTATACTATTATTCAATACCGAGAAGACAACAACGATGGTACACTGATTCATTCCTATTACATGGAAATAACTGTGAGACATCAACAGACTTAGCACTCGCAAGCTTTTGAAGAATTCAAAGTGGTTAACCCAGCAAAAATATACAAGTACAGCCGGAAAAGAAACTATACAAGTAAGAAATAGTAACGAATACAAGAAACAAGGGAAGAACTGACTTAGTTGTGAAGATCTTCGAGCCCTGTTAGAGTATCATAAATCATTTGGTTCTGCGGTGTCTTGAAGGCGTCACAGACAGGTGGAGGAGGACAAGATGATGGTATGTTCATTCTGTGGCGGCGGCGAAATGTTGAGCGAGTGACGTTTGAGATTTAGGGTTAGCGAGAACGGCATATCGGATATATAAAGGATAGCGGAATCATTCCTAGAAATTGGATTCAATCCAACGGTAAGAGGACGCCGCGTTAGGTGAAAGGTAGGTCATGCACGTGGACCCTATTATCTGAGAAATTTCATTTGCGCGCACACATATATGTGGTGTCAATTAAAGTTATATTTCTCGCTTTCCAAATAATTTGCACAGGTATCACTTTCCAAAAGGAAAAACTACGGCATTCAACATTTAGACGATGCAAGCCTAAAATAAATCTAGGATATATGGTGGACAAAGTTTTGTTGGAGTGGTCTTTATATTTGTGTCATAGTGTTATCCAAAATCCCTAAAAACCTGTTTGGTTACTAGTTCATTTTAGATGTTTGGGTAAAATGATGCCTGAATTGCATGGAGGATCTATTTCCATGGTTTAAATTTATGACCGCCCACTGCGAGGTAAAAACCCAAAAATGATGCCTTATAAGGCTAGTACAACGCTTGACATGCCACGTTGCCAATATGGTAAGCCAGAACTGTGTCTTAGGGATGATGGAGATAGATCAACACGAGAACATATCAGGTGCTTCCACCCTATTAGGCTACTCCCGCGATTAGAAAACAAAAAAAAAGTGCATGAATGTTTCAACCAAAAATATAAATGGCTAGATGATGCAATGATCTATGTTAACCTAAAATTCATATCATTGTTGGTAAAACATCCTCATAAATTTCAGCTCGCAGAAATTAGTACCAGTAACAGGGCTAGCAGTACAAAGTTTGAGGCCATAGGACCAAGGTTTTAAATCGCCGGCTAAGATGTTTAGCGGCAGAGCTGCCGCTACGGCGTTTAGCGGGCTATAGCCGGCTTTAGCGGGCTAAATACCATAGCGTTTGGCCTTTCTAAATGCTATAGCCGTATATAGCAGAAGCTATAGCCGGCTATTTAAAACCTTGCATAGGACCCAACCAATCAGTGGTCACTACTTACCACGTACGGCGTGCGCGCCCCAGAAGTCCCTGAACAGGACGAGGACGACGCTGACGTTATCCTGGCTGCCCGCGCGCACCGCGTGCTCCGCCAGCTCCTTGGCGAGCACGGCCGGCGAGCCCCTGGCGTCCAGCGGCGGCTCCCGCGGCCTGGCGACCCTCGGCGTCGTCACCAGCCTCCGCCGGACGAGGGCGCACGCCGACGCCGGCGTCACGGCGTCCCAGAGCCCGTCGCTGGCCAGGACCAGGAAATCGTCCCGCGCCCCCCGCTCCACCGCCACCACGTCGGCCTCCGCGATCGCCGGAGGCCTGGACTGAGCTCCCTGCGATCAATCACTTCATGTACTCGACTAAGTACAGTGGCGGAGCCAGAACTAAAATTCACCTATGGCAAATCTACTACTATAGTATACTAAAACGCAAGTATATATATGCAAAATAATTGAAAACAGTTAAATAATTAGCATGCACGAATAACATGAAGTTTGAATATCAGTCAAGTGATTATAAATTAAAAAATAATTGTGAACATTGATTACTAATCTACGCATACTACTTAAGCTAACTGGGGCCAGGAGACTGAGGCAAATTTATTTCCCATCTGACCCGCATGAGAAGCCTTGCCTCAGGGCAGCATAGTGCACTGTTCTGGCTCCCTGCTCCTCCACGATCTCGTTGAATTGATTGAATCCTCTGTGCCCTGTCCATAATATTGTTGAATTGAATCCACCTATTTCCATCAGACCATCGGCCATGGTGGATTCGTGGACTCGACACCCGCATCGGCGGCCGGTGTCCTTTCGTTTCCTCGGTGTGGTGGGCCAAAGCACCAGACCCGACTCAGGACAGCAGATACCCCTTCGTCTTCTATTCGATGTCTGCCTGAGTAGACCTTGCATCGCAGGCTCCCAGCCATGGCAGGTAGAAAGTAACCCGGAGAAAACAGGGGTAGGAGGGGCTGCTCTGCTTATCGGTTGGCAGGTATGGCGGACGCCAGATCTTGCCATATTGGTGGCTCCGCCACTGACTAAGCACGATTGATAAGTGCTAGTATTAGCTACGTACAGAGTTACTGTTCCGAACGGATCATGCCTCTCTAACGGTACTTGTTTCTCGCTGACTTGTGGACCTTGGGTCCACATGTCATTGGTACATTCAGGGGATTTCACAACTGCTGTTTAGGTTACTGTCGCTTTTCAAAGTTGAGGTTTGAGAGGTAGATTTTTTTTTTTGAAAGATTTGAGGTAGACTGCCTTAGTACAAATCATGTCGAGAAATTCGTTTGCTTTTTCAAATTATTTTAGTGATCAATAGTCGCTCCATTGGTCAGCTCTAAGATTGCTGCTTAGATGGTGATGGTGGGCATTAGACCAAATCTAAATAAAAATGGCAACTCAAGGACAAACTAAAATTTCTCTAGTCCAAAATAATATAAAGATACTGCTCGATCAAAGATATGCATTGAAGTCTGAAGTCTGGACAGAGTGACAGGCATATGAATGCCGAGAACAACAAGAGCTTTACCATGTGGTCAGTACTGAGCTCCACGTGCTCGCCGCAGCGAGATAGCACGGCCTTGGAGCCGCCTACGCCGCAGTTGGCGACCACGATGTACTTCTCCAGGACCAGCGCGACGAGGGCCGTCGCGCCTCTGCCGCCGCCGCTGGCCGTCACCTCGCCACTGACGGCCCGGAACGCCTCCCGGATGACCGTCCTCCACCACCCCGCCACGTCACGCGATGACGCCACGCCGAACAGCGGCACCTCGCTGCGCAGCTCGCCGTCGATCCGCTCGGCGATGGCGGTGGCCAGCCGCGCGCGCAGGCGCCGAGCGGCGGCTGCGCCGAGGTGGCCGCCGTCGAACACCGCGAAGTAGTCGAGGCCCAGGGGCGGCGTCAGCGCCGTGAACGACCGCGCGGCCGCCACGGCGTCCGTCAGCGCCGGGCGCCGGCCCTTGAGCGAGACCATGCCGTACGACAGGTACAGCGCCGGCGCCGTGCCCCACGCCAATGCGATCGAGGCCGGCAGCCGCGCCGCCGCCCCCGGGACGTCGATGCCTGGACGCTGGGAAAACCCAGGCACGACCCACCGTGCCTTGTACCGCTCCAGGCTGCCGTCGGGGTTGAGCTGCCGAATGGAAGACGGGATCGGCGAGATCGGAGTTGGCGCATGAAGAGAAGCGTATCGCGGGTTGGGCTTGAAAACACCAGCTCGAGCCCGAGTGATCATGTGATGGCGCGGGGGAGAAGCCGGCGAGGACACGGGGATGGAGGCGGCGGCAGGCCGTGAACTCGGCATGGCTGGCGGCGAGGGCGCAGGCGAGTGTAGTGGTGTGCCGCAGACTGCCGGTCGATCCCGTGGACGGCGAGTCGGAGGTGCACATGATGATGGCGTGGATGGTGGAGAACAGCTACATTCTTTTCAAGAAAGAGAACAGCTAGAGAAATGGAACACAGCCTATAGCTCATCGAACACCACGCATGCCGAGAGGTGAGGTCGTAGCACCTATAGGCTATAGCCCTTGTGATCCGATCCGGCGAGTACCCGATCGAGAGAAGCACATCGTCTGGAGCGCGGCACAAGCATGTGCGGCATGCATGGTATGAACTCCCTCCATTCCAAATTATAAGTCATTCCAAGAATCTTAGAGAGTCAAATCATTTCAATGTTTGATCAAAATTATAGAGAGAAATACAAAAATTCATGACATCAAATAGGTATACTATGAAAATATAACTAACAAAGAATCTAATGACACTTGATTTGTATTGTAAATGTTATTATGTTATTGTATAAATTTGATCAAACTTGAAAAATATTGACTCTCAAAATTTTTTGGAATGACTTATAATTTGGAGCGGAGGTAGTAGCGCTCAAGGTCGGGTAACAAACGGACGGGACCAATTCATGCTGTTTCTGCTAAGAAAGAAGAAAACAATTTTGATCACTTAAACAAAATTTCTTGGGTTGAAATGACTAAACATCAGCAAAGTAGTACTCCCTCCGTATCTAAATATTTGACATCGTTGATTTTTTTTCGCAACTTTGACCGCTCGTCTTATTCAAAAAATTTATGCAAACATACAAACATATAAGTTATACTTAAAATATCTTCAATAATGAAGTGAGTTATATATATAAGTTTTATGAAACTTACAAATTTTTTTGAATAAGACGAGCAGTTAAAGTCAACGGTGTCAAATATTTAGATACAGAGGGAGTAGTATAAGTGCAATAAATGGATAGAGAATGATGGAGACGGAATCTTGCTCGTATCCATACCCAATCTATTTGGAATCTAAAACGTTTTGTTTCCAACATTTTGTATAGTAGCATAATATTGGCGCTCAATCATACCACTGCACTTTTACTATTTCAATCACCACACAAGCAAACACTAGCTGCTTGTAGAATGCTTAGCTTGAAGGGACAAGGAGGATGACCGAGAATGTTACTAGCCCCATCACTCTTTGTCCCTCTTGCATCCTGGAGTAGTAACAAACCTTGACACTTCACAAGTACTCCTTCCAACACACAACACTACTACTAATCTATCACTCGATAAAAGGCCAACAATGGCCTTATTGGCATCACGATGGCCTGGCCTCCGGGCCGGTGCCGTACGTTCTAGAGGAGCTTGTAGCCGGTGACCCAGACGTCCGCCGGCGGCGCGGCCTGGACGTACACGAACGCGGCGCTCTTGCCGGCGGGCAGCGCCGGCAGCCAGCTCGGGAGCACGTAGCCGTAGCGCGCCTTGTCGACCCCCCACACCTTGCCGTAGAGCCTGGAGATGCCGATGTGGAGCTCGTGGACCGTCTTGGGGGACCGGTTGGTCACCGTCACCGCGTACCGGTGGTACGTCTTGCCCCTCTCCGTCCACGACGCCGTCGCGTTCTGCTCGATCTCGATGGGCGAGGCGTGTTCAGCAGCTGCCAGATGTTGACATGTTCAGTTAGTGCATCGATCGATCAACAAGTAGAAAATGTTGAGAGATTGTCAGATTGGTTACCCAAAGATGGAGGTGGCCGTGAGGTCTGGTTGTCGCTCTTGAGGGATGATGCAGAAACCTCTGCAAGCAAAGAAAACCAAATTGGTAAGAAACTAAGAATGCCCACATGGCAGCATGGTGATCAGCACTGAAGTAGCGACGAGCTAACAACGAACCATCGGCGAGCGAGTGACCAAACCGGCGGCCGCCGGCGTGGCCGGCGGCCAGTCGAGCGAGCACGCCCATCATCGGCGCGTTGTTGTAGGTGGTGGCCTCCGTCTGCTCGTAGTTGTCCCTCTCGTCGGCGAAGTTGTCGTACTCGTCCGGGCCGCCGACGGTGGCGCCGACGAGCAGGTTCGGGTTGCTGCCGCGGCGGTGGTACCAGCTGCTGTAGCCGCCCTGGCAGCTCACGAAGGCGGGGTCGGCCTTGATGGACACGATGGACGCGCCGCGGTGGTGCGCCTGCTGCGGGTACGTCGCGCCGTAGCCGACCATGTAGCTCGTCGCCCTCGGGTTGCTCCCCAGGATGTAGTCCACCTGCGACCTGGCGAACGCGAGGAGCTCCGCCGGCTGCGCCGCCGCCCCGGACGGGCACTGTGCGGCCTGCCGCGCCGCGGCGAGGTGGTCGCCGTACGCCGCCAGCAGGAACGACGCGCTGGTGACGAACTGCACGTTGTTCCAGCTCTGGTGGTAGATCATGCCGCCGGGCGTCCGCCGGACGTTGCTGGCGCCGGCCCTGCCGAGGCAGGAGCACGCGAAGAGGTCCGCCTTCTGCTTGTACCGCCGCAGCACGTCGGCGTGCGGGCCGCCGCCGGCCTTGCCCCGCAGGAGCACCATGGCGGCCAGGACCTGCACGCCGGGGTACTTGACGTCCCAGCCGAACTGGTTGATGGACCAGCCCGTGCCGCCCAGCGCGTCGGCGTTGTTGGCCAGGTAGTCCAAGTACCGCCGGTCGCCGGACGTCTGGTACAGCCACGCCGCCGCCCACAGCAGCTCGTCCTGCGCCACGGAGACACGACCAGAACGAAACGTGAGTCCCTAACGATAATTTGCGTCAAGGATCAATTCACAGTTCATGGCGATGGAGAACATCATCATACCCCGTATCCGCTGGAGGAGGCATAGTAGTTGCGCGCGACGGTGATGCTGCTGTCGTACCGGCCCCGGTACTTGTCAGCGAAATCAAACAGCTGCAAGCAAGCAACCAAGCGATGAGCATTTCGATCCATGGCGGTCGATCTTGAGAAGGTACCAGGTTTGTGATGGGCGGCGTACCTGCTTGGAGTGTTGGAGGAGCTGGTTGGCGTAGCCGGGGTCGGAGGTGCGGAAGACGAGCGACGCCGCCGCCATTGCTGCGGCGGTTTCCCCGGCGAGCTCGGACCCCGGGTGCTGGGGGTCCAGCCGGTACGCCTGCCGGCTCGTCGTCATGTCCTCCGGCCGCTGCCAGCAGTCGTGGTCCGAGTCACCGTCGCCGACCTGCATGCATGCAAGAGAATGACGGACCCAACAACAATACTATAGTAACTCTGCCAACAGATACCAATCGTCAGTAATTTTTCTAGCTGAGTTACCGGGGCTGGGCTTTTAAATCGCCTAACAAAGTCAAGTTTACCGTTTACTAATCAGTTTTGAAATTCTAATTTGACGCGCGTTTAATGCGTCCCGGACGGTAAATCTGCGCTGCGGCGGTAAAAAAAATACTACCAGTAGTAGTAAAAGCCAACGGCCGCTGCATGTGCAGCCATGCACTCAACTCAAGGGGAGTTGACAAGAGGAGGAAGGGAGTGGGACATGGCCAGGCATGGGGCAGCCAGCCAGCGGTGCGAGGCGACGCGGCGGCGGGTTGTAGGTGTAGCGGGACCGACCAAATAAAGCAAGTAAGCAACCCACCCACCTCTGCGTAGAGCACGTCGGCCTCCGGGTGCGCCTTGACGAAGTAGTCGGTGCCCCACCTGACGGCCTCCAGGGCGTGGCCCAGCTCGCCGGCCGCCGCCATCTGGTCGCCGTACTCGAGCACGCTCCACGACATCATGGTCACCGTGAACGCCATCGGCAGGCCGAACTTGACGTTGTCGCCGGCGTCGTAGTAGCCGCCCACCAGGTCCACCTGCAGCAGGCGTAACGTAAATGATGGCTGGCTCTGAATCAATGCAAAGATTTGATTTCCAATTCCAACAGATGCCGTTCATGCAAAGATCCCATTCCCAAGAGGAGCAGGTCGGGATTTGTGATCGATCAAGTTTGATTTCCTGCTGCGTACCCCGTTGGCCTTGCCGTCGAGCAGGCCGGAGTTGGCGCGCCAGGCGACCCGCTGGCCGCCGGGGAGCCGCCCGGAGCGCTGCGCCTCGAAGTAGAGGATGCTCTTGCTCAGCGCCGTGCCGTAGTCGTGCCCGGCGGCGGCCGCGCACGCCACCTGCGCCGCGGCGGCGAGCACGAGCAGGGCGAGGCTGCCGGCCACGCCGCACGATCCTCCTCCTCCTCGTCCCCCGGCCATGGCCGAGAGCCCAGAGAGAAGCTAAGCTGAGGAGGGAAGGAAGGAAATGGATGGCACGGTGCGCGACAGGAAGGGTAGCGAGGCGAGTGATCTGCTCCTCGTGTTGCCTTGGATGGAAGACGAGGAGACGCAGGAGCGGGAATTTATAGCGCTCGATCGGCTCCCCGGGGAAGGGGAAGATAGAGCCCAAGAATTCAGGGGGGACGAGTCCACTTGTCATCTTCTCTGCATGCTTGTTGCGAAAATCTTGTCAGGCGATCACTGTTCATTGAGGAATGCCATCTTCTCTTCAGATTAAAGAACCTTAGTATTGCTGAGGTGAAAGTGAAACGCACGTTTGACGACCATTTTCTGGCGTAAAAAGCGCTCTGCGCACAATCCTGCCTAACCGTCTCCGTAGTCCGTACGTTAGGAAGGATAGGCCATTTGAAAATACAAACGGTCGGTAACCCGGATTAACGTTAGGGAATGAATGAACAAACGATGGTCCAAATTCCGGATTTGCAGCTTCGTCTCCTCAAACTTCGATAAGCCTGAACCTCTCCTGTCTAAAATGAGCATAGCTTGCTGCAGTGGAGGATAACCATAACCATGTCCATCCCATGTGGCCATGTGCTTGTTCTCTGCCCATTCCCATCTGGGCAAGTTCATTTCGGAGAAACTGATGAGGTGATGAGGCTGTTCGGAGGGAGAGCCCCGGAGTGGACGCAGGAAAGCGACAGGCCTTGGTCCACACATTGCTGCACATTTCCTGCGCCTTCATTTGTTTCAGGTCTCCAAGAACCAACAACTCTGGGTTCAGGTGTCGGATACTCATATAGGCGTGCTACCAGTGTTGCATCCCATGCCGAGATTGCTGCTGGTTATCTCATAGTATGCTGACTCAAACCGAACTAGTCCATCTTCAGATTCTTCTATTCCAGAACGCCTAAACCTTCACATGGATTTGATATAAAGCGATCTTGTTTGCAGAGACATGTATCTGAAGTCTGAATTTTTCAAGCCCTCGTTCCATGGACAGGTAGCAGCTCGCAGGTGTGAATCGGTTCCATGTCCTTAACGATCGGAGCAGCAGCCTGCCAACCTACTGGAATCGGAAGAGAGAAACGAAACGAAACAAAATCTTTCCCTTGGGTTTCGCAAAGTGCTCCTGCATTTTCGTTGGAAGCACAAGGCAAGCCATTCGTTCGTTGAGACGAAGCGTGCCAAAGCCACTAGCAGGGGGGTAACATGGCCAAATCTATGACTTGTTGTTTCTTGTGCAAGGCTCCTTCCTGAAACTACTGAAGCCGAAACTTGTACGCAGAGCGCTAGGACGTAAGCGGAGCTTTGACCCGTGGCACTGGCAGCAGCGGCCCAAGAAAAGAAAAAGGCCGCGCTCGGGATACTCGGCCGCGAACGCAGCGATGATCTCCTCCATCTCTCGTCTCGTCTCGCTCTCATCCTGTGAGCCAAACAGCACGAAACGATCTGAAGCAAAGCAACCGTGCTGTTGCAGTTGCTGGAGACGCAGGCAAGGCAGGCAGTACTAGTACCGTGGCAAGGCAGGCCGGATTGCTGCCTGAATCGCGCTGCGGACCTGCAACGATTCCTGGGGATCGCGGAGGCCGATGAAACGTGCAGTGCAGTGCAGTGCAGTGCAGGGGTTTCGATCTTGCTGACGACGAGACGAGAGGGAGTGGCCGAGAGAGGAGAGACAGAGCAGAGCCGTCCGCATTTACGGGTGGTTACGGCTCCCGGCGGACAAGGTCCCGGTAACTCGCGCCACAGACAACACGCCAGGAGTCTCACGGCACGGCCGCCGCACAGCTCCGCCGGAACACTACTCCACTTGTGTTGTTGGAGCTGCGCGGCATGTGACCAGTGCCAGCCCCCGGTTCACAGTGGCATGCACGTGAGTGACTCTGAATTTTCTGATTCCCGGGTGCAGCGCCCGGAGCCCGAAGCAGGCAGGCCATGATTTTCCGGCGCTGCTGCTGTAATGTAACCCCGTCGTCGCGGACTCACTTTCCGTCCAGTACTTCAGACCAGGTACAATAAAGATTTATTAAAACATCTCCAACAGACTACTCATATCTCATACCCTAAATATTCTCTCTCAATTACCAATAGCTACTTTTGTTGTTTAGGTAATGGTTGCTGCAGCAGATTACCAAAATCCAATCACCAAGAATAGGGTAGAGAGAAAATCCCCTTCATTTAGGTGAGAGAGATGTGTGTTTTGGTGATTACAAAAAACTTATAGGTAATGGGGATCGAATTGGTAATCTGCTGGAGCACCTCCATCACAAAAATATTAATTTTTTGGTATTGGGGAGTGGAATGAGTAATTTGTTGAAGATGCTCGCCCGTCTATGTCAGCATCCATCCTACGTGGATGAGAGAGAAATGAAGTGAAAGTGTGTCATGCGCTCATATATAAGAGACGCCTCCAACACGAGAAACAAAGCACAAGAGTCGATTTTGGAGCCGAACCCTGGAGGCGAACCCGTCTCTTACGCACGCATCTCATGAGCTTTCATTTATTTTTGTATGTCAAAATTTAATGTTCATATGCCCCACAAGAGACAGTCTACGAGACAGATTATTGTAGTATGTGTCTCCAAGTAGTGTCTCTAGATGACATGGAATGGACTTAAAGTCCCTCTTATTGCCCTTGATCTCAATTGAGAGCAAAGCTAAGGGCATGTACAACAGTGCAGACAGCAGCTGTCTTTTTGTCACAAACATACAACTGAACAGACAGCTTGTACAATGAGCTGTCTGTTTAGCTGTCTGTAGGGTGATTAATTCATCCTTTGATACTGTTATCGCCATAAATTAACATGGTTAATTAATGGGACGCAAGTGAGTTGGGCTTAATGCAGAAATTAAAGGAGGCTTATGAATCAGCTCCTGCGTGGGCGTTCGGGCCACCTGGGCCATGTACCTTTAGTTTAAGTTTAGTTTGAGTTAGAGATAGAGTCCAATATGGACACGTTAGTTTAGATTGTTTTTCAAGTCTCCAGACTATAAATATGTACCCTATGACATTTGTAGAAGAAGAACGTCATCATATTTTGCAACAACACTTCGGCGTACCGCCGCCCCTAGTTCTAGGGTTTCATCCAAGTAAGTGCCATGCTGCCCTGATTGCCCCTCGCGATCAGGGCGCCATTGTTCTTGCTTCTATCTTGGTATTACTCGTGCTGAAGCATTTTTGATGGCGAGTAATGCTAGTTATCCTGATGTTTCGTAGCATGTTTTAGTAGATTCATTATGCGCTTATTTGTTTATCATTTGTGAACATCATGATATCTCTGTACGATCATGTTCTAATCTTATGCTAATTCTCGTTACGTAGAGTTAGTCGTGCGAAGATAATACCTTGCTTTGTTTCATTTAGTAGATCCGATCTGTTACGATTTGTTCTTGTTCCATAAGAATTGGCTCAATATCTACTAGATTAGGTCTTGCAAACGGATTGGATGTTCCGGTGGTATGTCGGATGCTTTGTTTTGGCCTTAATGGGGATTTGTTCCGAGAATCGGCTCTTGCTAGTTCTTAGGCCTCCGTTCCGGTTAGGATTTAACCATCTATCATGCTCATTAGGCCCAATTACGTGTAGGATGATCCGATCTAGCAGTGAAGCTTTAACCGTCGTGGATTGGATCAACTAGATTTAATTAAAGCAAGTTTTACTGTTATCTGTTTTAACTGTCAATATCCGGATATATATATAGGTCTGATTTGACACCGGGACTCGATCGGCTCTTTAAAAGCCGATGCAAGAGTCGTCCCGGGGAGCCGACCACGGCTCAGACTAATATTTACACGTGTTTATGCATGCAAGCAAATCGTCGAAAACACGTTCGCACCTTCCTGATTGGGTATAGGTCAGGTGGCACGTCCTGCATCTCCGGAAGCATCGGCGTGTGCCAGGATCTGGGCCGTTGACCGAGGGACCGGTGCCAGCCAGCGCCCTAGCAGCCTCCCGGCTCTTCGTGTTGCCTGTCGCTACTCACCGGTGGGTTTTGACCGACAACAAATACACAAACTCATAGTGATCTAGTGCATAATTGATCTTTGTAGTTATTTTGTTGCATACATGAAAGAATGCACAATACATACAAATAATTTGTACGATTCTTAAAAAAGCATGTGTGTATATATATATATATATATATATATATATATATATATATATATATATATATATATATATATATATATATTCAGTTCACACTCACAAAGCTGGCAGTTCACACTCTTCAGTTGATACACACATGAATGGAAATAGTTCATCAGACATGAATGTAAATAGCCACCACATATGAATACATGCAGCCATTTCACAAATAAACTTTCAGTTGACACTTGAAAAGGAAGAGAGTCTAACAAACAAATGCCATTATCAGTTTACACTTGACAAAATAAAAATGACACTTGATTGAAAAAAAGAGGTGTTGCATTCGTTCAATTGTTCCCCTGCAATCCGGAAGTACAATCAGTGACAAGTTCATGTGACAAGCTGAAATAATAATAGTTAAATTGCCCTCCTATAATTGCTGAACTTAAGGCAAGTTCATGAGACAAGCAGTAACTTTTGGAGATTTATGTAACTGAGCACTAGCATCACAATTGGCAAGCGCTGGTAGAAGCACCAGTTCCTATCATGAACATCAAAGGTCAAGAAGGCAAACTAAACAAATTCTGTATAATTTATTTACATGCTGACCGAATGAGATTTGTAAATTTGGCTACCTCTACTGTATATAAAAAGCAAAATACGCATAACATGATGGATGAGATAGTTCTGAACAAAATTATCATAAAGAAATGATGCATGTTGAAACAACAGCTAGTCTGTACTAAACCATAGGTTACTGACCATGATGAAGCAATTTACTGATCATCTCATTTTAACAAAACTAGAAAAATAAAGGATATAGTTACTAACACTTCTACAGGCTTTTAACAATATCTCATTCAGGACCTTGCCCGTACAAAGAAGCAAATTGTTTGTTGGCACTCCCTCACACACACAACACCCTCTTGCTTGCAGGTGGAGGAAGAAGATGAGAGGAAGAAGAAGGACTCAGGAAGAGCACACGAAGTGGAGCTGCCTAAGACTCTGAGCTGCAGCTGCTATCCTCTTTATAGACACACCGGTCAAAGTGAGAATTTACAAGGCATGGCTCTATAGTACAATGCAGCCATGACTATTACATGTACAGCCATCTACTGCTACCATGCTGCAACTTGCAGCGGCTACTATGCACAACAGTCCTTTGCCGCCCAAGAGTAAATGGCAGGCTTGACTGAGTACAAACTAGTGCTACTACTACTACTAGGCAAGGAAAAAGCAAGCATGAGCATGGGTAATTATCTATCAATTCTTCCCCCTAATTGCACTGCTTTTGCTTGATTTCCTCAACTCCAATCTTGGTCCTCAACTCTGTGAGTCGAATGCGCCCAAGTGGTTTGGTGAGGATGTCCCCGAGCTGTCGAGCTGTCTCAACATACTCGAGCCTGATCTGTCCACCATCGACGCAATCACGGATGAAGTGATACTTGGTGTCGATGTGCTTGCTCCGGTCGTGGTGGACGAGGTTCTTTGCTAAGGCGATGGCGGACAGGTTGTCCACCATCAGGACGGGTGCCCGAGCTTCTTCTCCGGTGAGCTCTGCCAGCAGCCGCCCTAGCCAAACTCCCTGGCAACATGCCGTCGCCGCTGTAATGTACTCTGCCTCGCAAGTGCTCAGCGCAACGACCTTCTGTTTCATCGATTGCCAGGAGATCGGGCACGCTCCAAGGAAGAAGAGCACACCAGTCGTGCTCCTTCGTCCATCAACATCGCCCGCCATGTCACTGTCGCTGAACCCAGTCAGTTCCAGCTCTCCTCTGCTCCTCCTTGGGTAGACGAGTTCGTAGTCGCGCGTCCCTGCCACATAGCGGAGCAGATGCTTGACCGCGGCGAGGTGATCCTCCCGCGGCTCCGCCATGAACCGGCTCACGTACCCCATGGCGAACTCAATGTCCGACCACGTGTGCGTGAGGTAACGCAGTGCGCCGACGATGCTCCGGTAGCTCGTGGTGTCCACCAAGGGGGCAGTGCTGTCCTTTGACAGCTTCACCTTCTCCTCCATGGGCGTCTGGCACGCCCTGCACTCGCCCAATTCGCTCCGCTCCAGCACCTTCCTCGCGTAGGCGCTCTGGCAAAGCGTGATGGCATTCCCGGTCTGCTCCACCTCAATGCCGAGGTAGTAGATGAGCAGACCGAAGTCTGACATGCGGAACATCGACTTCATCTTCTCCTTGAACGCGTCGATGTTCCGTTGCTCAGCTCCGGTGATGATGATGTCATCGACGTACACGCCGACGATCACCAGGCCTCCCTTCGACCGTCGTGTGTAGAGGGCGTGCTCGGTGGCGCAGTTGGTGAAGCCGAGCGATGCGAGGCTGGCGTCGAGCTTGATGTTCCACGCGCGCGATGCCTGACACAGCCCATACAGGGCCTTGCGCAGGCGGAGCACCCTGTGCTCCTCGCCGGCGATGACAAATCCCGGCGGCTGCTGCACGTACACCTCCTCGGCGAGCTCTCCGTTGATGAATGCTGATTTCACGTCCAGGTGATGGACCTTCCAGCACCTCACCGCCGCCAGCGCCAACAGCAAGCGCACGGACTCCATGCGCACCACCGGCGCAAAGACTTCCTCGATGTCGATGCCCTTGCGCTGCACGAATCCCTTGGCGACGAGCCACGCCTTGTGCCGCACCACCTCGCCGTGCTCGTTCCGCTTCACCTTGAACACCCACTTGAGCCCAATTGGCCGGCAACCGGCCGGCGGATCCACCAGCTCCCACGTGCGGTTCTCCTCCACCGCCGCCATCTCCTCCAGCATCGCCGCCCGCCAGGATGCCTCCTGTTTTGATGCGGCAAAGTTTGGTGGCTCCTCTGCGCTGCCCGGGCGCACTCCCCATGCCAACGATGTCATCCACCAGACGGAATCGGAGTGGCTCGCCGGAGTAATCAGCGTCGATGTTCGGGGAGGCGCTCGGCGGAGGCGTGATGAAGCGAATCGGCGAAACGGTGCTCGTTGCGGCGGAGATCGGAGTCCCCTGCCCCGCTCTCGAGGGTGTCACCTGCACCTCGCTCGAGGGTGTCACCTGTGTCGCTCTCGAGGGTGCCCCCTGCGCCTCGCTCGAGGGTGCCCCCTATGTCTTACTTGAGGGTGTCCCCTACGACTCGCTCGAGGGTGCCCCTTGTGCCGCTCTGGAGGGTGTCCCCTGCGACTCGCTCGAGGGTGCCCCCTGTGTCACACTCGAGGGTGTCCCCTGTGACTCGCTCGAGGGTGCCCCCTGTGTCGCACTCGAGGGTGTCCCCTGCGACTTGCTCGAGGGTGTTGCTTCCCCTTCTTTGTGAGCCAGCTCCCCCTCACCGGAGTACACCATGTACTCGACAGTGAAAGAGCTGCTCAGGCCGCCTGGCGTCGCTTCCCCATCGCTGGACTCCCAGCCCCAGCACGCCGTCTCGTCGAAGACGACGTCGCGGGACACGGCCACCTTGTTGCTGGCTGGGTCGTAGAGCCGATAAGCCTTGCTCCCGCGCTTGTACCCTAGGAACACCATGGGAGTGCTCCTGTCTTCCAGCTTGGCGAGGTTGGGCTTCGTCTTCTTCACGCGCCCGACGCAGCCGAATGTCCTTAGAAAGGACATGTCCGGCTTCCAACCATGCCAAGCCTCGAATGGCGTTGTGCCCTTCAGGATCTTGGTGGGAGAACGGTTCAGCATGAACACCGCCGTGCTCACCGCCTCGCCCTAGAACGCCGGCGGCATCTTCTTGGCCTTCAGCATGCTCCTAGCCATGTCGACCACCGTCTGATTCCTCCTCTCCACGACGCTGTTCTGCTACGGCGAGTACGACGCCGTGAGGTGGCATTCAATGCCCTGTCCCACGCAGTAGAGGCCAAACTCGACCGAGGTGAACTCGCCGCCGTGATTCATCCGCAGCACGCGTAGCTTCTTCCCCGTCTCCGTCTCCACCTGCGCCTGGACCTCCTTGATCACCGCTGGCGCCTCGTCCTTGCTCGACAGCAGGTGCAGCCACATGTAGCGGCTGCAGTCGTCCACCAGGAGAAGGAAATAGTGCCGTCCGCCGTGCGTTGCCGGCGTGATTGGCCCGCAGAGGACGCCGTGGACGAGCTCGAGGGTGTCGCTAGCGCGGTAGCTCGCCTTCTTGGGGAACGGCAGCCTCCTCTGCTTCCCGGCAAGGCAGCTGTCGCACAGCTCGCCGGCATGCTCGATCAGTGGCAGCCCTCGCACCATGCCTTGCCGTGCCATCCTGGCCATAGCATCGAAGCTCAAATGGCCGAATCGCGTGTGCCAGCGCCACGCCGCATCGTCGTACCTTGCCGCCAAGCACACCGGGCGCGCAATGCGCAGCGCTAAGGAATAGAGGTGATTCCTGCCGCGCTCGACCTTGGCGAGTAGCTTCTACTCGCGGTCCCTGATCCGGAGCACGCCGCCATCGATCAGCACCTGGCAGCCTCGCTCATCGAGTTGGCCAATGCTGACGATGTTGCTCCGGAGCTTGGGGATGTAGTACACATCCGTCAGTGCCTTGTGCTCGCCATTCTTGCACTGGAACACGACCGTGCCGCGCCCCTGGATGTCGACGCTGGAGTTGTCCCCGAACTTCACGGTGCCGACGACTCCGGTGTTGAGCTCGGAGAAGGCCGCACGGTTCCCGGTCATGTGGTTGCTCGCGCCGGTGTTGAGGTACCACAGCTCCTCTGCCTCCTCTGCTTGCCTGAGGTTGACCCGTGCGCGCGGCTCGTCAAGCTCGATGTGCCCGCCGCGGTCCTCTGCCTCGGTTTTGATGGCGCAAACCTGCGTCATGAGCAGCGCAGGCTCTTCCTTGTTATCCTGGGCGAGGTGTGCCCGCTCCTGGCGCCGCGACTCCTTGCAGTCGCGGGCCAATTGCCCTATCTTGCCGCAATTGTGGCAACGATCCTTGTCGGCGGCACGATCTCCGCCGTCCTTGCTGGCGCCCTCCGCCTTCTGCCGTGGCTTGCCGCGCCGCCTCCGCTGCCACTGCGCGAAACAGAGGAGCCCTCCCCCTTCTTCCTCTTGCGCAGGCTGTAGCAAAAATGGCGTCTCGTGCCATATTTCAATATAATGTTTTGGCGATTGATGACACACACAACACTTGGACTAATATGATTGTTAAAGATGACCATTCTCAGGCTTTTAGGTTCAAGTGATGACAAAGAGAAGATAGGCGTAGCTAGGCCCAAAGGGTCGCGGGTCTCAGGGCAGCGCCCTGAAAGCTCTTCGATTCAGGAGCACCGGAAGAACCGATGCCAGGGCATCGGAGCATCCGGTGGTAGTCGGAAGAACCGACGCCATAATACCTTGGTGCAGAAGGGAATCGAAGCCAAGTCAGCCTATAGGCACCGGTTGAACCGACGGTCCAAAATAGGGCATCGGTGCATTGGGCGTCCTATGTACCAGAGACGATGTCAAGCACCCAGGAGAAGTTTCTTCAGCACCGGTTCAACCGACGGTGCATCGGAGCATACCGTCGGTGCATTGACCGTCCTTTGTACCAGAGACGATGTCAAGTGCCCAGGAGAAGTGTCTTCAGCACCGGTTCAACCGATGGGGCATCGGTGCATACCACCGGTGTAATAACGTCAGCGTCCAGGAGAAGATTCTTTCAGCACCGGTTGAACCGGTGAGGCATCGGTGCATTGCATCGGTTCAACCGGTGGTCTCTGCGTCTGCTGTCAGGACTTCAACGGCTACTTCATGTTGTGAGTGACCGGATGAACCGACGCTACCCCACCAAGAGGCATCGGTTCTTCCGGTGATACGCAGTTTTTCAGCTGACCGTTGGAGCAACGGCTACAAGACTTGGTGGCCTATATATACGCCTCACCCCGTCCATTTGAAGTGTGCTGGAGTTGCTGAACATCCCAAACACACCCAAGAACATCTCCAACCACCATAGAGCTTCATTGTACATCATATAGGCTTAAGCACACTTGTGAGAGTGCTTAGTGCTTGTTTAGGGATTAGTTCTTGCGAGAGCTCCCTTGAGAGAAGTCTTGCTGCGGCAAGCAACTTGTGATCCGTCGTGTGACCCTCCGTCTTGGTGTGGAGTGGCAACGACACTTTGTGCGGGGGAAGAGGAGGCCCCCTCCTTGGTGGAGAAGCTCCGTAGTGGATTTCGGCCGGGTGACCGAGAGAGACGGTGGCGGTGCACGAGACTCGGTGTCTTGTGGGCACTTGCCTTTGCTTGCCGGCATCGCCATTGGTGGCGTAGTGCAAGACGGTGATCGGAAGAGCCTCGGTGTCCCGTGGACGTAGGCGTTTATGCCGAACCACGTTACATGACCGTGTCTACTCGGGAGTTTGCATCCCTCTTGCACTTACCTCTTTACTTACCGCATTACGTTTCCGCACTTACTCTACCTTGCATACCTTTACTTTCCTAGTTAGTTTGATTAGGATTAGCTAGGTTGCAAGTCTTTTTAGGGGTTAGTAGTGAGTAGCATAGATAAACCTTAGTCATAACTAGCATGCGTAGGACGTGTTAGGTTTATCTTATGCAAGTAGTTTGAGCCCTAGGTTAAAAAGCGATTAGCGACCCTATTCACCCCCTCCCCCTCTAGGGTCGGACACCCCGGTGATCCTTACACAGGCGCGCTGCCCACTGCTCCTCCGTGAGCTGTAGCTGGCCGCCGCTAGTCGTGCGGGCGGGGGCCTCCGCGCGGTCCTCGATCGCCTTGAGCCGCCCGGTGACGTCCTCGATCGAAAGCGTGCTCATGTCGAGCAGCGTCTCGATTGAGAGCACAATCTGCGCGAACCGGGGCGGCACGACCCGCAGGTACTTGGCCACCGCTTCCTCCTCTCCGTTGTCGACGCCAACCTGCGTTAGCTGGCTTCCCAGTGAGGTGAGCCGCAGCGCGAAGGCCTCGATGGCCTCTCCATCGCGGAACACGATCGCCTCGTACTCCCGCCTGAGCTGCTGTGCCTTCACCTTGCGCACGCGGTCGCCACCCAGCCACATCGTCTCCAGGCTTTCCCACGCCTCCTTGGCAGAGTCTTTGTCGCCGAGCGGGATGACGTACCCTGCCGGCACAGACTTGAGGATGGCCTCCATGGCCAACTGGTCGTCTTCTTCGTCAGCGGTGCCCACGGTCACCGCTGCCCACAGGCGCCTCGCCTTGAGCATCACCTTCATCAGCACCACCCACTCGGCGTAGTTCGTGCGAGTGAGCATGGGGTACTGCGCGCCGCCGACGTCCCGCACAGTCTTCTTCATGACGTACGTTGTCTGGCGCCCACGGCCACGCTCCTGAGAATGCCCGCGCCTATGCTCACGATCCAGGGAAGCCATGACCACCAAGCTCGAACTCTTAAGCCCTGATACCACTTGTTGGCACTCCCTCACACACACACAACACCCTCTTGCTTGCAGGTGGAGGAAGAAGATGAGAGGAAGAAGAAGAACTCAGGAAGAGCACACGAAGTTGAGCTGCTTAAGACTCTGACCTGTAGATGCTCTCCTCTTTATAGACACACCGGTCAAAGTGAGAATTTACAAGGCATGGCTCTACAGTACAATGCAGTCATGACTATTACATGTACAACCATCTACTGCTACCATGCTGCAACTTGCAGCGGTTACTATGCACAACAGTCGTTTGCCGCCCAAGAGTAAATGGCAGGCTTGACTGAGTACAAGCTAGTGCTACTACTACTACTAGGCATGGAAAAAGCAAGCATGAACATGGGTAATTATCTATCATTGTTCTGGGACTTGATATTCAGTAGTCAAGCTAATATATAAAAATTCCATTGCCAATTATAACAGAACTATAATGTTGAAATGGCAAGTGCAATCTGCATTGCAACGTACATGGCTGCTTAATCAATCATATTCAGTCATATAATCTTCGCATTTCTATACCCTAAAATTCATAAATAGTGAGCATACTAGGCTAATAAATTAACTGGGAATGAACAAGATACTTATCAGGAACACACAGAAGTCAACCAGGCGAACAGAATTACATCAACATATGCTTGGCAAAAATCAGCACGTAATCCCCTCACTAACTCTGAATCTAGCAGTCCAATCTAGAACTAGAAATCAGGCACGATTTGGGGCAGAACATCTGCACCTATTCCCTTCGCCCACCACAAATCGAGCATTCCAATCAAGAAATCAAGTACGCATTGGGGATCTAGAGTTCGAGGTGGGGAGGAGAAGCAAGGAATGAACCTGACATAATGTCTAGTCAGTGGTTGCGGGAAGAGCTCACCAGCACCTCTCTGCAATAGGAAGAGGAACCTTGAGCTCGACGTTGAGCACACGACAGGGCAGCTTGGAGGGCAGATCGTAGAGGCGCATCTTGTTTCTGGCCATTAGGTTCATGGACGCCTCCACCTGGAAATCCCCAAACAACACAAAATCAAAGCCCGAAATAGAGCAAACCAGCGAAGGCGGCGAGCGGTGGTAGGCGCGGCGCCGCAACAGGGGCCCTCGCGAGCTCAGTCGCTGTCGCGTTCCGGGCCGGGTTGAGCTCTCGTGCGAACCCCGCGGGCAGATGCAGCAGCGGCACCGCTGCGGGTGCGGGGGCCATCGCACACCATCGCCAAATTGCTGCCAAAACCGATCCACCATCGCGCACCCGAGCGCAGCAGATCCCGCGCGCCGTCGATGACTCGACGCGGATTGTACAACGCGAATTGAGAGTCGGCGATTGGCCTTGGTGCACGAGCAGAGGCCGTAGATGAACGAGACGACGGCTATCCTCTCTATCCTCATTTATTCTATGCCACATAGGATAAAATTGTACACATGGCGCAAATAGACAGCAGCTGTCTAACCTTTGTACATACCCTAATGGTCTTCGCCGGCTGCGGGCTGTAAAAGTGCCACATCATTCTGCAGGGTTGTGGGTCCCATTAGCTTTTAATGCGCAGCGGTAAGAGAAGTTTAATAGCGCCTAGTCAGCAGGCTGGGAGGTGATCCATGTCATCTAAATCCTAGGTGGAGGGAAGAGAAAAGAAGAGAGAGAATATATTGATGTCGCTGCGGGAAATGGGTGACTACAAAATTACTTGAATGATCGTTTGTTGGGCGCTTGATCGGATATGGTCTAGCACGCAAAGACTCGAGGATTTAGACTGGTTCGGGCCTGAAATGCCCTACGTCCAGTATGGAGGGTGATGTTCTTGCTCTATTGCTCTCGAGCCCGGGTGCTCAAAGTTTAGAGGGGAGCTTACAAACTGGACAAGCAGTGTTGGATCTCTGGGAGTCCAACCCTTTCCTACATGGGGGGTTTTGCCTTTTATAGTTCAAGGTGGGGTCCCCATTATAGATATCTAGCGCTATGTCTTGGCACCGTCGGGGTGCGAATCGTCCTTGTCAGTCGTCGGGGCCCACTCGGTCGGTCGGGAGTGGGCAGGCTTGATCCTGACGATATTCGGGGCAAGGGATGATCCTGGCGATCTTCTTGGGCAACGCGTCCCCCCGGTGTTGTCCCATCCTGGCTCAGTTGGGGTGGCGCGATCACTTGGGTTGTCGTTCAGGGGTCACCTCCGGTCTTGTCCGCCGCAGCCTATGCCCCTTGTCTGAGGGGCCATCTTACACAGTTCCTGTCACCGAACGGCGCGCCCGGTGAGGGGTGTCTTATCGAGGCTTGGCGTAATGAGACGGTGCGTAGAGGCTACCATCATTACATGGGGGAGGCAGCGTCTGTGGGCACCCCCTCCCGTTGTGTCACGGGGCCCGCACGAGCGGTGCTGTCCCCTTGTCAGGGAGTCCAGCTGCCTAAGCCCTTGCCGCAAGATTAGGGTAGCTGGCGTCCCGGAGCCTTCACGAGACCTATGTTGGCCAGCACCTCTGTCAGGAGGCGCGGCGTTCTTGGAGTGCACGTCACGGGTTATCGGCATAGCTCTGACCTGGGGTGCTAGGTCGGGGGGCCGCCACGTGTCCCGGGAGGTCGGTCTCTCGAACTCGTTGGCTTAGCAGCAAAGGCTGCTCCCCACGATGGTTTAGCGGGCCGTCCCATCCTCGGCCCAGTAGGTTTATCAGGCCTCCCTTCACACGAGTCGGGCTTGTTTGGGATCCCGGGTTTACTCCCCCGTCAGAGGCTCCCGAGCGGCTCTGCGATTTTAATAATCGTGGAGCCGCTGGATTCGGTCTCGATGACCCCTGACCGGGGCATCCCATCCAACTGCCCGCGCCCTCAGCTTTCGGCGTGCGCCAGTAATGGCGTGACGGGGTCTGGCCCGTCTTGATGGCCGACTGAAGGGCCGTGGAATCTCGAGGCCGGTCATCGCGTCTTATCGCTGTACTACGGACGCCTCGTTTTCTCCCGTTCGGGGCCGTCTTCCTTTGGCGGGTCGTGCGGCGGTCGTGCCCCGAGTGGCGCCGTGGTTTTTGGGCGAACTGGCACCATCCCGTCGGCATTCGAGAGGTGGTTCGGTTAGGTGACGGCCTTTGGTGTGCCCCATTTCGGCTGGCCCGCTGGACACTGGGGCCGCTCGTGCCCACGTTCGCCTATAAATAGGGGTATTGTGGACACATGGTTCCACACAAGTAGACGTATTATAGAAATCTCTTTGGTAGTTCTCTTCCTCACACCCCAAACCTGTTACCCAGGTGGAAGTGGGCATGGCTCGTGTCTCTGGTGCTAGAAGAATGCTTGCGAACGGCAGGGGAATCCCCTCAGACATGAACTCGCCTACGAGTTCATCCCGCCAACCGATGCCCGACGCCGAGGAGTTCGAGGGCTCGTTGCTGGAGCTAGGCAAGCCAGGCCACTGGTCTGCCTGCTCCCTTGCCAGTCGGCGAGGGGGGCTCCCAGCTTTTGGTGGCCTCCTTGGACTCCTCTCGGCGCCAGCTCGGAGACTTAGTGGTGGTGCGGACCTTCCCTGCCATGGGGGTTGCCCTTCTGTGTCCTTCTTGCGGCTGCCGCTCCCCCGAGATCTCGGATGGGCATCTCACGCGTCGTCAACGCGGAGCCGCGGATCCGCTGCCTCATCCTCCAGCTACGGTTGGAAGGGTGCACAGCTCGATGCTGTGCTTTATGGCAGCGGGGGATGGTCATGGGCTCCTCGCTCATCAGGCAGGGTGATTTTGCAGCCAGCATGGGTCTCCGCGCCTCCCTCCGAAGGCGGGCGGTTAGAGTGGTGTGACTGGAAGGCGCCGTGGCCAACAGAAGGAGATCATGGCCCGTCTTCTAGTGCCTGGGGAAGATACCCAGAAGCAGGTGCCGGCGGGGGTTTTCGGGCTAACCTCAGCTCCATTAAACTCCCCGTCGTCGGCGTCGTCTGCCTCTACCTCCGCCAGGGGTTTTTCGGCACGGCTGATGCTAGGAGAAGGCTCGCGAGGCGCTACAAGAAGTCTTGCGATGTTCTTTGGCCATGTCCTCCAGCTTGCCAGGTAGCAGCCGTGGCCTTAGCCCATTTTTGTTGCTCCCTTAGTGGGAGTAAATGGATTTGATCCTTTGTATCCGCTGTTTCCCCGAGTCGAGGACAGCTAGTGTTTGTTTGATGTAATGGCTTTCAGCCGATTGTTGTAAGGAGAAATTTGATGAAATAAAGTTAGCCCTGCGGTGTTTTTATTCGTTAGTTTTCCGCACTATTTTTTTCATTTTCATGTCTCAATGATGAATGACTCCACTGCGATCGGTGGTGATCAGAGGAGGTGCTGAAAGGTTTGGTGGCCCGCGGTCTCGATGGCACCCGCGTCTTTGCCACCATCTTCCTTCGCAAAGTGCGCATTCTCTCTGCGTTGCGAGGGAAGATGTGGGATTACGAGCACGATGAGCCGCGAGAGGAGCTGCAGGATCCCGACAGCTCTGGGCTGTGGAGGTGGCTTGATAGTATGATCGCAGGGGAGGGCCGCCGACCCATTGGTGGTCCGTCCCCTTTCTGGTTGGGGTCGCCCCCCAACCTAGTAAGTATCCGTCTTGCCTTCTATTTCCTGTTCCCTCCCGCCGTATCTCTGTTCTTGCTTGTTTCATCGTAGTTCGCGATTGCAGGATCTTGGCAAGGCCAAGTCTCTCCCCCATCGCGCCAAAGGGCCGGAAGGGGCCGCTCGCCAGGCCGAGCAGCAGAAGAGGGCTGCAGAGAGGAAGAGGAAGAGAGCGCTCCGTGCTCGGGAGCACGAGAGTCATGAAAAGGAGCTGGCCAAGCCTATCCGCGAGGGGATGGATGCCGCGGAATCTCAGGACCTGGTGGACGCCCGGCCTCTGAAATATTCGAAGTCTGGATCCGACGGGGAGGAGGAGGAAGAGGAGCTGGAGTCTCTCGGGGGCGAGGATTCTGGTCCGGACACGTCCCTATGTGGGATGAGCGGACCCGGGGCCCCCAAGCGCGCCCGCAACGAGGCGGATCCTGAGTCGGTGAAACGACTCAAGGGCGAGGGTTCGGACGCGCTGAGGGCCGTCGGCGATATCTCTCGGGATGACGACTGCGCCCTTTCTCCAGGTCGCGGAGGGGCTGACGGGCCTCCACCGCCTGTGGTAACGGTTGCCGCGGCGAGTTCGCCCCCTACACCACCAGCCGAGACCGTCCCGGCGAAGATTGCGGCGAAAACGTAAGTGCCGCTCTCGTTCTTGTGTTTCAGAGAGGCAGCCCTTTAGTGATGTGATTTCTTGTTTCTGCGATACAGGGTCCCGACTGGTTTCCAGTCAATGGCTGAGCCTGTGGAGTAGACTGAGCATCCTTCGTTGGCTGTTCTGCTCGCCAAGTGTCGAGGAGGACGTGCGCCCCTGGGGGCTTCCTCATCGCAGACGGTGACAGTGGTGGTGTCGGGGCCCATCTTTTCGCCAGCCGGAGTGACCACGGCGTTCGTGCCATATTCCGCGGACCGCGTGGGTGCTTCTGCTGAGAGCTCTCTCTTGCCGCCGTCCGTGGGGGTGAGGGGCACCGCGCTGGTGGAGCCACCATCAGCGGAGGGCGCCCTGGTTCCCTACCGTCCGTCGCAGGGGCCGTTGGAGTGGCCGTCTCGCGATGACAATGGCGACGCGCGGTTTTTGCTGGACGACTCTTGGGAGGATAAACTCTGGCAGTACGTGGGTCGGCAGGGTTCCGCGGCTCAGGAGGTGCTTGCCTCTGCCAAGGGCCGCATTTCCCTGCTGCTGAGGGAGGTAGAGCGGGCTGAGAAGCTCGTTACTTCTGGCCTGCCTCCCACCATTGGGGTAAGGTTTTTTTTCATTTGATCTGCTTCTTTTCCGCCCATAGGTGTTCTCTTGTGACTTCCCTTCGTCTTCCAGGTATTGGAGAAAATCTCCAAGAGGAAGTCAACCTTCTTGCGGGAGGAACATGGTCGCGAGGTGATGGGCGAGGCAGCTCGTCGGGACCTCGCAGAGCGGTTGCGTTCTGCGGAGGCCGCGTGTGCCTCGGATGCCCAGGAGTATCTCCACGACCTCGCGGCCATAAAAGCTCAGTTGGAAGAGGAACGGGCCCGTCATGCTCGCGCGGAGGCTGACTGGGCGAGCCAAGAAACGGGTCGTCAGGCGATGGAAAAAATGTTGGATGGTGATTTCCCTCGCATCCCCTTCTTTTGATTATGTTTACAACATGGTCTCACGGTGTGGTGATGTTTCTTTTAGAAATAACCACTCGGAACCGGAACCTGCGCCACGAGTTTGATCGGCTGCAGTCGTCGGCTCAAGAGGTTTGCTCCTACGTCCTGGGCTCCCCGCCCTCGAGCCCACTACAGGACGATCTTCGGAAGGTTCCCAAGGAGCTAGCCGCGTTGACGGCTATAGCGACTTACCACGGGGCTTTGAATGCGTTGAGCGCCGTGGTGCTGCGACATCCAGAGCTAGACCTGGCGGGTCTTGAAGACGATCTCTCTGCCGGGAAGCCGTACGAGGATGTCCTTGTAGTGGCCAGTAGGTTAGAGCCCATTGCCAGCAAAGTTGCATAGGGTCTGACCTTTGCGGCGGTGAGGAGAGTCCGGCGCGCAGAGCGGGAGTTGGATGTGAGCGGTGGGAGCGCTGGAGCCATGGTGGATGCGTCGTCGACTGGCAGGCTTGTCGCTCCTTCCTCGATTGTAGATCCGCCGTTGCAAAAATAAATGATATATTAGCTTTTGTTTTATGTGGAATTGCTGGTGAGGGATTGAACATATTGCGCTTCGTGGTCGAAGTAATCTTTTATGTTTTTTGAAAAGGTTATGCTGTTTGCTCTTCTGCTTGCTCATGAACATTTTTGGTCCTCTGCATTCCTTTTTTTGGAACTGCATGTTGATCGTAGGCTGCGACGTATAGCCGGGAGCTGGCCCAGAGGCATCATTCGTTGGTCGCCGTAGATCGTTACACGGATCCAATTGATCAGATAGTTTGGAAAAACTGCTTGAGTAGGGTGAAGAGTATGCGAATTAGCAGAAAGAGTCGTGTGTTATGTTACAGGATAGAACGGTGTGCGCGTGCTGCACAGTCCACCCCAGTGAGGCCCCCTAGCGCCTTGGCCTGAGAGTGCTCAGGGCAAGGGGCTGTAGAGGCGGGAAACGACAGAAAGTAGGATGGTCGAAGACCATGGTCTGGCCCCCGAGCGCTCCGAGCCAAATGTGGATGGGTCGGGGTGCTAGAAGCTAGAGAACTTGTGTCTGCTGTGAGTATGCTAGAAATGCAAGTGTGCGGCCCCCGAGTGATTCCAGGCCGAGAGTTGCCGGGTCGGGAAGCTGGGTGAGTGCACTATGCTGTGCGGGGAGAAAAAATCGACAGGTGTCGGGCCCCCGAGTGCGCCGAGCCGGGAGTGGCCGGGTCGGGGCACTTGGACTAAGCCACTAGTGCTTTTGATGGGAAGAAATGCCGTAACTGTTCTATGTTATTAGAGTTGGTCAGAATATTTCCGTCGGAGTCTTTTAGCTTGTAGGTGCCTGGTCGTATCACCTCTGCGATGCTGTAGGGTCCTTTCCATGGTGGTGAGAGCTTGTGCTTGTCTTTTGTCGACATGACCCGTCGCAGGACCAGATCTCCGACCTGCAGCGTCCTCTCCCGTATGCGCCTCTCCTGATACCTGTGTAAAGTTTGTTGGTAGCGAGCCGATCGGTGTAGCGTAGCTAGCCTTGCTTCCTCCAAAACTTCCATGGCGTCCCTCTGGGCTTTGGCTGCCGTTTTTGGGTCAAAAGCTTTAACTCTTGGCACACCGTAGTCCAGATCGGAAGGCAGCACGGCCTCGGAGCCGTATGTTAGGAAGAAAGGTGTTAGTCCTATGGACCGGTTAGGTGTGGTTCGCAAGCTCCAAAGCACTGTCGGCAATTCTTCCACCCAACGACCCGCGAACTTTTTGAGCATGTCAAAGATGCGCGGTTTGAGCTCTTGGAGGATTAGACCGTTAGCTCATTCTACTTGCCCGTTTGTGCGCGGGGGTTCGACTGAAGACCAGTCGATCCGGATCCCGTATTCTTCCGCAAACTCTTGGAAGTAGTGACCTGTTAAATTGGTCCCGTTGTCGGTGATGATGGAGTTGGACACGCCGAATCTATAGACGATGTCTAAGAAGAATTTGACGGTCTCCTTGGAGTCGATCGTGGCTATCGGTTTTACCTCTATCCATTTTGTGAACTTATCGATTGCAACAAGTAGGTGGGTGAATCCTCCCGGCGCGTTCAGGTCATTGATGAAAACACTGTTGGGTGCCGGCTTGCGCTCGGCAGCCATTTTTGCGAGAGCGTCCGCGTCGGGGTTTTGTTTTCGTGGGATGTGGTGGAGCTCCAGACCCCGGAATCTCCCTTCTAGCTTACGGACTTCTTGGCAGTATGCGTCCATGAGGGGGCTCTCGCAGTTAGAGTTCTTCATGACCTGGTCGACTATGAGCTTGGTGTCGCCGTAGACGTACAGGCGGGTTGCCCCAATGTTGATGGCTATGCGGACGCCGCTGATCAGCGCCTCATACTCTGCTACGTTGTTGGATGCAGGAAAGTGGAGGCAGACTGTGTACTGGAACTTGCCTCCTTCTGGGGAGACCAGGACGTCCCCGGCCCCCGTGCCGGGTCCCATGACCGACCCGTCGAAGTAGAGGGTCCAGTACTCGTGAGAGATTTCTGGGGTCGGGGATTGGACTTCTGTCCACTCGGCGATGAAGTCGGCCAGGGATGAGGCTTTATCGCCATGCGTGGCACGAACTTGACGTCGTAGCCCATTAGCTCGACTGCCCATTTGGAGATCCGCCCTACGGCGTTGCGATTGCGAATGACTTCTCCGAGTGGGAACGAGGTGACGACCGGCACCTCATGCTCGGTGAAGTAGTGTTGCAACTTCTTGGCCGTCATGACGACGACGTATAAGAGCTTTTGTGTCTGCGGGTACCGCGACTTGGTGTCGGTCAGTACCTCGCTGACGAAATACACGGGACGTTGGACCTTAAGGGCGTGTCCCTGTTCTTCCCTTTCGACTACCAGAGTGGCGCTGACCCAATGGTTAATGGCTGCCAAGTAAAGCAAAAGGGGTTCGCAGGGATCCGGTGCGACGAGCACCGGCAGAGAGGATAAGAGAGCCTTTAGGAGGTCGAGGGCCGCCTGTGCCTCCTCCGTCCAGACAAAGGTGTCGGATTTCTTGAGGAGTTTGTATAGAGGCAAGCCTCGTTCTCCCAGCCGGGCGATAAATCGGCTGAGCGCTGCCAGGCACCCGGTTAGCCTCTGGACGCCCTTAACGCCGCGAATGGGTCCCATGTTGGTGATGGCCGCGATTTTGTCGCGGTTGGCTTCGATGCCACGCTCGAACACAATGTATCCAAGTACTTTGCCCTTAGGCACACCGAACGTGCATTTCTCGAGGTTCGGTTTGATGTTGAACCTCTTGAGATTTGTGAACGTGGTTCTCAGGGTGGCGACCAGGTCATCCGTGCGCAGCATCTTGATGACGATGTTGTCAATGTAGACCGCGACCATCGCTCGATGCGGACCTGGCTGGTTGGGGTTGAACGGTGGGTTGATCTGGTCGGAAAAACAGGTTTGCATGCATCGCTGGTATGTTGCCCCTGCATTCTTGAGACCGGACGACATTGACACATAACAGTACGAGCCGAACGGCGTGATGAAGGATGTCGCGTGCTGGTCGGATTTCTTCATCGCTATCTGGTGGTAGTCCGAGTAAGCATCCAGAAAGGATAAGATTTCGCGTGCAGAAGTGGAGTCGATTATCTAATCTATTCTAGGCAAGGGAAAAGGGTCTTTGGGGAAAGTCTTGTTCAGGCTGGTGTAATCAACACACATCCTCCTTTGACCAATTTTCTTCTTTACAAGGACTGGGTTAGAAAGCCAGTCAGAGTGGTAGACTTCCTTTATGAAGCCAGCAGCTAATAGCTTAGCTACCTCCTCTCCTATGTCCCTGCGCCTCTCGTCATCGAAGCGGCGCAGTCATTGCTGGACGGGCTTGGATCCCGGCAAAATGCAGAGCTCGTGCTCGGCGACCTCCCTTGGGATGCCCGACATATCGGACGGCTTCCAGGCAAAAGTATCCTTGTTGGCGCGGAGGAAGTCGATGAGCGCGTGTTCCTATTTGGCCGACAGCTTGGAGCCGACCCGCACCGTCTTGGTTGGATCGGCGTCGTCGACCGAGACCGACTTGGTCTCGTCGGTTGGGACGAAGGCCGGTGCCTGGCTAGGCTTGCCAGGGTCAGGACGGCACTCGGGAGTGGTGGCGCGAAGTTGGCCGAGCTCGGCCGAGTTCGCCGCAGTGGTGGCGAGGTCAAAGTACTCGCGGCTGCTGACATAGGCCTGCTCGAAGGTGCCGCTCACGGTGATGACCCCGTTCGGGCCCGGCAGCTTGAGCTTGAGGTAGGTGTAGTTGGGCACCGCCATGAACTTGGTGCCCGAGGATGGCGTGGTATGCCCCCTTCCAGTCCACCACCTCGAACGTGAGGGTCTAGGTGCGGAAGTTGGCTTTGCTGCCAAATGTGACCGGCAAGTCGATGTTGCCGATCGGGTATGCCTTCATGCCCGACAGGATGCCGTAGAAGGGGAAGAGGGATTCTCGCAAGCAGGCTCGCGGGATTCCCATGGCTTCCAGGGTGTCCATGTAGAGGATGTTGAGGCTGCTGCCCCCGTCCATCGACACCTTGGACAGGTGCATATTGCTGACGACGGGGTCGACGATGAGAGGATAGCTTCCAGGCATGGGAATGCTGACCGGATAGTCATCCTGGTCGAAAATGATGGGCGTGGACGCCCACTTCAACTTTCTAGTAATTGAACTTGCGGCAGCACATACCTCGCAGAGCCGAACCTTCTGCAGTCGTCTGGAGCACTCGTCCTCTAGGCCGCCGATGATCACCAAGCATAGATCCACGTCCGGGAACTCTCCTTCCGTTGGCTTCCCTGTGTCCTGGTCGGTATCGGGCTGTTTGTCGCGGCCATCGCCGTCGATCTTGGCTGTCCTGCGAAGGAGGCGCTTCATCATGTCACAATCTTTGAACTTGTGGTTCACCGGATAGCCATGGTTGGTGCATAGCTTCTCCAGGAGCTGGTTGAAGTGGTCATTTCTCGGCAGGCACTTATCCTAGCGCTCGGCCGCCGCGACCTCACTGGCGGCGGGAGGTCGGCGGTTCTTCTTGTTCTTCCTGTTGTCGCGGCTCGAGGAGGGCCTGTCGCGGTCATGTCGCTTTGCCTTTGCCGTATGTTGGTCGCGCTCGAAGACGGCCCCGACCGCCTACTCGCCGGAGGTGTGGTTGGTGGCGATCTTCAGGAACTCGTGCATGGTGCGCGGCTTCTGGCACCTCAGTTTGTGGACCATGGTCTTGCAGTGCGTCCCGCTGAGGAATGCGCCGATGACGTTGGCGTCGACGACGCCCGGCAGTGAGTTGCACTGCTTGGAGAAGTGCTGAATGTAGTCGCGCAAGGACTCGCCGGGCTCCTGCTTGTAGTTTTTGAGGTCCCAAGAGTTGCCAGGACGTACATACGTGCCTTGAAAGTTGCCGATGAACACCTTCCAGAGATCAGCCCAACTGCCAATGGAGTCAGCGGGCAAGAAATCCAACCAGGCACGGACGTTCTCTCCCAAACATATAGGGAGGTACTGGATGATGAAGCGGTCGTCGCTTGCTCCTCTGGCCCGTCATGCAAGCCGATAGTCCTCCAGCCATACGCCGGGGTTCGTATCCCCGGTATACTTCACGACGTTCGCCGGCGGTCGGAAGCGTTGGGGGAAAGGCACCCCCCTCGGATCGCTCTGGAGAAGACGTTTGGTCTGGTGGGGTCCGGGCTCGGACTCCGGTCGCGATCCATGTCAGGGTCGCAGGGGCGTCCCCCACGCCGGAGCGGTGAGCACTCCGGGTTGGGCGCGTATCCCCGCGCATCTTCTGCCCGCGCGGCCGCGCGGTCGACATCGGCGTGGTGCCTTGCCTGCTGCCGGCCTTGGATCACGCTGCGCGCGTCATAGTTGGGGCCGACGCGGTCGTGACTCCGTGGCCTCGGCGGGAGAGGAGCGGATGCTGCCGCTGGGGCTGGCATGCCACCCGCGTTGGCTTGCCACGCAGGTGGGGCGTGCCGCACTTCAGATGGCTCCCGCCCACCATGGCTCGCACCGCCAGCGAGACACAAGGCAGCGGCCTGCCGGCGGTGTAGCGAGGAGCTCTCCGCTTGCTCGACGGCGTCGAGTTCCACCAAGTTTCTCACCTGGCGGTGAACATCCCATTTGGCCGGGTCTTCCGACTCTGGCAGCGTCTGCAGGAGGATCGCGGCTGCTACGATGTTCTGGCCTGCACGAAACTCTTGTGGGAGTTGCATGCGGGTGTTGTTGATGATGTTGTGGTTGACCCCGCGTGCGCGCTGATGCGCCGAACCCGTGGGTTTCATCCCTTTTGACACGGAGGGGGCCCGTGCGGGCTGTTCCATGGGCGGATATGTCTGTTGGCGATGGCGGAGATCCTCGCCGTGGGCGTGCACGTTGGTGAGTGCGTGCTCGCGGCGGTCCGCTGGGGTGTGTGTCTGCTCGGATGACACCACCTCCGGCGGCGGGTCACCGTCGGCCATGGCGCATATGCGCGGTGGTGCAGATGTTCCCTCTAGGCGGTTGTCCCCCATGCTGGAGGAGTCACTCAGGGGATCCTCGAAGCACATGAGGTCGTGAACAGAGTCAGGGTAGCTCTCCGTCATGCCCACAAACTGTGGTGTGGGCCGGGACCCCTGGGTGGCCTTGCGCACCTCCCGAGCGTAGACGCTCGCGGCGTTGCATAGGCCGAACGGGAGTCGCTCTGAGAACGAGCGGGGAGTCGGGAGCGGAGGTCCGCCCGCGAGTTGTCGAGACACGTTGGCCAGAGAGAAGAGGACCAAGTTGACGTCCTCGACGGCGGGGTTGGAGGCCATCATGAGCACAATGCGGCGGAGCACCGCACAGGTTGGCTGTGATGGCCTACGCTTCTTGATGCGCCAGCGAACCGATCGCCGACGACTCATATTGCGAGGCTCAGGAGGAGGATGCTCCTCTGTGTCCGCCGGAGCGGATTCCTCCTCGTGGAGGCGTAGTGCACCGAGCTGGTCGTTGAGGAACTCCAGGCTTCCGAACTGGAAAGCCTGGGAAGGAGGGAATGGTGGAGGCGCCCACAATCCGTCGCGGGGGATCGTGGGAAACTCCAGGGAGCCGGAACGGATCATCTCGCCATGGCTCGCCGCTGGAGCGGTGAATGGGGTGATCGAAACCATCCGATCGCCGAAGCAGTAAACGCACAAAGCGCTCCCCACGGATGGCGCCAAAACTGTCGCTGCGGGAAATGGGCGACTACAAAACTACTCGATTTCTCATTTATTGTGCATTTGATCGGATATGGTCTAGCACGCAAAGACTCGAGGATTTAGACTGGTTCAGGTCTGAAATGCCCTACGTCCAGTATGGGGGTGGTGTTCTTGCTCTATTGCTCTCGAGCCCGGGTGCTCAAAGTTTAGAGGGAAGCTTACAAGCTGGACAAGCAGTGCTGGATCTCTGGAAGTCCAACCCTTTCCTACGTGGGGGGCTTTCCCGTTTATAGTTCAAGGTGGGGCCCCCATTACAGATATCTAGCGCTATGTCTTGGCACCGTCGGGGTGCGAGTCATCCTTATCAGTCGTCGGGGCCCACTCGGTCGGTCGGGAGTGGGCAGGCTTGATCCTGGAGATATTCTTGGCAAGGGATGATCCTGGCGATCTTCTTGGGCAATGCGTCCCCCCGGTGTTGTCCCATCCTGGCTCAGTTGGGGCGGCGCGATCACTCAGGTGGTCGTTCGGGGGTCGCCTCTGGTCTTGTCCACCGGAGCCTACGTCCCTTGTCTGAGGGGCCGTCTTACGTAGCTCCTGTCACCGGACGGCGCGCCCGGTGAGGGGTGTCTTACCGAGGCCTGGCCGGGGGCGTCTGGTCACACTCGCTGGCGTAATGAGATGGTGCGCAGAGGCTACCATCATTACAGGGGAGGCAGCGTCTGTGGGCGCCCCCTCCCGTTGTGTCGCGGGGCCTGCGCGAGCGGCGCTGTCCCCTTGTCAGGGAGTCCAGCTGCCTAAGCCCTTGCCGCAAAATATGGGGAGCTAGCGTCCCGGAGCCTTCACAAGGCCTATCTTGGCCGGCACGTCTGTCAGGAGGCGCGGCGTTCTTGGAGCGCACGTCCCGGGTCATCAGCATAGCTCTGACCCGTGGTGCTAGGTCGGGGGGCTGCCACGTGTCCTGGGAGGTCGGTCTCTCGGACTCGTTGGCTTAGCAGTGAAGGCTGCTCCCCGTGACGGTTTAGCGGGCCGTCCCGTCCTCGGCCTAGTAGGTTTACCGGGCCTCACTTCACACGAGTCGGACTTGTTTGGGATCCCGGGTTTACTCCCCCGTCAATTGGGCTGCCCACGAGTCGCCCGGTTGAATCACGGTTCACGAGGGGATGCCGCCCGCTTCTAGCCCGATGCAGGCAGAGAAGCCGCCGCTTCATCCCTCCTCTCGATCCCCTCTTCCACTCCAGGTGCCCTTCGCAGATGGCCTCCACCGCGCCCCAGATTCCCTTTCCCTCCCGCGCCCAAAATTGAGTCCTCTCGCGCCAAATCACAGTAAGAAGCCCTCAAATCCAGACCTAAGCCTCCAATTTCGCCCCCAAATTGAACCCTTTTGAAACCCTAGGCGCCGAGTTCGTCCCCAAGGCGCAACAGGATGAGTCGGCGGCAACCCAAAAGGACGAGACCGCCTGTTCCTCTGGAGGTCCCGCTGCCGGCGACTCAACCCGTCACGCCACTGCCGGGACCTCAGTCCATCCAGCCTTCTAACGCTGTGGGTTGTAACACTCTAATTTAAATTTCAGTATTTAATAATAAATTTAATTGGCTTTGTTTAATTTTCTAAGGGTTATTATGATTAGTCTTGCATTTAATCTAATTTTGTTTCACAAGGAATTAAAAATTTTCTAGGATAAATATGTTTGTGCATTCAAGCTGGTGCATGGTTTTATTTTGGTTTGAGTGCATAGGATTTGAATTCAAAATTCATTTGAATTCAAATAGTTTGAGTATAGTTTGGAAAAGAAAAAGACAAAAGAAGAAAGGAATAGAAAAAGGGAACCCAACCCGGCTTCCTTCTTTTCCCGGGCCTGCTTCCTCGCTCGCTGCTCCAGCGCACGCGAACCGCGCAGCGCGTAGCTCGCCCCGTCGCTGACGCCGTAGCCCCACCTGTCGGCCCCTTCTCCCTCCTCCCGCACCCTCTGCTCGCGCACCGGCCTCCGCCCGTGATCTCCGCCGTGACTCCGCCTGGGCACGCCTCCCCGAGATCCACGGCCTTACCCTTTAAATGCCCTGCGACCCCCTGTGCCCTCCTCCCATCCGCAGCCGCCACCACCAAACCCTAGCTCGCCGCCTCTCCTTGCTCCGCAGCGCAGAGGCTCTGCGCCGCCGTGGCCACGCTGCTCCGCCACATCCCAACCTCGACCAGCCCGCGCAACGTCTTCGCCGACGCACCAAGAGCAACCCCGAACTCGTTGACCCCCAAGCTCGGCCGCGCCTCGCCGGGAATTTCGCTCGGACGCCAGCGCAGGTGAACTCTGCCGCCGCCACGATTCCACGCCGCCATTGACGCCTCAGCCTCGCTGACCGCTCCCTTGGTTTCGCAGCACGACCTTGAAGCCGCCCGTGGGATCCAGGCGCCCGGAGTACCACCGCAGCACCCCATCCGCGAGCACTGCCTCCGCTCCGCCGCCGGTCAACATCGCCATCGACCCTGCTCGGCTGTTCTAGCTCGCTTTGCACCTCGGTGAGCTACACCCTGGCCCGATCTACCTTTTGCGCGTGTTTCCGTAGGCCGGGGCCTGTCCTAGGCGCCGGTACACCGCACGCCGGCGAGCGCCAACGCCCAGAGCCGCCGCCGCAGCCGCTTTCGCACCCCCGAGTCCTGTCGTGCCCAGCTGTTGCCTCCAGTGGATTACGCATGGCGCGTAGTCCATCATAGACCCAAAGCCCGGTCGATTTGAGCCCGGGAACACCCGAAACGCCAAACTCCGGCAAGTCCTGCTGTGCGCCGCCGCGGGAAACGTCGCCGGCGTTGTATCGCCGCCGCCCCGCGCGCCCAAACCAACCGGGGCCATCCGATCGCAGATCAGCATCCCAGAACAGATCCAGCCCAAGTCAACCGTGGGGATACCGGTCAGCGCCTTGTAACTTTGCTAAAGAAACCCCGCAGTTTCCACTATTCAACCCGCAGTCCGCGCCTGTTCAAAAATAATTCCAGTTTGGCCCAGTTTCTTGCACCGAACCCCCTGAGTTTCCTGGTTTTTGAACCCGCAGTCCAGCCCGGTTGTTTTAGCATTTTAGCCCTCGGATCTTTTCTGTTTTTACATTTTAGTCCCTGGTTTTTGCAGAAAACCCCTAGAAACTCTGTTTTTCTTGCAGAAAAGCCCATAGATCTTGTTTTAAGCCTAGATTTCGCGTTCTAGCTCCGTTTTAGGTGTTCTTTATGTCCACACGATCGTTGCAACACATAGAATAGTTCTAGCTCTGTTTTGTTTGCTATTTTTTTATGTATTGTTGTACTGTTTCTTAGTTTTTGCCTTGTTTGCATGTATGTGTATGTGCTGGACTTTGTTTGGCGTTGCGATCGTGAGTAGACGTTGAGCAGTCAGAGGAGTACCAAGAGCCATCCTCCGTGGGACACTTTGAGCAGCAGGAGCACTTTGAGGAAGGCAAGTATAACATGAACACCACCTATCACTTTTAAATACAATTTCATACTGCATTTTAATATTGTATGCCTATAAGGACTTTCCTAGCCACTTTATTACCTTATATATATCCCTTGGGTTGTATTTTGGTTAGTTGTGCTAGGTGCCGCGCCATAACACACTTGGTCCTTTTTAATTAATTTGATTAATGGTATATGCAATTTAATTCTCGGAGTGGCCCGTTTGAGTGGCTCACGTCTCGTTAAAAAGTGGTTTTTCTAAAAACATGGTTTAGGGGGCCAGCACGGTACTTAGTGCTTGGTTGGCCACTCTCCATAAGGGCCGGTTCATAGAGCGACAACCTGGGACAACAGCGCTACCACAAGACTGGAATGGGACGGTCTTGGCTTACTAATTAGGTCTTTTTGGTTTGGAGTAACTTACCTGCGGGGCAGGGGTGGTAAGATTCTATGGCCCTCGTACTGAGTGGCCTCGTCTGTGCTACGTGTCTTGACGCCCACTAGACCTGCTCCATCGTCGCCGATCCACCCTCGCGGTTACTCCTTACCAACGAGATTCTTTGTAACGGCCTCGTAGTGTGCTTGCTAGCCATCTCACATAAGGAAGTGTGATGAACAACTAGCGTAGCTCACGACTTGTGGGTAAAGATGTGCAACCTCTGCAGAGTGTAAAACTGGTATACTAGCTGTGCTCACGGTCATGAGCGGCCCAGATCCTCCTTTTGATTAGTGGGGTTATCTTCCTTTGATTAGGGGGGGTTCCCCGGGTGGTTTGGTTTGGTATGGTTCTCAGTAGTATCATAATTAATTCTGATTAATTACTATGTAACTGGGTTATGGTAATTCATCCACTTGTAGTAATTAGCTTTAATAAAATTTTGCCAAGATTAAAAGCTAATGCAGTTGAGTCAGCCATCCTTAGAGCCTCATAGTTTGTGTTATACTTGTTGAGTACAAGTTGTGTACTCACTCTTGTCTACTCTACTCTTTTCCTCTTGTTCTCTTTGGGGACACCCTACTGCTGCTCAGTTCCCGGCGATGCGGAGGAGTTCACCTGGAGCTACCAGGAGTACGAGGACTTCAAGGCAGTCGTCTCCCAGTCGACGTCCCTGTGGCGCCCAGCTTCAGAGAGAGTTTCGTACTTGTGCTACGCTTCCGCATATTTATATCAAACATTTTGTCATTAATATAATAAATAACATTTGTACTCGTTTTATTATATCTTTTTACGTGATATGTGCTGTGATATACTGTTCATTTTGTTGTATATACGTGTGACTTGATCCTGTCACGTATATGATTACTCGGTTTATGTCCTTTTATAAACCGGGTGTTACATGGGTGCTACTACAGGTATGCATACAATTTCTATTATTTTTTTCCCTTCTAACGTTGAATTTTGCTGCTACTTTCTGTCTGTTTTCCCTTTCATCACCAACTTGAATAGAACTGTATTTATAATTATTTGATCCATACAAAAATAATACCTTTTGATTTGCAGTGTTGCTGATTGTGAGCGTTGATTCAATGAGTTGAATGTTGTGACTGCTGGCTGCCCCTTTCTGCTGAAGTACCAATTATGGCTTTATGCCTTATCATCGTTTAGATAATAATGGTTCTTTGCCGAAGGTTCTTTGCCGAAGAACTTATGTATCGGTACCTTGTGTTAATGTTTTCATTTGGGAAGACTCATGTAATGTTTAAATGTACCTGCTACTTTATTTGGGTACTTGCAATTAAATTATGCGAATCTGTTATTTGGGTATTTTATTTGGGTACCTGCTACTGATCACTGGCAGGGTTAAAAATTCCGACCGGTGGGTTCAAACTGCCGCCCACTGGTAGTGGTTTACCGGACCGGTTTGACCGGTTACCGGTTAAAACCGGTCAAATTCAAAATCGCATATTTAACCGGTTCCGATCGGCTTACCGAGCGGTTTAACCGGTTACCGGTCGGTTTGAGTGGTAACCGACCAAATTTAATTTTTTTTTCTTTTTTTATTTAAATTCAATGCCCGCAAAGTATACTAAATGAATGTTTTTATAACATGTTTTAGCCTAAATGAATCCTCCAACCCTCTTTTGTACTACTTTTATATTGTATTTGTATACTTTTGTATGCACGCTTTTTTTGTTTAACTTCACATGCCCGCAAAGTATACTAAATGAACGAATATTTGAAAGAATTGACACCATTATATTCGTCGCAACTTGAAGTATATTTAGAAATTTTTTGGGAATTTTCATTTTTTGGAATTCAAATTTGAATTTTGAATTTGCGCCGATTTGGTACCGGCCGGAACCGAAACCGGTCCGGACTGGTGTTTTTAACCCTGATCACTGGTACTTCAAGATTGTGGTGCATCTGGTAGTTTTTTGTGGCCACTTACATCTTACAGTAAATCTTGTGTACTTGAAAGCATTAAATATTTGACTCTGCTATAGAAGCCAACCTTACAGCCAACCTATTAGGCCTCCTCCAGTGGTTGCCGCTAGCAGTGGAGAAATCATCAGCTGAGAAGCAAAGGTTGTGTTTAGTTCCCCCAACTCCTCCAAACTTTCCATCACATCGAAACATTAAATATAGCAAATGACCCATGCATGGAGTACTAAATGTAGGTAAATAAAAAAACTAATTGCATAGTTTTGATGTACGTTGCGAGATGAATCTTTTGAGCTTAGTTAGCCTTGGTAGGACAATATTTACAACATATAGATGAAAAGTGCTACAGTGCTTTTCGCAAATACTTTTCGCATCTTTTTCGCAACTAAACACAGGCAAAAAAAGAAAAGTCGGATGCATGCGTTTCTTGATTTCCGTGTTGCTCTCTCAGCTTCTTGGCAGCCGCGCCTGCAGCTAGCGGCGAAATAGTCTCTAGCGAAAACGGATTTGTCCTGTTTAATAATTAAAGAATTGTTTTAGCCAGCGACATCGTCCTCCGTTGGAAGAGGCCTTATATGGGGTGGTTGTTCGAGAAAGCTGTATATGACATGGCATAAGACTCTCCGCACTGTCACTCTCCAAATCCACTCTCTAAAAAGAATATTTCATCCTGGTCATCGAGATTCTCTACTCTACATTCAGTTTCTCCGCGCTTATTCACTCTCTATATTTCTACTCCATACCAACTACCAAGGCGTGGGGCCCACGTGTCATAATTTTTTTTCTTTTCTACCCCCTCTCTCTATCTCCCTCCCTCCCTCCTCTCTCCCTCCGCCACCGCGCTCCTCCTCCCCCGGCCACCGCCGCCGGCCACCTCGTCCTCCCTGCTCCTGCCGGATCGGCACGGCGGCCAGATCTGGCGCCCCCGTCATCCTCCCCGCTTCTCCCTCCCCTCCCAGGCCGGAGGCCATGGCGGAGCCCGCGACGCTCCTCGCCCGAGCTCCGCCCGCCCGAGCACCGGCCGCCGCGCCTCTCCCTCTCCCGTCGGCGGAGCTCGCCGGCGTCGGCGGCCGCTCGCGCCTCCCCATCCCCATCCCCTCGCGGCCGCCTCCTCCTTATCTCTGGCCACACTCCACGCGCAGGGGGCGGACGCCCGTCCCTGCCCCTTCCCCCGGCGGCGGGGTTGCTCGGCCCGGGGCGGGCCTGCGCGGCGAGGCAGGGCTACTCGGCTCGGTGCGGACGCGCGAGGCGAGGTGGAGGTGCGGCGAGGAGGAGTCCTGGGCGCGAGCGGGTCTCCGGCGGCGGCCATCTCCAACCCCGGCAGGAGCAGCTCGCGGCCAGGGCGCCGAGGTGGAGATGCTGCTCGGCGAGGTGGCCGTGGCGTGGCGTGGCGAGGCGGAGGCGCGACGGTCGGGCCTCGAGCTCCCCTCAGCTCTCTGCTCTGTCCCAAGCCCGACGGCCGGGCACGACGACGACGGCTGCGGCGCGGCCATGGAGCTCGCGGCCTCCCATGGTGACGCGCGTCCATGCCGGCCGGCGAGCTACTGCTGCACCCCGAGCCGGCGGCAGCCATGGCGCAGGGAGGGCGGCGTCCTCTTCCCCTCTCCCTCTCTCTTCAATCTCCATCCATGGCTGCCGCGGCTCGAGCTCGAACTCCCGGCCTCGGCGCGCGCACGGGACGGCGGCGAGCACGCGGGGCGGCGGCAGGCACACTGGCCGCCGGCGCGCGCACGGCAGGACGGCGAGGAGGCACACGGCGGTCCCATGGGGGCCTCGGCGGAGCTCGAGCTTGCGGCGGCGTCACGGCGAGCAGAGCTGGGCGGCGGAGCGCGCAGCGGCGACGGGGTGGAGCTGGACCCCGGTGTGGACGTCGGCGGTCGCGGACGGCGGCAGGCGCGGACGGTGGCGCTGCAGTAGCGCTGCGGTGGACCCCGCACCACGCTGTCTCGTACAGAGCAAACGGGGAGGGCGCTGGATTTGGCGCGCGGGAGCTCGCTCTGGACGGTACAGTATGGCATAGAGAGCCCCGCTGCAGCCTTTTTTGCGTCAAAAAGGATCTGTAAAGAGCGTAGCGAGTGGTTTAGCGCGCCCACTGCGGGCAGCCTAACCATTCAGCCAGCAGCTGGCTTTATTACTAGCCTTGCTCTGAGAGTAGGAGCTCTTTTGCCGGCCGGAAGCGACCGTTTCGTGAACTGCCAGCACCACTCTCTTTCATGCTTTCTCTCTCTTCCACATAGGACGCTCTTCACCCACCCATAATACTCGCTGTGAGGTAGAAAAGCGCAAGAAGGCTCAAACTTCTGGTGAACTGACGTGTGATTCTTCTACTACCAGTAGCTCATGTGTCCGTTCCGTTGAAAAAGAAAAAAATAATTGACGTCATGGAGGATATGCACCAGTCGACTCGAAAATCAGCGCCAGGTTGATTTGATTTGCCATGGAAGGAAGTTGGATGGAGCTCACGGGTCGCGCACTGTTCTGGGCAGCCGTTGACGTGGTCTGATTTTTGTGCGAGCAGCGAGCTCAACGCCGCCCGGAGCCGCGGCGTTGAATCCGGCGGGTCGGGTCGCCATCCTGCTGACCCTGCTGCTGGGCGACCAAGCACGAGCCCCCATGATTTCTGCCCGCGCGCCGTCAACGGACGCAGGAATTTGCTCGCCGATGCCGTCTGCTGCTCCCTCCCTCTGTTTCAAGAACCACAATCGCCAAGCGCAAAGGTCGAATATTTGTTTACCATTTAAATTTAGAGGTAACAAATAAACAGCGTTGGTTTTTAATCCCAACTGCTATAATTAATTAGAGGTAACAAGCTTGCTTATTACAGTAATACTCCCTCCATCCTGAAATATAGGTCATTCTAGGATTTTTTCAACAAATTATGGAGATGGAGAAAAGACTCTCGTACCTCTAATTATTAAGCATTGAGACTCTATTTGAGTAATTAAATATGAGCTAATTAAAGTACCATACTCTTTATCATGCACTTTCCCCACATGCACCTCCCGATATGACTACATGCACGCATTCCTATTGGAAAGATCCAAAAACGATGTATATTTAAGATGGTTTGATCCATTCTCAATCTAAAATGTCTTACATTTGAGTACAAAATTTGAATTCTAAAATACCCTACATTTCAGGACGGAGGGAGTATGCCTTAAAATTTCTAAACAACATTCTAGTGGAACGGACCAAATCTTCTCGGCTCTCATGCGACAAATGAAAACAAAACAAAAAGTTGTTTCTCCTGAATTCGCCAAAGCAGAGAGTATCTGAGAACCAAGGCGCCACGCCGTTGGCACTGCGGCCTGGAAATACACATCATTGCGGGCTTGCAGTTGCAGCACACCTCTCGAGTTCTCCAACCACAAGTCCGGCCAGATGACCGCAGCATAATATTCACTAACATATGCTGAACGCTCAGCATCTTGCCTTACAATGTTTACATAAAACAAGCCCCACATTCTCGAAACAAAAAAACATAAAACAAGCCCCCAAATTTCAGCTCAAACCCCGTGTAAAGCACTGATCAAACGTCTTCCAAACCAGAAGCAAGCCACGGTTCTGCACCGGATCATCGACCGTGCAAGCGAGCAATATAATCCAAGAGCCAAGGAAAATAGTTTAACCCTACCAACTGCTCACTCACTTCTGTAGTAGCAGGCACAAAGAGTTGTTCCTGGAGGTAAGGTTTGACAGTCACGAACCATAAATTTTTCACCACCAACCGTAAATTTTATCTGGCCAAAGGCTACACCGACCAACTGTTTATTCCAAAGAATTAGTATTTTAACCACTACTATAAAAAAACTCTAGCGGCAAAGGCCAATTACAGAATCACCCCACCTGTGTGGGAGGATACACAGTTAGATTCGCCGCAGCACCGCAGCAAACTTACACTACACGAGAGATTGGAGTCCTTCCTGAACCTGAACGGGGCTAAGATATGAAACAAGAGCATCACTAAGGTTTTTCTTCATCTGATTGAGATCCGTTGATGGCATCAGCAAAATACTCAACTGGAAAAAAGGATTAAACAAGAAAACTGATGGTTCAGTAAGGATGCTACATTTTAGATGATGAACATCAGAGGAGAACAATTACCTATGTCGTCCTGATCTGGGGAATCGAGTAATATGTCAGAATCCGAATGCAGGAAAGGGGTACCGGTGTAGTTCTCAAGTGCTTCCAAATCTGATGTGAATAGCAGCAGATATTTCATTGAACAGGCGAAGAATATGCAAGTACACACAAACAATCTTCTCATGACTAAATTATGATGTTCTGGGACATATCAGTGCTAACTTATTCAGCACACTAGATGTGTTTAGGTTTAAGATTCTACCAATAACAAATGTAGCACAAGAAAACAATGAAGCGCCTTTACAATACAACACAACACATTTGCACTCGCTGCCTATTTCTGTTTTTCCTTTTTCATTTTCTTCACACACAATGACTACAACACAATTGCACTCGCTGCCTATTGCTGTTTTTCCTTTTTCATTTTCTTCACACACAATGACTATATTTCTTTACTACAACCGGTAGCACATATCTGGTTAAATTGGAGTACCGCTTTTAGTTTTCAATCTAGTATCAGTAATGCAATCTTCGCAATTCAACAATGGAAGTAAAGATTAATAAAAAAACAAAACATAAGGTTAATTTCTCAACTAGAACATTACCTCCCAAACTCGTCAAATCAGCTGTTAGATCAGAAAGGCTGAAATTCCAGATCTGCCCTAAGGATCTGATGGAGTCTCTTGACGAGCCATCTGGTCCTAATTGCAGAGGTCCAGCATTTCCTACATCAGATCCAAACGTTGAATCTAGGGCTGATACATCCATGGTCATCCCTGGTATCTCTGATGGTGTAAAAGGAGCATGGTTGCTTGACGCTGCTGATGAGGGACTCACAGCCATCTCAGACGACATAGCACTGCCACTAGCGCCAGCATGTGGTGCTTCAGTTACACCATTGTCCACAACCATGCTGCAGCAACATTAGAGCATCATGAAGAGTCAGCAATGTGAAAAGAGTATGCAACACCAAAAAAAAAGAGGGGGGGGGGGGGCACAGTGGAATAACTTTCCCCAAGAAGTAAACAGGACAATAGCCCGACAAGGAAATGATGTAGTCAAAGTCAAACTGTGCGTATTAAGCATGTGTTCTGTAGCAATTTGATGTGCAGTACTAGCAAACAACTAATATATCACTCCTAAGCATGTGTTCTGTAGCAATTTGATGTGCAGTACTAGCAAACAACTAATATATCACTCCTAAAAGTAGGCTTAGAAACTGTAGAGGCCTTCTATTCCAGCATGTGTAAAATGCTAAATGCTTGACACGCTTTAACTATTCCAGAATGCGTACTCTGGAACATGATTCATAAATAGGCATGACTCGTAATGAAAAGTCCAAAATTTTGGAACACAAAGGATAAGGGTAATACTTACTCATTTCCAGAGTTCATGCGAATTGGATGATAACCACCTGGCGCAGGGATTCCGTTCACTATATGACCACTGGACATACCACAGGCCATAGGGTCTATGTGAGGCTGGCCTGGAGCAGGCATTATAGGCTGCTGAAGTACTGGATACCCCATTGGTAAATTGCTAACTGCACATGAACCAGATTTTCATTAAATAAGCACTTTTTGATTAAGAAAAACAGCCGATAATTTAAGCTGCACTTGGACTATTGCTAAACCATGACGAAGAGTTGCTAGAAGCAAAAGCAAGGCGACTTTGTGCGGGAACCTATATCTTAATAACACAGGTTACTAAATAAAATAGGAACCGAAGTATTATTCTGTTAAGCAGGGATAAAAGTATTAACCTGAAATGAGTATGAATTTAACTAACATACAGCAACCAGTGGATGAACAGTAATGTTTGTTTATCAAAAGTGCAAGCCAAACACATTCTCGAACAACAGATTAAACCAGCATGACAATTGGCTATATTGAGTCAACATTGCACGATTGGCGAGACCACGAAAGAGAAGGAAATCGTCTAACAGAAAATGTGCATACTTCAAGTCAAAGGCAAAGGAAGTATATTAAATCTAAAGAGAACAAAAAAATATAAATTTTAGGCTGAAGACTATTAATTCAGCCACTTTTCTTGGATAGACTAAGAAACATGGACATTACCTGGCATATGATGAATCCCGTTTTGCATTGGAGCCAATGGAACATTTGTAGGTACTGGATATTTCATTAAATTGTACTGGTGTTGCAATAAATGATTGAACAGGATGATCTGTCTTTTCAATTTCAACCGTATATAGTAAGCCCTAAAGAACTCAGAGTTCTCTTCTTCGAGTTTCTGCCATACTGAACATAAAGAAAACATTAAACAAAATGAACACTAGAACTTGAGAACTCAAATGGGTACAACTAGACGTTAATAATCGCAATACACCATATAACAGAAGCTGAGCTCAGAAAGCATATAAAGTTTTTCATTTGTACTGAGCATTTCCAGTAAATAACGATCATCATTGATCAATAGGGCAAATGCATGTGCAAATCAAGGAGAAGCTGTGCCTTTATACTGAAATGAAATTTTTTTGGTCATTAACATTTTGAGCATGGTTATTTAACACCGAGTAAGATGACAGGTTGATACTTCAAGCAGTGGTACAGTATTTCCCCTATCCTATTCTCAAGCGTGTGAAAACAAAACAAAGCTCAACATAAATATAGAGCCAGAAGCCCATTGACAAAACTAGTAAATATAAAAGATAAGTACACATGAATATCATCACCAACAGAATGTGAGAACATTACCTAAGGTAGTGAAGCCAGGTTCTATTCTTGCACGAGTAGATAGAGTCCTAACAACCTCTCCTTTGTTCATGTATAGCTGTAGACAGCGTTCTATCAAATTCTGTACCTGCAACAGGATGTAAAGTTCAGCTAGTTGGCCAAAGCGTAAAACTGTCATTGTAGAGGGATGCCATTCGGTAGCTAGAGAGCTTACAAGTTCAATGTCTTCACGGGAGACCTTCTTATTGTCATTACTTCTTACTGACAAGGAACCAGAATCTCCTGCAGGAGCATCAGTGGCCATTGCATTTGGTTGTTGACTCTGCACTTCATTAGTACCTTGTGCTGATGACTGCAACTCTGTCGTGCTCTGAATATCCTGTAGAAAAGTCCTTAAGTAACATAATTCAACTGCCCGATGAAGGAAAAAAGTGGGTAAATGGCGCCGTTGAAAACAACATCGGTCCATTGTGAGTATATCAGCAAGAAATAAAAATGGAGGCCTCAGTATTGAAGAAAAACTTGTCCAGGAATGGGGGGAAAAAACTGAGGCCTGGGCACTAAAGAATGAATCATTGAAACAAAATGAGAACAATCTCATTGGTGCCACAATTGCTAAGTACATAGATCCATTGCATCAGTGCAATACCATTTTCTTTAGGCTTAAGTGCAGATTTGGTGTAATTGCTCTTATTTACGTCTAGCTACCCCACAGAAATTCAATTTTTGACACGAACAGGCAGGAGAGCTGCCTTTTTTTTGGCAAACATGTAGGAGAGCTGTGTATCATTATATTAAGAAGAAAAAAGGGTAGAACACGCATGGTAAATATTGAGTTAGGCCAGGCTGGGTAGTACACATCCAACAACAAAAAGGACAAATGGCTTATAGAATATCCAATTACCAAAAACTTAAAGAAAATGAACTGTTTAGCATCCAATACAAATTCCATATGGCACATCACTTGCAGTCCGCTTAAGGGAAAAACATGCACTTAAGCTGTATAAAATCTACCAGCAATCAGCCAATCAATTTATTCTGAAGAGAAGGACTGAAGGCAAAAGCGAGCAAACTCACCTGAGCATCCTTCATTGCAGCTTTGTAACATAAAAAGACCTAGTCCTATGAGCCTGACAAGAAAAATATAACAATGGTTATGCTTGGTTTCATGCAAATATAACAGGGAGAAAATAACCATAAAACCACCATATAACTTCATCGAATTCGTGAAAGTAAAATGTATATTCCTACCACAGCATCATAATATTCTTGGAAACAAAGAGATGTTAAAAAAACAGTAACCCTTAGACTAATGGACAACAATGCATCACTAAGTATAATAGTTATTCTGCCAATCGAAACTAGCACTTGCTGCGCTCAACATCCAATAAAAAAAAATCAGATTATAATAACACCCCTCAAAGGAATTCCCCAAAAGTTCGGAAAGGTAAGGAAGCAAACAAAACCTTTTGTTAAAAAACACAGAGGGCCCGGGTTACTTTGAACAATAAGAAAGATACATAAAATTTAGTACAATCGGGGGAAAATACCATCTTTTTGTGAGCTTATTAACAAGCGCACTAGGTTCAGAAGGATTCCCCCCTTAAAGAATCGGCCTTTAGACAAAGTGCAAATTTCGAAGGCAAGATTCTTATAAGGATTCAACTAGATGCTGTTTCCAGGAGGAATATGAATTGGACTAACAAATTGTCGCAGAATCTAAGCCTTAGATTCCGACTTTACACGGAAACGGGAAAGGAGAAAAGGGAGACAAGGAAGGATGCAGGGGCGGCGGACCCAGTATAGGACCTGGGTGTACGCATGGAGATACAGCCGAAGAGAAGGGGCGGACATACCTGGTGGGTGCTCGATCTGGGCACCTGGCGGAGGGCGGCGCTGGTGCTCGGGGTGAATAGAAGACGAAAAGGCAGGGGTGAACGGGAGAAGAGAACGCAGAGGGGGAACGCGTCGGTGTGCGCCGGGAGCGCCCGCCTTCCGGCGACGAGGAGACTGGAAGGCGGCAGGGGCGACACGAACAGCGAAGGAACCACTGGGAAACTGACAGGAGACCTGCGATGCTCCCCTGCGCGGCTGCGCCTCCGTCTCCTGCACGACGAACGGATTGGCGGCTCAACGAGGGAGATACAGTGGCGACTGGCGTGAGCCCCTGCTGCACCGTTTGGTTGTGTGGCAGAGGTGCTTATTATAAGGGAGAGGACAATTTTAAGACGATTAAAAGGTGTCCTGGGTATTAAAGACTAAATATCATAGCTAAAAACTCACACTAACTCTTGTTTAGAGGGAAACGTTGTTTTAATACATTTATCTTTTTTTTTAAATAGTGACTTGTTGAAATTATATTAATTTGATAAACTTTTAATTGGGCGGGAAACATTGTTCATTGGTGAAGGAGTGGTGAAATTGAAATTGTAATTAGCCGACTACATGGAAATAGGAAGACGATGTGGTGAAATTGTACGGGAATGTCGATTACGTGATAGAGCGATCGCGGACAATTATTTCAACTAAGAGAAAGCAGGTAGCGAGTGGCTGGTAATTTCGGTAAAGAAACGACAATGTTAAGCAGAATATTAAAGTTTTGTTTTGTAACTTTGAAATCTAGATTTGATAAAAAAAACTATTTAGATTCAACTAAAAACATAAAAGCATAGAAAACTGTAGTTCTGACCTTGGACATAATAAGATATTTGTCGGTGTCCTGAACCGGCGGTCCGGCACCAACTAGTAAAGTGCTGCATGGTCTCTCTTTCTAGAGGTTGATGCAAGAGGCAACACAGAAACGCACGGTTTATCCTGGTTTCGGCCGCGGAGCCGTACGTCCAGCAAGGGGGTGTGCAAGGGCACTGTATTATCTTGCACCGGAGGTGCCTGTAGTAGGGGGTACAAGCGAGGTGAGAGAGGGAGAGAAGCTTCCAAGTCTCTGCTAGAGGAGAAGTTGATTGAGGCGAGTGCCAATATCGGAGCTCAGGAGAGCGTGTGTGCTCTTGTGAGTTGTGCTAAGTGTGGAGAACAGCCCAGCCGGAGAAGACAGAGACCGCCTCCCCCTTTTATAGACACAAAGAGGGGCAGTGTACATGTACAGGAGGGAGGGAGAAGTCGTCGTCTTCCCCGAATCGGGGCGTGCAGTGGCAGAATACTGTAGAAAGTACACTGTGCCGCACTGGAGAGTGAGGCGCCGGGCGTGCAGCTGTCCTGGGTGTCGTCCTTGGTCCTGCGGAGATCGCGCCGGCGTCCTGCCAGCTCCAGCGGGCAGTATGGTGGTTCCTGTAGAGGGTACATCCTCTAGGCGTGGCGTGGCAGCGTTCCGAGGGTCTTGCAGGTCGGGGTCTTGATCTGGTCAAGGTCCGGACCGCGCGCCCATGACTCATACCAAGAAGACTAATGTGACAAAAGAGGAGATAATTATGAGGCAATTGGTGAAGTTTATAAGATGGTGTGCTGTCATGTAACTTTTTTTAACATGGTAGTAACATAAATCAATACTAGAAGAAACAAATGCAAGTTTCTCTGGAGAGCAGCAGCACCACCAGTCCACCAAGACACGTGCATCTCACGTACATTTTCCCCTTTCGAACGGCGGCTTTTCTGATCGCCAACCAAGACGTGCGTGACCAATCAGTTTGGCACGCAAGAGGCCAGTGGCACCAAAAAAGGTCCTGTCCTGTGACTGTGAGCGTGACAAACCCCTCCGCTCTGACTCTGAGCTTGTAATTGTAGCTTTGCCATTGGCGAAGAAGCCAGCAGAAAGATATGCCTCTCCCTGGATCAGTGTTGGGTGTCGCAGGCCGATCAGTGACCAGTGCCCCGTGCCCAACAACCAAATGTCTCGGCAGATCAAAGTGGCCGCGACAGCTGACGAGCCATCGTCCTGTTCCTGTAGGACAGTAGTAGGAGGGGTCTCTCGCCGGCGGCCGGCCGGCCGGGAAAGCCGCAGGCGGCGCCCACCGGAAAATCAATCCCGGCGGCGGAGCAGAGCAGGTGCGAGCGGCGAGTGACTGCAACCGCGGCCACGACAGCGCTTGCTGTGGCTGGAATGCGCCGCGTCCCGTGCGGTCGTTTTCGGGGAGTCGAGACGAGCAGCTAGCGCTGGCCGGCCGGATAACCATGCATGGAAGAGACTGTTTTGTACTGTACCTGTACTGGCCTGGCCTGCTAGCTGCAGGTCATGGTCAATTCTCCCTCCGGCTGCTCTCCGCCGTCGGATAGCAGAGGGATATTTTCTTTCTGAATGGAAAGAGATGTGTGGCTCGTACTGACCGACCAAGAAGACATGTACTGTTTCATCAGCAAGACGTCAGAGGATTGCTTCTGCAGACTACACAGATTCCAAAATTTTACACCCACAAAAATATCCCATCAAATATTTGGACACATGTATAAAGTATTAATTAAAATATATTTATAAAATCTTTTACACGAATGGATTGTAAGTCGCGAGACGAATCTAATGAACCTACTTAATCTATATTTTGCAACCGTGATGCTACAGTAATCATCCGTTAGTCATGGATTAATTAGATTAATTAGATTCGTCTCGCGATTTACAGTCCATCCGTGCAAAAGTTTTATAAATAAATTTATTAATACTCCAAATTAGCAAGATTGTCTTTCCAAAATTTTTGGCCAAATTTTTCTGGCTAGTGCCATGGGCAACTCATTTGGTAAAAAGGGAAGAAGAGTGACATATAACTTGAGGGCCTGAACTTGTGTGGCAAATTACTAGCTTCTAATTTCAGCATGGCGAGATTAATTTGGGACTTCTAGAAATGGATTATTGTTCATTATACAATTGGTGGCTTAAACTTGAAACGAAGGCATCAATCAGGATTAAATGTTATGCCCCCCCCCCCCCCCCCCCAAAAGAATCAGAAACAATGATTTCCCAACAAACCTTGTACCGACAGAGAGATGCCTGGCGAGCTGAGAGAGCCAGTGGTCCTGCTACATGTTCACATGACCTCTCCTCTCCCCACCTTCAATTATTGGGGAAAAAAGGTACGGGCCACTCCATTGCACAAGTTGAGAAATATGTCGACACATTCTTTTCTTTTCTTTTCTTGCTGTGGAGAGAGAGAGACTTGAGACATATTACTGTACTTAAAAAAACAGAGTTCAGAAAGAATAGGAAAGAGGACATATCACTGTACTGCAGGTCAGAAGATAATGTTCCTGTCATCCTGTGGTTCAGCCCTCAATTCCTTGTTCTCTTAAGAGCAACTCCAGCAGACCCTCTATCAAACCCTCTATTCCAAATTTAAAGGGTGAAATAAAAAAAACAACTCCAGCAAACCCTCTACTTGAGTCCCTAAACTAAGGAGACCTCCAAATCTCCCCCTCCACCCCCTAGGACTGGGGGGTCTCTAGGGACACGGCCGGCTCATGGTTTTTAAAGGCCCCAGGGCGAGCTAGACACTATAGGCCCTATAGGCTAACTATTTTTCATTTGAGATAATAATTAAAAGAAAGATAGAAATTCTAATATTATATTTAATTCATAAAGAATAAAGATGTTAATATTATAAATTAAAATAACAAAAGCATAAAACTATTATTATGAAGATGTGAGTTAGATTACCCTAAATAAGAATCAAACTCCAATGACTTCATGTATAATAATCCTTCAGTTTTTCTTAAAGAAATTTCTACGAGCATTTTTTGATGAAAAATCACTAAGGACAATTAATCAAATAAGAACCCCCTAGCAATATAAAAACTGTAGCAAACTATTTATTAGAATATATTTGTGCTTAGCAATTAAAAAAATTAAGAACCTAATTAACAATTAGTCAAACAATCAGTTATGAAACCTAACAATTAGAAAATTGAACTTATAGCTCATTATCTGCAACCTGTTAGAGCGCTAGTGCTAGCGCCTAGATAGTAGATGCTTGCGCACGCCGCGGTGCTGCGGTGGCACCGCACTGGCCAGCGTGCATATACGTGAGTGCGTGCCGAGTGCGTCGGACTTAGGTCTCTGGTTTTTGCTGTCCAGTCGTTTGGAGACTTAGAACACCCGACGCCAAATTCGGGCGAAAGCAGATGAAAACGACACCCCAAACCTTGAGCTGCGATCATGATACGGGAGGGCAAAAGTGCAGAAGACCTGCATAGCTGGCTGCGTACCTGCTACCTACTTGTATACTCCGAGTTAGACTAAATATTAATACATAGTACATACTAGATCTTGGGCCCCCTACTCCGTGGGCCCCGGGCCGTCCCCCTGGCTGCCCCTCCCCTTAAGCCGGGCCTATCTAGGGAGCCCTCCATCCGTGGGCCCCACTCACCAGCCCCTCTAGACTTGGATGAGGGCTCAAATATGAGAGTTTCTGCTGGAGTTGGATGTATTATTGGAGGGTATGAGATGGGGACTAGCCCCCAAAAGCTATATGAGGGATGTGATTTGGGGGCTATTGCTGGAGATGCTCTAAAAAGATTTGATGAGAGAAAGAAAGCCCAATGAACATTTCCTTCAGCTCATGGAAATGACAGAACCGAGTATCTATTATCTTATTATTTGGCCAACAAATGGAGTCTCCATGTTCGCTCTCAAGGCCTAGAAATTCCCACATTAATAAAAAAATATAGAAAAATAAAAATTACCCACTACTGTCATTATAATAAAAATTAGCCTAAAATACTCCTATGCCTAATTGAAAATCACCCACCAATGCTATTATGAAAAATTAAATATAAATACCATTTAGCCTAAAATACCCTGTGCCTAATTAAAAATCACTCACCAATGTCAATGTCATTATGAAAAGTCAAATATAAAATACTATTTAGCTATGTATCAGTTACAAACATATACTATTAATAAAAATATAAAATACCATTTAGCTATGTATCAGTTACAAACATATACTATTAATAAAAACTAATGCTAACAGAAATCAGTCAAAATAAAATTAAAATAAAAATAATTATATGCATAATATTATTAAAGCTCAACAATTTAAATTATTATTATAAGTAGAATATATTTGAATTGTTTTAATTAACAAATAATTTTTAAGTAAGGATATAATGATATGCAAATTTTTAAATTTTCAATACTAGCCACGTAACTACACGGACTATACACCTAGTTAACATTGAATTAAGTAACTTTTGGGAAATCAAGTAGTGATCCGCAAAAGGATCCAAACCTTACTTTCATCATGGGTGTTCCTGAATGTGAACAAGCCTTCTCTGGAAACAAGCAGAGAAGGAAGCAATTGGCCGTGTTTAGTTCCAAATTTTCTCTCTCCAAACTTCACTATTCACCTATCACATTAAATCTCTTGCCTCATGTATGGAGTATTAAATGTAGGTAAATAAAAAAAACTAATTGTATAGTTTTGATGTACACGACGAGACGAATCTTTTGAGCCTAGTTAGGTCATAGTAGGACAACAATTAACATAAACAAACAAAAAGTGATACAGTGCTATAGTGTTCGTGTTCGATGTAACTTTTTTACCACTTTTCATGGATTCATGGTGGCTCTGGCTCCCAGGCACACAGAGCTACCCTGTAAAGTCAACCTACTAACCCTAGCGAGTAGCGACGCAGATGGACACCGTCACCATCCAACAGCAAGCTAGCATCTGCATCCGCATGTGGGTTCACGCAAGTGCCGTGACAGCGCTCGCGCTGTGCCCGCAAGTCTGGCCCGCCGCCGGGGAGGGGACGTGGTGCACAGGAGCAGTTTCGTTCGACGCTTGGCCAACCGGAGGAGGCGCAGCGAGGTGAACTGGCGGCCGATCTACCCTGCTGCTCAGGCTCAGCCCTTGCGACTCGTCAAGGGGGCCATCGCGAAAGCGACGGCGAGGCCGACAGGGCTTGTTCCTTTCCTCACCGGTGCTCGCTCTCGGCGTCTTTCTCGCTCCCCCGGCGACGTCGTCCCGGCGCGAGATATTCTCGTGGTCGTGGCCGCTCCGGCGTCGAGGCGGGCCGTGTATGCGCCGTGTGCGTGCCACAGGCCGTGCGGCGCAGGCATGTTGTGGCCGCGGCAGACGACCGCGGCCGGGATCCGATCTGCCGGAGCCTGACGCGAGCGACAAGTGAATTGATGAGAACAGTATCGCGCGCGCGCGCGCGTCGATCGGGACCTTGCCCGCCACGGCCCACTGCCGCTGTCCAGGGCCCTGCTCCGGCGAGCCGGTGCCGTTCGTCCATCTCCCCGGCCGGCGACGACGATGCCCTGCCATCGATCTGTCATCTCACTCAAAGGGTCGCCCGCCAGGCCTGCCGAAACAGCGTGCGCCGACGGCCGTTTCTGAGCAGCACCATCCCCAGCCGTCTGCTCGTCTGACACACGGCGGATTAGGACGTAAGCACAAGGAGGAAGACGATGGGTCTGATGGCCCATTTGTTCGTCGCCCATGCATCATTCAGATTCCGCACCGTCGGATTGAGCTGCCTAGAAGACGGCGACAGTCGACGACACCAGAGGCGCTCCACACAGGCCAGGCAGGGGGTGGTTACGGTGGCCGGCCGGGGACAGGGCCCGGAGGAGTGCCGCGCGCACAGGCGGCGCAGCGACGGTTAGCTCGACGGGCGGGCGCGACACGCGGCGGGCCGGCGGCGAGCGAGCGTGGCCACCGCGGGGGTCACTCGTCGGAACGGTGGACGGATCCGGCGGGTGGGGCCCGGCCCGGAGATATGGTCGCCACCGTGTCCCCCCGGGCCCAGGGATCGGAGCAGGGCTTGACGGCCCCGTCCCCGTTGCCAAAACCGCCCGCCGCCCGAACGCGACGGCGGTTTGTTGCCTAGCAAGGTAGCGTCGTAGCTTTGGGTTAGCGTCAGCCGATCTCTCACCTGATAGTGCATTTCGTCGCATTCCTGTCCCTAGATAGTGATCCGGCCTAGATACCCTAGGCCACTTAATTACTACACTTATGCTTGAATGAGAATAGAGTTTATTTACGAGTTGAGACAAGTTGATGCAACTGACCGTGCACGCAAGATTTGGCACAGCAATACAGCATTTTAAATGGAACACACAAGATCTCGATGGTGTGGCCACAAAGATATGTTGTGTATGTTCATGTGCGTATGTTCGTAGAGGTGAGTACAAGGATCAATATGTTTTGGGAAGAAGAAAAAAAATATTAAGCAACTCCAAGAGACTAGGTATAATATTAGTTAAATATAGAGTTTTACCTCCTTTGTATAATATAGAAAATCTCCAAAAATGATGAGAAAACCACAATAGCCACTCCAAAATCGTGGTGTCCATAATTCAAACGACATCCACATCAGAGCCAAAACCGGCGCGCTGGAGGGCGATGGGCACTCGGTTTGCCCCCACTCCACAGCCACTGACAAGGGGACCCCATGGACTGGTTGAGTCAAAATCGGCCGGCTGCTAGTTTGACCGGCCAATTCCTCGCCAGCGGCAAGGTTCCAGTGAGGAAGAAGAGGTCGGCGAGTATCCTCAAGGTGAGGGAAACCCATTCCTCACCTAGACTCGGTGGGTGTGCGATTGAAGGCGGCTGGTGGCATGCGGCGACGGCGCCGGTGCAACTGGAAGCGACGAGAGCGGCAACTGGGCGGCTGGGGAGGTAGGGTGAGTAGAGGAGGTGGTGCGGGCGAGGGTGAATCGGGTCGAGGTGATCTGTAGCAGCGAGGCCCTGTCGGCGTCGAGCTCGGCTCGAACAGAATGGTGGTGGCGACGACGAAGGGTGGGAGCATGCAAGGAAGGGAGGATGGAAGAGTGCGAGAGAGAGATGACGAGGTGGAATTGTTTGGTAAAGATGCCGAGCAGAGGGAAGTTGTGAGGAAGATGACGAGGCTATTGGATTGGCTATTGATCCGCCTTTTTTACCGATGCAAATCGTTTTAACCAACTTCTTGAAGTTGCTCTAACACATAAAACGCTTGAAGTTGCTCTAACGCATAAAACGAAACTGGGGCAAGCTTACATGCTATATAAACCGGACCCAAGTAGCCCAATTGAAGAAGGAAAAAGTCCCTTTTACCTCCCTGAACTATGGGACGAGTTCGCGTTTCCTCCTTAGACTACAAAACCGTCTGTTTGTACTCCTCGAACTCGCAATACCGGACATATCACCTTCTTGACTGGTTTCCTCAAGTGGTTTTCCTTCTTTCTTTTATATTTATTTTGGTTGAATTTTTGAAAAATCATAGTAAATCATATAAAAATCATAAAATAGAAAATCCAATTTTGTTGGACGCTATATGACTAGAACTATCAACTGAACATATGATATGGTATACTTTAGTACAAAATTTTTTCTGTAACTTTAGATATATACCTATAATTAATTCAAAGCTAAAGTTTGTGCAGTCCAATTATGGTGAAAATTTTGTGGTGGGCTAATTTATTGCATTTTTGAGCTGTAATAAAAATTTCAACCTCATTGGATCATGCATGCTTGAGTTATAGATTTGTCTAGTTAAACATTTGAAAAATTTTAGTAAATAAAAAACAAATCATAAAATGAAAAATCTATTCTTTTTGATTCACCATGAGCAGATCTATGCAATGAACATATTATATGGTATTAATTTAGTATAATTTTTTTTGTAGATTTATATATATACTTGTTTGTAATTAATTCGTAGCCACAATTTTCATGGTAGAATTATGGTGAAATTTTTATTGTGGACTAATCATTACATGCTTGATCTACAATAAAAATTTCATTCTCATTGGTTCATGCATGCCTAAGTTATAGATTTATCTAGGTTTATCAATATATTTATTTAGGTTTACCTAGACAAATCTATAACTCAATCATGCATGATCCAATGAGCATAAAATTTTTATTACATGTCAAGAATGTAATGATTAGACCACCATAAAATTTTCGCCATAATTGGACCACACAAACTTAGCTATGAATTCATTACAGAAAAGTATATATCTAAATCTGCAGAAAAAATTTTGTCCTAAAATATATTATATATTATATAATATATTCATTGCATAGATCTAGTTACGTGGAGTCCAAAAAAAATTTGATTTTCTATTTTATGATTTTTATATGATTTACTATGATTTTCAAATATTCAGCCAAAATAAATATAAAAGAAAAGAAGGAAAAAACCACTTAGAGAAACCAGTTAAGGAGGTAATATGTCCGATATTGCGAGTTTGAGGAGTCTAATTGGATGGTTTTGTGATCTAGAGAGTAAAGGTGGACTCGTCTTGTAGTTCAGGAGGTAAAAAAGACTTTTTCCATTCAAGAATACTACCATGGCTTAGCGGCGAGTCCCAAGCCCAACCGAAAAGGAATGGAAACCAAACAGCACTTCTGGTCGATCCACCCAACCAATAAAGGCCCTAAGCAGCCCAGGTCTTCAGGGTCGACGACGGGATCTTTCTCATCCCAATCAAGCCCACGAGAAACATCTCAAGGCCCAACTGGCAAAACCCCAAGCGCCTCCCCACACCACCTAGTCGGATCGTCGGGCACAAGCTCAAGCGGCGAAGAGCGAGCGCCGGGCTCGGGCCGCATCGGGCGGGAGGACGGAGTAGTTCGCCCCGCCCCCCCCCCCCCCCCCTCCCTACAGCAAAGATGCCGCTGTACGACTGCATGCTGCTGGTGAAGCCGCTGGTGACCAGGGAGGCCATGGCCGAGCTGGTGGCGCGGGTGGCGCGCCGTGCGTACCAGCGCAACGGGGTCGTCACCGACGTCAAGTCCTTCGAAAAGGTGCAGCTCGCATACGGCATCAAGAAGCTCGACGGCCGCCACTACCAGGTCCGCCCCCGCCTCGCCCGATTCGCTCTTCTTTAACTCCGATCCTCTTCTCTCATTCGTCACCGTCGCGGAGCAAGCCGAGCTCTGGTGTGCCCTGCTAAATGGATGTTCTGGTGGAATTGTGTTAGACGAAATGCCTAAGCGGGCTGTGGGTTCGGGGGTCTCGGAATTACTATTTCGCAGTGGATGGTGCCTTCGACGTGTTCGATGAAATGGCCAAATAGATTTCACCGTAGGATTCATCAATGCTGGAGGGCATTAGCTTTTGCATTTCTTCTTTAGGCGAAGATGTTAGTATTGTTGTGATTGTTCTCTTGCATGGAACTAGTGTTCTGTAGTCCAAGATCATGATCGCCCTGATGGAGTGCTTCAGATAACAATACCTAATTGTTGATGCAAAACTCTTCATCGGCTTCGTCTTTCCTCCGGAGTTCCCGTAATTGTTTTGCAAAAATCTGGTGTCAACACTAACTCAAAACAGTTCCAACAATTTGTCTGTCACTCTCAACTACCTTAATAATACATGTTCCTGATGCCATGTTACATGTGGAATGATGGGCATTCATCAGTTTTTTTTTTTTTTTGCCTAGTTCATGTTTTTGTTCTCGGTTATACAATTCTTTGACCAAGCCTTTTGTCACAAAAGGTTTATTAAGCTACGGTATTAAGATCTTTAACTTAGCTGGACAGAAGTATTTCTAGGTAGTGTAAAGTGCAAATATTGCAGATGATAAAACAGTTCATCTGTTCCAAGCATGTTTAGGTTTACTTTGCATTAATAGCTACATTTTTCAGCCTGCAAATCATTTTTCCAGACCAAAGGCCTAAACTTGGACTTGCTTTTGTTGGAAGTGAACAAACTAACTGTTGCATACAACAATTAGGTCGTATGAAGTTCAGAACAGTATCCGGAAGGCATTGTCTCACATAACAGTATACCATTTCAACTATGGCTCGAGTACACACTACAGAGCTTTGGAATTTAAGTTTGGACCTTCTTTGCCACTCTTTAGTGCTCTATACCAAAACTGTATATTGCCTTTTGAGTTAGGCACATCAATTCGATTATCTGTATCTATTAGCAAAGGTTCGGAATATTACTTCTGCCTTGTAATTCTCTCCCTCTGCTAGGTTGCCATTTATGGCATAACCAATCATAATAGTAGTTCCACTTTTCTTTCTGAGTTCTGACTTATGGTATCCTTTTCCACTTCGCTGATGTGGGATCATTGTTTTGCTACAGCATTTAAAAAAAATTCATATCAACATTGTGGTCGAAAGTTCAAGTATCGCTTCACAGCTTGGCACAAGATAATGATTAATCAGTTATAGCATATTACATATAGCTTCATTAAATATTCCAGGATCAGGTGATTGTCTTTTTAGAAAGGTTTCCCTGCTTTTATAGAAAGCATATAGAGTTTTGAGTACCGATTCAGCTACTAGATACTCAGAGCTACATGAGTCTTCCTGGGAATCATTCCTTGGCATCTTTCGGCATTCCTTCAGCCATGTCTTCACCCATGTAACTTGTGAACACAGTGACTTCAACTCTGCGGTTCAATGTACTTCGTGAAAATATTCTATTTCGAGATCAGCCGATTGTTAGCAAGTACTATAATTCTAGTTTTGACAATTTGTGTGTAAACACATCCGACCCTCTTACTTACAATGGGAAGATTTAGTACTATTAGAGTTTTGTGTTTTAAAACATAGAGTTAAGGTATTTATTGTGAGATGAGTTTTACCTTACAGTGTCTTTTGGAGTAAGTAAAAATTGCTGGCTGCATCAACCTCTAGACATCTTATGTTCGGGCTGTAGCTTCCAGCTTGTATGCAGTTGTGATGGATTTCAGTTTAACAAGGCATTGTTGGATCTTGGGTGGCAGTACCAGTATGACTTTCTCACTTTGTTCTTGGTCCCTGTGAGCTTTGTATAATGCAATCCTTAGTTGTCCTCTGGTAACCTTGACTGTCATTGTGTCATGCTTGAGCCATTCTCTTTAAACTGTTTCTTTTTTATGATAATAATAAGGCTGGAACCGATTTGGTGATTTTTTATGAAAAAGGAAAATTATGATGTTATAACTTTAGAGAATGTCTGGCTTGAGTGTTTTTTTTTTGATTCTGCAAAGAATGTTTACTTTTTCAAATGGATTGCCTATAGTGTAACCGTGGCAAAAAAAAAAAGGCAACAAAAATGCTTCTAATAATCATCGGGTGCTAATAAGTGGAGTTGACATGTAAATTGAATTTAGGGTTTTTTGTGTGTGGCACACCCTCAAAACATGAATTTGTGCGCAGCACACTCTACTCTTCGATTTTGTGTTTGGCACATCACCAAAACGTGATTTGGTACGTAGCACACCACCTCCAATAAACAATCGTTTTCCATCCCAGGAGGCGAGAGAATAATTGCAGAAGGACAAAAATACCCATGGATTCACCAGCTCCGTTCGCTCAGCAGCACCGGTACCTCCTTATCTGTTTGTTGCAACCTTATCCCGTAGCAAGCGGCGGGAGCGAGCGTGCGGTGGCAGGCCAGCCGCGCAGCCAGGCGAGTGCGGGCGCATGGCGGAGCTGGCTGGTGCACGGCTGGAGCGGGCGCGTGGCAGGAGCGAGCGGGTGCTGGCGCGCGGCGGGAGGGCGCTGGCGCGAGGCGGGTGGGAGCGAGCTCGCGGCGGGCATGGACGCGCTGCCGGCAGGGGCAGGCTCGCGCGGCGGGGCCCAGGCGCGTGCGACGCGGGCCTGCGCGCGGCTCCTCAGGCTCGCGCCCCGAGCCTCTCATCACCATTCCGCACAAGCAAGCACGAGCAGATCCTCAGGTGGGAGCAGATCCACTAGCCAGGTGCAGAGAAGATCACTTCCTCCTTGCTGACCCCAAACAATCCGATGTTGCCTGAATGTTGTGGCTGCAAGACTAGCCGATGGCATGTTCCAGGCTCTTTTAAACAGGCAGGGGTATTTCCGTCTTTTTACCCCTTGTTCTCTCACCTCCCAGGCTGCAAACGATTTGTTTATTGTGGGCAATGTGCCACACACAAAAGGAAGCATTCAGGGTGTGATGTATACTATATCAAGGATTGGGGTGTGCAGCGCACAAATAGAGGTTTTCAGAGTGTCCTGGAGACAAAACCCTTGAATTTATTAGTGTTTCTGCTTCATTCATGATCGATGGAAGTATTTTGTGATGAGCTGATTTACCATTAAGCAAAAAGAAAAAAAAATGTCGTTGCTTTAGGGTGAACATAGACTTAGTGGTCACGTACTCTTCTAAGGATTTGCTGGTTCAGCAGATAATTAGAATGGTTAAAGCATTGATAGAGACACAATGAATGCTTTCAGTTACCTGCCAATGATGAAGCTTAAAGCATTTCCAGGTTTTATTTTAACCTATTGTCTGCATGGATGGCGAAAACTGATATCTGCATATATATATGTTTCTTTTGCTGAACACATATTCGTTTACATGAACCTGGTCTTGTGTAGGTGTCTTAAAGATTCTTGTCCCATTTACAGGGCCAGCTTATGCAAATGACCATGATGGTTCCACCTTCCTTCACTCAAGAACTCCACTATCTGAACAAGGAGGACAGGCTGCTTCGCTGGCTGGTTGTGAAGCATAGAGATGCAGTATACGGTCTGGAGTTCATCAACGAGGATGATGGGAGGAACGAGATGAACGGTTTCAGTCTCGCTCATAAGAAAGTTGACTACGATATCGAAGAATGCTCTGATGACTCTGAGTCAGAGTTCATGACCTCCTCTGACGAGGATTCTGACAACTACAAGTATGAGGGCGAGGAGAAGTAGAATTGCTTGTCCAGAATTCTGCAGTTTCTCTTTATTGGCAGATATCTTTTCTTTCCAACCATATGTTAGTCTTCCTAATACCACCCGCTATAGTAGGATGAGGATTGACAAGCAGAACCTATGGACTTGATTGTCACATATTTTTGCATTCCAGAGTATGCCTGTAATGTGAAGTTTCAGGCGTGCTCTTGTTCTGGCAAAGCATGTTGTATGACCCTGTACGGTAGGTTTGAATAAGCTACAAATCTTTTAGTGCTAACAGTTGCTACAAGGTTCTTTCATACACCGCTCTCTGATGATTTTACATGTGACAGCAGCATCCATTGATCCATTCCCTACGTCCTACGATTGCAACGACACAGGTGTCTCATTTATTTCATCTTTAGTTCAATACAGTAATAATTTGTACAAAGAAGTGTGTTGCTGCTACGTTCTCCTAGTAGGTTCCAATATACAGAGCAGGCGCCAAACAAGGATCAAACCCTCGGCGGCCATGGCCGGCGAGGACGGATCAGAAGCGATCCGCCAGCCCCCAGAGCCACCCCAAGATGCCGTCGTCGGAGTCCGAGTCGCAATCAGAATCCGAGTCCGTCTCGTACGGCCGCTCCTCCACGTCGTCTGCCTTCTGCGCCACCGCCGGCTGGGTCCACACGTCCAGCGCCTGCGGCTTCTTGGAGGCGCCCAGCGCCACTAACGCGCTGCCCACGTGCGCCGGCTCGCCGCCGCACCGGAAGACGAGGCACAGCATGGGAGGACCGCTGCCGGGGCTCCTCCTCGCGGGCGGGGTCCTCCTCGGGCACGGCGAGGGTGGTGCCCTGCTCAGCCGCCTCATCGCGGTCCGGTCCGCGCCCCACCGCCGGCTTGGGCAGCGGCTCCGCGGCCGCCTCGCGGTCGACGACGGCGTGACGTCGACTGCAGAGACGAGGACGAGCAGAGTGGCCGAGCAGCAAGCAGGCAGCGGGCAAGCTGGGTTTCTTGCAACAACATAATCGAACCAAATGGATGCCATGTTATCTTTATCGACTACTTGATCCATGTGAACGTGATGCAAGTCCGCTGGTGAGCTTGTTCGGTTAGATATTTATTCATTTCGGACAAGAAGTGATAGAAACAATAAGAAATATAATAAGAGATCGAAATTCATTCCGAATCAAAAACTAATTGCAATAAAATAAATTTATGATAGCTACATTAAAAGATCAGTCAATTCATGAGTCTAATGGTGTGAAATTAACCCCGATCTCTTATTGTACATTTATGAGTCTATTTTGTTGCAATTAGTTTTTGACCAGAATAAATCTCGGTCTCTTGTTATATGTATTATTATTTCTATCATTTTTGGTCCAGAATGAACCCATATCTAACCGAACAAGATCTAATAGAAGTTTTGTACTAACTGTTTTGAAGTGAATAAATTAATTTTGCTTTTTTAATGAAAGTGGGTTTAGTTGTCCTATTTTTTTTAATAAGCATCGACTTTTTTTCCCCTTGCAGGCGTACATAGATGGTTTTTCCCGGAAGATGCGTAGGACGGGCTTAAGGGAGAATAAAGTAAAAAAAAACCTTGGAGATGGTAATATACAAGTACTACTAGTAGTAGCAGATAGCTTGGTGACAGCATTCTTCAGACTTTCAGAGCTTGGACGTGATGCAGGTTCTGGCTACATTGTCAATGAAGTTGTTTTAATTTGATACCCCCACCACATGCAGTTGCAACGTATCTATTTCTCATTGGTTTGGTATTAATTTGTCATCCGTGTGTCCTTGAATCTTTACAGAGCACTTGTCACTGTTGACGTGTCATCTGTACATTGGATCAATTCAACAGTCCGAAGAACTCAAAAAGAAGTTATCGATCAAATTTAATTTCAATATCTTGCATTTGGATACTTGAAAAGTAAGTTTGTGCTATTTTTTTATAAAAAAATTAAATAACAAAAAATATTCTTACATACTCCCTCCATTCCAAACTGTAAGTTATTCCAACTTTCTTGGAGAATCAACACATTTTAAATTTGACCAAGTTTATGCAATAAAGCACTAACATTTATGATACCAAATAAGTATCATTAGATTCTTCATTAAATATACTTTCATAGTATATCTATTTGGTGCTATAGACTTTTGTAATCTTTTCTATAATTTTAGTCAAATATATTTAACTCTCCAAAAAAATTGGAATCACTTACAATTTGACACGGATTGAGGGAGTACCGAAGATAGTAGGAATTCCACGGAAGAAAGCATAATTCCTTCAAGATAATGGGGGTAATTCTGGAGTTCCAAAGCGGACCTAGCTAGGCCTTCTTCGAGTAGATTAGCTGGAGTCCTGCTCATTACCGGAAACGGCATAGTTGTCATATACCTAAGTCTTTACCGTGTGCTTAAGCTCTTTGCCATGTGCTACACACGGCAAAGTCTTCGCCGTGAGCAATAGAGGCTTTACCGACTTACCGTATGTCTGTGGCACATGACAAATAAGCTCAATCCCGTAGTGGCTGAAGATTTACAAAATTCAAAAATAGCATATACAGATATATAATATTGCTTGCGGTGTCACTGGGGCCAAGCATATATATAATATAATGTCGAACGATCAATAGTGTGATGGACTGTGCTTCGTCTCTATCCGTCCAGGAGTAGTCTTGTGTCGGCTACAGCTCCGGCACCGGCAGCCAGCGTATGTATGTCTTCCATGCCTCTACGTATATACATACTAAGCTAGAGGTCGATGCATGGATGCCTTGTTTTTCCTAATAGCACGCACTGTACATCTATTATCTTATTATTTGGCCAACAAATGGAGTTTCCATGTTCCCTCTAAATGTCTAGAAATTCCCACGTTAATAAAAAAAATACCCACCTGTTATCGCCATAATTTAACAGGTTAATTAATGGGCCGCGAGTGAGTTGGGCTTAATGAAGAAATTGAAGAAGGCTTACGAATCGGCTCCTGCGTGAGCATTTGGGCCATGTGGGCTATGTATCCTTAGATTTAGTTGGACACATTAGTTTAGATTGTTTCCCAAGTCTCCGGACTATAAATATGTATCCTATGGTATTTGTAAAAAAAGAGAACGTCATCACGTTTGCAATCAACAACTCTCGGCGCATCGCCACCCCTAATTCTAGGGTTTCATCCAAGTAAGCGCCATGCTGCCCTGATCGCTTCTTCCGATCAGGGCAGCGTTGTTCTTGCTTTTACCTTGGTATTACTCGTACTGAAGTATTTTTGATGGCGAGTAGTACTAGTTATCTTGATGTTCGTAGCATGACTTTTAGTAGATTCATTATGCTTTTGTTGCTTACCATCTACGAATATCATGTTATTTCTGTGCAGCCATGTTTTAATCTTATGCTAATCCTTGTTGCCTAGAATTAGTTGCACGGAGACAACACCCTGCTTCTTTTCCATCTAGTAGATCTAATCTGTTACGGTTTGTTCTTATGCTTAAGAATTGGCGTAATATCTACTAGGTTAGGCCTTGCAAACGGGTTGGATGATCCGGTGACGTATTAGATGCTTTGTCTTAGTCTTAACAGGGAATTGATCCGGGAATCAGCTTTAGCTTGTTCTTAGGCCTCTATTCTGGTTAAGGTTTAGTTATTTATTACGCTCATTAGGCCCAATTACGTGTAGTATGTTCCGATCTAGCAGTGAGGCTTTTACCGTCGTGGATTAGATTAGCTAGATTTAATTGAAGTAGTTTTACAGTTATTTGCCTTATTTATCAATATCCGGATATAAGCAGATCCAATCTGACACCGGGACTCGATCGGCTCTTTAAAGGCGATGCAAGAGTCGTCCCGGGGAGCCGACCACGGCTCGGACTTATGTTTCCACGTGTTTGTGTATGCAGGCAAATCGTCGCAAGCACGTTCGCACCTTCCTGATCGGGTATAAGTCAGATGGCACGCCCTGCGTCTTACAAAGCCGCGGCGTGTGCTGGAATTGCGGGCCGTTGACGAGGGAGCAGTGCCTGCCAGCACCCCGGCGACCTACCGGCTCTTCGTGTTGCCTGTCGCTACTCGCCGTTGGATTTTGACCGACAACAAATTCTGGCACGCCCGGTGGGACCTTCATCAACAACAACGCCCGCCGCAGAGATGACTAGACCTCAAGACCAAGCTCCTGTTCCACCGGTCACCAAACTGCATTGCAATCTAGGCCGCAAGTATCGTACTCGTTCGCGGCAGCAGACCGCAGAGTTCGCCGATCTACGTCGTCTACAAGATTGGCGGTGACCCTGGAGAAGACTAGTTCCTGAACGAGCCGCCTAAGGAGATCCCACATGGCTACACGTGCGTGTACATACCTGACAGCATCAGCCCAACACGCGCGGGGCAGCTGGTGGGTACTGGAGCTTCAGGGGCAGACGCGGAGAAACAGGCATGGCTGGCGAAGTACGCTACCGGGCCGAGTGCTGAGCCCTCGGCCCCAGGAGTTCTTAGTGTGGAGCAGGTCAGTGCAATACTGAGGGACCAGTTTGGCATCCTGCCCAAGAGAAAGGCAATCCGCTATTCCAAGCCGTATCCAAGTGATTACGACTTGATCCCATTGCCACCCAAGTATCGGCTCCCGGAGTTCACCAAATTCAGCGGATCAGAAGGAGCCAGCTCCATTGAACATGTGAGCCGATACCTGACACAGCTCGAGATGATTTCAGTGTCGGATCCTCTGAGGGTCCATTTCTTCTCCCAGTCTCTCACATGTTCGACTTTTGGTTGGTATACATTGCTGCCCCCAGATTCTATCCAGACATGGAGGCAGCTGGAAGATCAGTTCCACACCCAGTATCATTCAGAGGCTGCCGAAGCCGGGATTGCTGACCTCGCCCAAGTCAAGCAGAAGCGAGGGGAAAGTGTCTCAGAGTACGTACAACACTTCCGAGAGGTCAAGAACCGATGCTACTCATCGCGCATCACAGAGAAGAGGGCAGTTGATTTGGCAGTTCTGGGACTCGCTAAGCCGATCAAGGATCTGGCTTTTCAATTGGAATTCACTTCTCTGGCACACATGGTGCAGAAGCTCACGGCGTATGAACACTACCACCCTGATCTATACTAGGAAAAATTCAAGTGCCATGTCAATATGGCCCAAGCAGGTGATTCCGATGATTCTGGCGAGGAACAAGAAGTGGCTGTGGCAGAGTGGACCCGGGGGGCAAACCCCGTCCCGTGCAAGTGGGTCAAACAGAAGGGGCTTGTGAAGGGCTTTGACTTTGACGTGGCCAAGGCAGAGCAGATATTCAACTTACTGCTCAAGGAGAAGCAGTTGAAGCTCCCAGAGAATCACAAGCTGCCAACGACGCAAGAGCTGTAGGGGAGGCTGTACTGCAAGTGGCACCACTCGTTCACCCATGCCACAAATGACTGCAAGGAGCTACGTCGACAGATCCAATCGGCTATCGAGCAAGGCCGATTAATTCTAGCCCAACACACGATGAAGGTGGACAGTCAACCATTCCCACAAGCTAACATGGTGGAACTGTCGGATCTTGGACCTAAGGGCCAGAACTTGGCGTTCCAGATCAACATGGCGGGACCCATGCGCCGCCATGACGAGCAGAGGAAAGAGGCCGCTTCTGGCAAATGGCCCCAGAATGAAGACGAGCCGGAGCAGCAATATGTTACTGAAGAACAAGTGTGTCACATCCGCAATCAACTCCCATCTTCTAATCGGCTTCTAGAAAAATACCAGTACCAGTACAAGTTGCGCCGCCGATATGAATCGGAAGAGAAGGAGTATGAGCACCGCACAGGGAGGACGCTGGGGAGGCGCCAGGCTATACGCGACCACTAGCATTGCCCGTTCTTCAGGTACTATTGGAATTCCGGCATGAGCCGATTGCCTACTATAGATGATTGCTTGGAGTGCAGGCCTCGGGGACGCCAGCCAGTCGAGACATCAGTATTCCAGCGCTTGGGGCCCAGAACACGTGACGACGACCATGTTAGGCGGCCATCCAGGGATGATCTTGATCTAGAAGAGGAAGATAAGTATCATCGTCCACGATGGTGTTAGACGGGCTCAGCCGCTCACAGAAGCGCAGGGTGCAGCGCTTACGCAATCTCGAGGAGGCGGAAGCAAGGTACCTCGAAATGCTGAGGAAAGCGCGTCCAGATCTCGCGGAGCAAGTCAGGCACCCGCGAAGGGTGGAAAGGCGCCCTCCAAGGAGGGAGTGGCGCCCCCAAGCAGCCAAGAGCCGATGACAAGCCATTGGCTGATGTGAACATGGTGTTCATGCTCCCGTCGGAGTTTCGGGCGCCTCAACCGGAGGAATTGGCCATCGCGCGGCTGGATCTCGGTCCACAGCCGATCATCTTCGAGAAGCCCAAGGAGAAAAGCTACAAGCACCCGAAGGGATTGTATCTCAAGGGCCTCATCAATGGCAAGCCTGTGAACAGGATGTTGGTCGACACTGGCGCCGTAGTCAATCTGATGCCGTACTCAGTGCTGCGCCGGTTGGGTCGTTCCGCTGCTGATTTTATCAAGACCAACGTGATGCTCAATGATTTCAACGGCCAACCGTCAGAGGCGCAGGGCGTCCTCAATGTGGAGTTGACAGTTGGCCGCAAGATCGTCCCAACCTCGTTCTTCATCGTCAACAGTAAGAGTACATACACAGTGCTGCTTGGAAGGGATTGGATTCACGCCAATTGTTGTGTTCCTTCCACGATGCACCAGTGTTTGGTCCAGTGGGATGGCAATGAAGTGGAGGTGGTCCGTGCAGATGACTCCAGCGAGGTTTCGCTCGTAGATATGAACGCCTGGGACGCGGAAGCACAAGAATCGATCTCAGGGATCGCGCTGGAAGACTGTGATCGGATCGAAGCGACAAAAAATGGGCTGAGGCTGGTCTTATCCACTGGCCTCACAGAGTAAAAACATCCTGGCAAGCTACGGAATCCAGCAAGATTAGAGAGGCCGGTCCCAGCGACCGGCCCCAAAAGATGAGTAATATATGTTTGGAGTTAAAGTTGTTACATTATGTACAAACAATGGCCTGCTCTAGTAGCTGGTCAGTTAATGAGCATCCAGTTTCAAGGAGTAAAATACAAACGGCCGGCCCGTGCGGTCGGCCGAAAATTTTCTTGTGTCATCTCCCCGTGTTTGCTGTCGATGTGGCAGATGATGACGAGTCGCCTTTGTCTGCAGTCGATTTAACAGGCGACGGCAAGTTGGGGTACGGGTTTACACCAGCTGACGATTTGGAGGAAGTGGATATTGATCCTGGGGATAAGCCGTGACCAACATTTATCAGCAAGAAGCTAGACCCGAGTCTGCGTGAGCCGATGATAGCACTGTTGAGGGAATACCGGGATTGTTTCGCGTGGGATTATACTGAAATGTCTAGTTTGGATAGAAGCATCGTCGAACATCGGCACTCGCCTAAGAAAGGATTTCGGCCGTTTCAACAACGAGCAAGGCAGATGAAGGCTGAAGTCCTGGAGGAGGTCAAGAAAGAGGTGCAAAAGATGTTGGACGCAGGGTTCATCAGGCCATGTAGGTACGCAGAATGGATCTCTAGTTTGGTCCCTGTACAGAAGAAGGATGGCCGATGGAGAGTCTGCTTGGATTTCAGAGACCTCAACAGAGCAACGCCAAAGGACGAATATCCGATGCCCGTGGCAGAAACATTGATCAACACCGCTGCCGGTCACAACATGCTGAGCTTTATGGACGGTAACGCTAGCTACAACCAGATTTTCATGGCCCTGGAAGACATAAGCAAGACCGCGTTCAGAGTACCAGGCGCGGTTGGCTTGTTCGAGTACTTGGTTATGACCTTTGGATTGAAAAATGCCGGTGCAACGTATCAACGCGCCATGAATTACATTTTTCATGATCTCATTGGCAGGCTGGTAGAAATCTACATTGATGATGTCGTGGTCAAGTCCATGTCAGCTGGGGGCATCTGGAAGATTTGCGTAAGGTTTTGGAGCGAACTCGGAAGTTTGGGCTCCAAATGAACCCGAAGAAATGTGCCTTTGGCGTATCAGCCGGTCAGTTCTTAGGATTTTTGGTACATGAGCGATGAATCGAGATCGGCTTGAAGAGTCAGGAGGCGGTAAAGACAATGAAGCCGCCTACTACGAAGGAGTTACAAAAGCTCATCGGCAAAATCAACTTTGTCAGACGATTTATCTCCAATCTGTCTGGGCGTATCGAGCCGTTCATGGGTCTGGTGAAGATCAAGTCCGATGATGAATTTCACTGGGGGGCAGAGCAGCAGCAAGCTTTCGACAAAATAAAGGAATACTTGTCGAAGCCTCCAGTTTTGGTTCCTCCACGGCAGGACAGGCCTTTCTACGTGTACTTATCCGTGGGTGACACTTCCATCGTCTCGGTTCTGATTCAGAAACATGACGACCAGGAGAGGGTTGTCTTCTACCTCAGCAGGCGCATGTTGGACGCCGAAACCAGGTATCCTGAGATCGAAAAGCTTTGTCTTTGTTTATTCTTTACATGTACAAGCTTCGACATATTTTGCTCTCGGCGGAGACAATCGTTATATGCAAATCGGATGTCATCAAGCATATGTTGTCGGCTCCTATTCTGAAAGGTCGACTAGGAAAATGGATGTTTGCATTGTCAGAATTCGATATCCGATATCAACCTGCAAAGGCAGTTAAGGGACAGGCACTGGCGGATCTCATTGCAGACAGGGTCAACACTGACGTGTCCGCGCTTTTTGTACGTGCCTGGGCCATGTTTTTCGATGGATCGGCTTGTGATTATGCGTGCGGCGTAGGAATTCTGTTGGTATCGCCTCGTAGGGTGACATATTCTTTTTCCATCAGGATGGCTACTCCATGCACTAATAATTTAGTAGAGTATGAGGCCGTTCGCAAGGGGATAGAGTTATTCCTAGAAGCTGGTGCAGAAGCAGTGGAAATATTTGGGGATTCAAAACTGGTGATTTCTCAGCTCACAGAAGAATATAAATGTGAGAGCGAGGCTCTTTTTCCGATATGGATGAAGTGCCGTGAGTTGATGTCACAATTCAGGTACATTAATTTCCACTGGATACGAATGACTTTGAACAGTGAAGCCAATGACCTGGCACAAATGGCTTCTGGATATAAGGAAACAGCCGATGGAGTCGATGTAGAGGTTCAGTTTCTAGAACCTGGAGACTGGAGAGCCGATATCTTCAATTATTTGAAAGATTCGGCTCGGGGGGCACCCAGAAGGATAACACTCAAAGCTATGAAGTATGTTCTGATTGGGGACGACATGTTCTACAGGACTTTGGAATGGCTGCTGCTTAAATGTCTGGGACCTGCAGAGTCGAATCGGCTCTTGCATGAGGTTCATGAAGGAGCCTGCGGCACTCATCAATTGGCTCATAAGATGAAATGACTGATTAGGCGATCAGGGTATTACTGGCCTACCATGCTTGAAGATTGCTTCAAATATTACAAGGGATGTCAGGCATGTCAGAGATTCGGCAAAATTCAGATGGTACCGGCATCAGTAATGAATCCTATTATTAAGCCATGGCCGTTCAGGGGTTGGGTCATGGATATGATTGGCCAGATTAACCCGCCATCTAGTAAAGGTCACCAATGGGTGTTAGCTGTCACGGATTATTTCACAAAATGGGTGGAGGCGGTACCCATGATGTCGGTGGCATCAAAAGATGTGATCAATTTCGTTAAAGAGCACATCATTCATAGGTTTGGGATCCCTCAGACCATCATGACCGATGGAGGATCGGTCTTTATATCGGAGGAATTTAGAAAGTTTGCCGCTGACACGGGGTTCAAGCTGATCAGATCATCCCCATATTATGCACAGGCTAATGGACAGGCTGAAGCATCCAACTAGAGCCTTATCAAGCTGATCAAAAGGAAGATCGATGAATATCCTAGGCGTTGGCATGAGGTGTTGTCAGAGGCTTTGTGGGCATATCGTATTTCGTGTCACGGATCCATTAAGACGTCACCATACCATCTGGTCTACGGTCAAGACGATGTGTTACCATGGGAGATCATGGCAAGATCGAGGCGTGTTGAGTTTCAGAATGATCTATCGGCTGAAGACTATGCAGCCTTGATGAGCGATAATGTGGAGGATCTTACAGAGCTAAGACTTTGGTCACTTGAGAAGATCAAGGAAAACAAGGTTAAAGTTGCTCGTGCATACAACAAAAAGGTCAAACCGAAAGAGTTCCAGGTTGGAGACCTGGTTTGGGAGGCAGTACTACCATTGGGAACTAAAGACAGGAAGTATGGTAAATGGTCTCCAACTTGGCACGGACCGTACAAGGTTAATCAGGTTTTGCCTGGAAATGCATACATACTTGAGGAATTGGATGGTGTCAATTTTCCTGTGGCGGTCAATGGCCAACACCTCAAGAAGTATTTCCCGAGCATGTCGGAGGGTGAGTGATAAGAGTCGATGAGAACCATCTGGCTGTATTATAAAAGGCCAACACGTTGAGTTGGCCAGTTATATATATATATATATATATATATATATATATATATATATATATATATATATATATATATATATATATATATATATATATATATATATATATGCCAACACGTTGAATTGGCCAGTAAAAGAAAGAAAAACAAAAGAGAGAGAGGCCAACACGTTGAGTTGGCCAGCAAAAAAAATTATGAGATGCAAGGCAGCCGATGTGCAACCATCGACTTAAGATATTTTTAATGAGTACAAGTTTCGGGTTTAACAGGCAACATTAAATGTTTTCTGAATTGTTCTATTAGTTCAGGAACTCTTCTATGGCATGGATGGCTTCTGCGCGTACGGCGTCGGCTCTTGCTATGACTGCTTCGTCGTCCTTGTCATCGCCTGCTACTATCTGTTGACTCAAGGTGTTGATCTCTGCAAACTCTGCCCGTATTTGCTCGGTTATTTCTTGAGCTTCTTGCTTGGAGTTTGCAATCGAGGCTTTCTTCTCTTGGATCAGTCTTTGTGTGGTGCGGACTTGTTCTTCGAGTTCTGCCAGTTCTTTCTGAGTCGCCTTGTACTCGCTGAGATATCGGCTTTGGCATCTAGAGTTGCCTTCTTCTGGTTGAGCAGTTTGCACTTTTGAGCAATGTCAGCTTTCAGAGGGATTTGAGAATGTCGTAATTCTATTCTCTGTTGTGCTGCTTTCACCTCTGCCCGAAAGAAAGGAAGATGGTCGGCTGGCCAAAACTTGACTCGAAGTGACTCTGGAAGATGTGATTCTATCTGCTCAAGGATTTCTTTTATCTCGCTGGAATCATCAACCAGAGTATTGATTGGAGCAGATAGCAGATCCTTGATGAGTTGAAGCTGATCTGCCAGGTTAGCCGATTGCTGTAAAGATGGTACCTTTGCTCCAAGGGCAGTCAGACCCATTGTTGCCGGGTCAGAGGAAAGCAAGTCTGAAATATCAAAGCCCTGTGAAAATATTTGAGTTAGTGTGGGGGCAAAGTGCATTAATGGAGTTATCGGCTGGTTTAGAAGTGGCTTTTGTAGTGTTACCTGTTGTGAGGAAGAAGCAATGGTCGATCTGAGTATTACCTTCAGGCCGCAGATTGCTGCATCATCGATTGCAGAATTCGTTGCCTGAGTTGCAGAGTCCGCCATGGTTCAGATCTGCTGACTTAGGGTTTGGTTGTTCTGCGGGCTCTGATTCGAATTCTGGACGATTTGCGAGTCATTGCTCGAATTTATGGAGCGGGGTTCTCGAATTACGCTCGGATTTGGAGTATCTATTTCGAGTCGGATTCAGAGTGGAAGTGGTGTTCTGTTTTTATGCGGCTTGCTTCCAATTTTGAATTCCGTCGGCTCTTGGACATTAGTAAAGCCTGATGCGATGCCATCGGCTTTTTGGGGTGAGATCCGAGCAAACAAGTTAAAAGATGACAAGTTTCATTAAAAGTTTGTTTTTTTTACGGGAAAAGCCGATTTGACAAAGGGAAATTCCTTCGGCTTTACAATACTACTTCTACTCTACTACCTACATCTACCGCTCGTAGGTACCTAGTACTTACGACGCTTGGGGCTTCGAGCCGGCACATCTCCGCCGTCGCTGTCGTCGTCGTCGTCATCGATGGCGCCGTCGAAGGCGCTGCTGCCGCCGTCAGTCTCGGCGTCGTCGCTCCAGCCGCCGCCGCCGCCGCTCTCTTCTTCGCTGTCCTCCTCGGAGGACCCGAGGAATCGGAAAGGCTTTCCTCCCATCGGGTCATCGTCGCTGGAGGAGGAGCCGATCTCCTCTTCCGAGGAGGGATCGGCTCCATCCGAGGAGGAGTCTTCTTCACTGCTGCTCTCCAACTCCTCCGGGAACAGGAGTTGGAGGTCTTCGCCTTCAGTCTGGGGCTCGTCGTCTTCGGAGGCGATCCCGAAGTCGAACTCCTCTGCATCCCAGTGCAGAGGAGCGAGTGCCTCGTACGCCGCCGCCGGGTCATACTCCGGCGTCGGTTCCCGACTCTCTGGAATGGAGTCGAGGGAGGAGGCAGAAAGGTTTGAAGAAGAAGGGGAAGAAGGAGGGGAAGAAGAATGGCCGATGGAGTTGGAGCCGGAAGAGGAGGAAATCGTCATGGCTACTGGCTACTGAAGGTTGGGGTTTTCTGTGCTACTCAGCTTTGGAAGGAAGATGAGTTTGCCGTGAAGAGAGCCGATTCAGGATGAGATTAAATAGTAAAAAATGGAAGATGGATCGGCAGTTTCACGTTCTACGAGGAGCCAGTTGCAGAGACATTGCGTCTTCCTTGGTGGTTGCAGTGGGTTTTAATGAACATTAACGGGAAGATGAAGCGACGGAGTGGTTTTGGAATTATCATTGCCAAAACCAGGGGGCATGTGTTATCGCCATAATTTAACAGGTTAATTAATAGGCCGCGAGTGAGTTGGGTTTAATGAAGAAATTGAAGAAACCTTACGAATCGGCTCCTGCGTGAGCATTTGAGCCATGTGAGCTATGTATCCTTAGATTTAGTTCAGATTGAGTTAGAGATAGAGTCTGATATGGACACATTAGTTTAGATTGTTTCCCAAGTCTCCGGACTATAAATATGTATCCTATGGTATTTGTAAAAAAAGAGAACATCATCACGTTTGCAATCAACAACTCTCGGCGCATCGCCACCCCTAATTCTAGGGTTTCATCTAAGTAAGCGTCATGCTGCCCTGATCGCTTCTTGCGATCAGGGCAGCGTTGTTCTTGCTTTTACCTTGATATTACTCGTACTGAAGCGTTTTTGATGGCGAGTAGTACTAGTTATCTTGATGTTCGTAGCATGGCTTTTAGTAGATTCATTATGCTTTTGTTGCTTACCATCTATGAATATCATGTTATTTCTGTGCAGCCACATTTTAATCTTATGCTAATTCTTGTTGCATAGAATTAGTTGCACGAAGACAACACCCTGCTTCTTTTCCATCTAGTAGATCTAATCTGTTACGGTTTGTTCTTATGCTTAAGAATTGGCGTAATATCTGCAAGGTTAGGCCTTGCAAACGGGTTGGATGATCCGATAACGTATTAGATGCTTTGCCTTAGTCTTAACAGGGAATTGATCCGGGAATCAGCTTTAGCTTGTTCTTAGGCCTCTATTCTGGTTAAGGTTTAGTTATTTATTACGCTCATTAGGCCCAATTACGTGTAGGATGTTCCGATCTAGCAGTGAGGCCTTTACCGTCATGGATTAGATTAGCTAGATTTAATTGAAGTAGTTTAACAGTTATTTGCCTTATTTATCAATATCCGGATATAAGCAGATCCAATCTGACACCGGGACTCGATCGGCTCTTTAAAGCCGATGCAAGAGTCGTCCTGGGAGCCGATCACGGCTCGGACTTATGTTACCATGTGTTTGTGTATGCAGGCAAATCGTCGCAAGCACGTTCGCACCTTCCTGATCGGGTATAGGTCAGGTGGCACGCCCTGCGTCTTACAAAGCCGCGGCGTGTGCTGGAATTGCGGGCCGTTAACGAGGGAGCAGTGCCTGCCAGCGCCCCGGCGACCTCCCGGCTCTTCGTGTTGACTATCGCTACTCGCCGGTGGGTTTTGACCGACAACACCACCACTGCCATTATGATAAAAAAATAGCCTAAAATACCCCCGTGTCTAATTAAAAATCACCCAGCAATATCATTATGAAAAATTAAATATAAAATACCATTTAGCTATGTACTATCAGTTACAAACATATATTATAAATAAAAACTAAAGCTAACAACAATCAATCAAAATAAAACAAAGAATAATTATATGCATAATATTACTAAAACTCAACAAATCAAATTGTTATTATAGGTAGATCATATTTGAATTGTTTTAATCAACAATAAGACATAATTTACGATAATAGGGTGATGTATGGTAAAAAATAGTATAATCTTTAAGTAAGGATATAACGACATGCAAATTTTTGAATTCTCAATATTAGCCGCGCAAATGCGCGGACTATACGCATAGTTCATTGTCATAGATACATTAGCATGATCATGTGATCCAGGGGGAGGAGAGTTCTATATATATATTTTTAAGCAAGTTTCTATATATCTTTTGCTTCGAGTGGATTAATATATTACCTCAAAGGACTAGTACTAGCTAGTACCTCCGATCAATATATCTTGCTGTTCAAGCGTCATATGAAACAAACAATAGCTTGGACAGTTAACGGTCATGTGTTTATAGAGCTGAATGCAAATGTTTACACGTCTATAATTAATCTGCGTTTAATCAATACAAATAGTCATATATACACAGTTTGTCAGGTATATATGTCGCCAGATGGCACACCAAGCAACTACTCCCTGCGTCCCTCGAGCTCCCCTCACCAGCACAGTTCCAAGCGACACATAAAAATGGACAGAGGGAGTAGGCTCAAATCGAACTGCTTCCACGTGTCTGTTGTATGCTGGGACGGTCTAGCAGCTCCAACTATTTCTGTTGACCTCCTAAGGCGTTTTCGATAGGCGTGTTGTTTGTATTGTTACTTTCTTCTATCTTAATTATAAAAATGCGCAAATCTATAAAAAAAAGCTGCTTCATTCCACGTGTCCTGATCTAGCTACGCACGTACGTACTGCTTCCATCATCGTTGCCATTGTCCCCAGACACACAAGTTTCAAGTTAATTTGCATCACGAAGCAGAGAGAAGTGTGTGCAGCTTTGCCATGCATGCGATCGAGGGTTGTCGTTCTCTGTCTTCAAACGCATGCATCGAGCTTTGCCATCTAGACCTCGAAACCTTGCAACCGCCAATTAGGAATCATATCTGATCATCTTCTCAAGAGGTTCGCTCTTCAATTCTTGTCTTGATTCAGCAAGTCAACCGATGCATGCATCATCAAGACCTCAAACCGCTCCATCACATTTTGCTATGGCTATATGTATCGGCACCCAAAGCATCCCCTAGTCTATACTGTAGTGAAGCAACACCAAGAATTACAGTAGTCGCCCACACACACACCCCCACCCACCCACACCCACACACACACAACATTGAAATATGTTGCGTTGCTAATAACAATGTTCTAATAGAAATATATATAGCTTCTTAACTAATAATAATCATAGCCACAACATTACAGGGTTCAGTCTTAAAGTCGTTGATCCTCTGATGATCATTATTAGACCCTAAGAACTACAAGTCCAGACGTCCAGTATATATTAATAATAATATATATATATTACTACTTTACTACTAAGCAGCAGCTAAGTTTGACTTATTGGGAGTCAACAAAAGTCGTGGGAGTTCACACAACACAGCAGCTGCACACGCGCAAAGGCGACAGAGATTAGCTAGGGAGAACCCAACGACTCTCCTTTGCCTTAGTAAACTAGGCTTATATATATATATATATATATATATATATATATATATATATATATATATATATATATATATATATATATATATATATATAGCCAATAGGCCCATAGCTGATGCCAAAGCATCTATGCATAAAAACTAATCCCTTGCCGTCGTTTTTGACTGTCAAGCGAGCTCCTGGTTCTTCTCCACCACCCTCACCTCCTTGGCAGATCTTAGAACGCTCGCCTGCGCAGCATTGTTGTTGCTGTTGTCAGTGTTATGATCGTCACACAGCGGCTGATGAGGTCGAGAAGAAAGCAGTGCAAATCATGCATGTAAAAGCTAGGAGGATGCTTAGGCCATCACACCTGAGCTTCAGTGATCTCGACGGCGAACCCGTCGACGATGGCGAGTGACGACCTCTTCCGGTAGGAGTCGGGCTGGAGGAGCTCGGCGAGGAGCTTGTCGTGCTTGTGGCTCAGGTACGAGTCCAGCGTGGCGGACCCCTCCTTGGACCTGAATGAGCGAGCCAGCAGAACAATGCATAGCATTACATACGGCGGTTGATCGATCGATGGGCCTATGCAGTAGTGAAGGAGGGCTAGCTCACCGATCAGCTCTGAGGCGCTCGTAGACGGGGTCAAAGTTCATGAACACGAAGTACACCTCCTGCTGCTGCTTCGCCATTATTGCTTGAGCTTCTCTTCTCTTTTCTTCTTACTGCAGCTTTACTAGTGGAGCACTAGCTATAGCTAGCAGAGTGAGCTGCCTATGTAGCTAGCTGGCTAGCTAGCTATAGTGAGGAAGAGAGAGCGTCTGCCTGCTTTGCTAGGTTGGTTCCATATCATTGCAATGGGCCGCTATTTATAGGCGGCCGGCTGCCTGTAGTGGAGAGATGGATCGAGTTGCCAATAAAGAATGCTTGTTATTGTTAACTGTACTGCCCAGATTAGCCTAGATCTAGCTACGCACACAGCAGTGCAAGCAACAGACAAACGGTTAATTGTTCAAGGGTTGATTTGGTCAAGGCCAGCCGCGGCGCGCGCGATGATGATCTGGAGAGCATCTCCACGCATAGAATAGAATAAAAGCTCGCACATGTGTCGTCCCAGCAAGCAGCTAGCGGTCAGATCACTTGCATTGCTTGTGTACATCGATCAAGATCATCTATCTGTGTGTACAGTGAAGTTCTGCCAATCTGTATTTTTATGCATACGCGTCTTATTGCTGCAGAAGCCAGAAGATATACATGCATGCATGTTCTTTTGAATTTGTTCATTCAGTCGGAGTAGTGAACTAACTAACGATGCCGCCCCGAAAGAGAAAGAATGTCTTGGATGGAATCTTGCACAGGGCGAGAAGAGGTCAAGGACTCGAGATCTCTGCAAGCACCTGCATGCAGGCCGCAAGCTGAGAGCCATAGCTAGGCAGCTGCATGCTGGCTGCTGGAGCCTGCTGCATGCATGGAATGTGTGCATCATGTAGTTGATCGGAATCGGATCATCGACCCATCGCCTCTCGCCGAGATGATGGCCGATGCGATGCGATGCGATGGGCTCGCAGCAGACGCTTGCAGATGGATGCCGCGCCAGAGCGCGAGGAGACGGACGAGGGCCCGGACGACGCATGCATGGGATCCGACCCCCCCGGCGCAAGGACGCGGGGGGGGGGGGGGGGGGGGGGGGGGATCTCTGCCTCTCCCCGGCGACCGATATGCCGTGTCCTGCGCGCATGCGCCGGCCTTCAGATCCGTCCCGGCTACTTTTGATAGAACCAGTCTTCAACCCGTGCTCACTCACGGGCTAATTAAAATTAATATAAAATAATATTAATAATTATAATTATTCATCTCACGCTCTTTTCATCTATTAAATATTCTAACACATAATCTAAAATATATATTTTTATTATTTAGTTACAATAGATTTTATTTTGTGCACCTCCATATGCATTCAATATATGTTTAGTTGAACTATTTGTTTGTGAATTGGTGTTCTTATCTCTTCCATCATACATGAATATATAGTGACATATATATAAAAAAACTCGGCCGGTGGGGTAAGACCGCCCCCACGTTTTTCAATTAAGAAGAAGGAGACTGTATGTCCCGACCGAGAAAACCCCCGAACCTCACTGCACACCCGAGATTTTTTTGTTTTCCACAAATTGTGCAACACCCAGGGATTGAACCCTGGGTGAGAGCTCCCCGGCCGGTGGCTTTTGCCACTGTACCGTGAACCCCTTTGCTATGGTGACATATATCATGGATAATATTTTTATATAAACAATAATATAAATAATATATTAATAATGATAGAAATAGTAATTTAGAATTTTATATTGGTGCACTTTAATATATTATTGTAATTATATAATTTAGATTCAAATTTATGAGTAATTTAACTTGTAATAATAATGACATAATTGAATAATTTATATGCAAATTTAGGGGGGGTATTTGTATTATTTTTATAATGGCACAGGTGGGTAATTTACACAAAGATTAGGGGTTACTTTAGATTTTTTTATAATGGCAAAGGACATAATTGAATAATTTATATGCAAATTTAGGGGGTATTTGTATTATTTTTATAATGACATAGGTGGGTACACAAAGATTAGGGGGTTACTTTAAATTTTTTTATAATGGCAGAGGTGGGTAATTTAGATACATGTTTAGGGGGTTACTTTAGTCTATTTTCATAATGACAGATGTGGGTAATTTATTAGGAAAGATAACAGATCCGATGGTTATCATAATTAGAGTTGTTGGATTGATGGCTGGATGTTTCTGATTTTTATTAGAATTTATAGGATTTCTTTATTTTTTCAGAGTGTCCACATAGAATCTTAGGTTGCTTCACGTGAAGGCTTCAAAAGAGCCTCTAATTAATAATAATAAGATACTGTACTTGCCAGTACTCAGCTAGCTAGTAGCCTGCTTCTTCATTCGGCCATGCCAGTATGTACTTGTTGCCTTGCTAGGGTAATTTATTAATAACTCTGACTGGGAGTAGTCTGTGGTACATGCATGCATGTGATAACAGTGGCACACGGTACAAAAGTGCAGTGTACCGCGCACAGTAAACTGAATGCACGGTTCCTGAGAACCAAAACATGCACAGTGCGTGTAGTATATATGTCACGACATGATGCAGAGATATGATGTCGCCGCATGCATGCATGTCGCCAGTCTCCTTGTGCTTGTATGGAGATGAGATTTTATTTGGATGTACTAGCTACTATACAAACGTATAGTGTATATAGAGACCGGCGGTAGAATACATACTCCGACGTACAGTCAAACGATAGGATCGATCCTTATGCATGCATGCCATGCATGGATGAGCAGAGACTACTCTGGAAATCAATTTAACGTACGTAGTACCTTGGCCGCAGTGGCGGGCCCAATGGGTAGTCCGGGTAGGCCCAGGACTACCCAAATTTTTGGCCCAAAAATTTTTTAGAGCTTCAAAACATTGTCCGCATTTGGCCCAAGCCCAATAACTCGCCAACTCTCCATCAGTCCATCTCCCTCAGCCGGTCAGCCCAAACCCTTCCAGTCCCAGACTCCCGTTCGTTCCCCTCCCCGCGACCCCGACCCTGTGCCCCGCCGCCACCCGCGCCCAGCGCCCGCAGGCCGCCGCCGCCCGCCACTCCCCGCCCCCCGACCCCCGTCCCCCGGTCTCATCCCGCCGGCGCCGTGCCTGGGCTGGGCACACGGCCGTGCGGGCGTGCGGTGTGCCTCCGCCTCGCGCCGCGGCCGCCTCGTCGTTACGCGCCGCGCCTTTCGCCGCCGCAGCGCCAGTGGGGTCCGCTGGTCTCGGATCTGCCTGAGGCAAGGCTAGCGCGCTCAGAGATTTGCTGGCATTGGAGCGGCTTTGCCGTTTCGGCAGCGGCGGGGAGATAGCTCGTTGCTGCGGCGGGGCGACCAGGTCCGTGCGGTGCGCTTCCAATCCCCCGCTTTTATTTCTCCCTTGGTTTCTATCACAGGTGTAGTGAAGTCTGAAAGTCTGTTTCTCGTGTGCAGGGGAATTTGGCTTCGCGGCGGGCGGCGGCATCCAAACCCAGCAGATAAGACCGTAAGAATTTAAGTTCTCAGTTCTCACTAATTGGTTCCAAAATGCTGCTTCAGTATGCGTATACAGAACAAAGAGTTCAAGTGGATTTGTCTTCAGAGGTCTGTACTTTTCCAAAGAAAAATCATAGGTCATATGATACAAATATTTGGCTACCAGGACATAGGGATTCTCTTTCGAAGGTAGAAGTGGTTGGCCATAAAGTAAAAACTAGAAACTAATGATCTTGCAGAGGTTTTCTGCATTAATAATTGAACTTTCCTTCAAGTTTTATCCACCCCTTACCATCAATTCAGAACATAGATGCCTATTTCCTACAAAAAACAGTCATACTGGCATATTCTTACTTTGCAAGGACTTAATGATTGCATATGCTAAACCCATAGTCACAATACAAAAGAGATAAGGCTCCCTCAGAAACATGAAGCCATTGTGATTTCATTAATCCATCATTTTATTGATGTTGCAACATTTTATATTGTAAGTTATTCGAGTTCTCAACTAATTTGTTGAATTCAATGTATTAAGGGATCTTTTTTACTTATGTTATTGTAAATTTGATCGTTATATACCGTATTGTTACCGAAGTGCTATTAGATTATACCGGATTGCATTTTGAAATTTTTTCGCCAGGACTACCCTAGTTTCAATTCCTGGGTCCGCCACTGCTTGGCCGCCCCTCTCTCTGATCTTTGTGTATTCTATTACGTACGGCAGCGGCACTGCAGGTTGTGAGAATTATCATTACTAGGCAATCTAGCGATCTATGTGATCGAGTTGTGGAGTTAAGGATTAGTGCGACTCATATACGGGATGAACTAATCTCTCAATGTTGAATCTACAGCCGACCCCTCCACTCCACGACTACACCACACCTTTTTCCCAGTCCATTTCCTCCTTCCCTTCCCTTCCCTCTTCTCTCCATTTTTTCTCCGTGTGCCGCTAGGGAGCGGAGGCGACGGTTGAGGCACGATGGCGACATGGCGGCGGGAAGGCATGGCGGCGAGTGGCTCCGGGGAGGACGGCGAGCTTGATGTATGTTTTTCCCCTTTTTTGAATGTTATTTAAAAAACTCTTCCTACCCTAATTTTTTAAATTATGGATGCAAGAATTTTTTTCTTCAATTTTTCTCAAAAACATTCCCTTTTAAATTTTTTCTCATTAATTTTTTCCATTTCTCTCATTTTTTGATTTTTTTTGTTTTGGATGCAAGAATGTTTTCTTTAAATTTTTTTATCAAAACGTTCCCTTTCAATTTTTTTCCATTTATCTCACATTTTTCCTGAAAAAAATTTTCTCCAAAAAGTTCCTGAAAAATTTTTTCTCCCAAAAAGATTTTATCAGAAAATGACAAAAAATATACTAAAAGGAAAAAAAGATTTGGTCGGAAGATTGATAGTAGGAAACCCCTCCCTACGGTCGACCGTAACTTAGCCTACCCTTTAAACCCCACCTGTCAATGACACGAGGCGGACCAAACTTTACTTGCCTTAGAAATAGATATAGACTTACTATTTTCTATTTCTTCTTTATTTTGTTGTATAGCGTGTCGAACAAATAGGAACAATTTAGTATTTGTGACGTAACACTTGTAACTGCTATTGACGCTGATCTTTGAAATCACTGTGCATGAGGATAGATACAAACACATCCACCACTATTGTATATATGTTGTTGATGCACGGATCGATGGGCCCATACACATATATATTTATATACTCTCTCCTTGATCGAGTTTTACTTTGAGTATATATAAACCATACTGATCTTCCATAAGAGACTACTATACTTACTAAACCTTGCATGTATACAAAGGTACAATAAATAATGGATGTGTATATATGGGACCTACAATTAATACATCATACCTCTCTGTTCAGCTGGCAGTGGCCAGTAGCTGGTACTGATTTGTTGTAAGAGAAAAGTATTGGTGGCTGGCTGGTATAGTTGGTGGCTGATGCCGATTTAATGTGAGAGAAAAATATTGCTGGCTGACTGGTCGATAAGACAGCTGAACAGAGCTATAAATATAAGCAGAATTGGTTATTGGTTTCTGTAGCTAGAGTATGTAGGATGATTCTTTTGGCTGTTTTGGAGATTGAGATAATGCACATATACATGCATGCATCCAAATCCAATGTGAGAGCCAGCGAGCTGAGCGTCGTCGGAGATGTGGGGGACTGGTTCCCTGCCGGGGAATTGAATCACATGCATGCTACACCTTCTTCCATTTGGCTGGTCTCCCCCGCTTCCAACTTTAGGGTCATTTCCAGGGTCCCAACTCCACAATAAGATAGGGTTTGCATGCATACACTACGGGAGACACGAAGTTTGCCGTGTGCCAGTTGCACACGGCAAAGCCCATTTTCCACACGGCAAAGTCTTTGCCGTGTGTAATACACGGCAAAGACCACACGGTAAACAAGCATCGGCAAAGGTAGTCTTTGCCGTGTGCCCTTTGTCGGGCACACGGCAAAGAGTTTGCCGTGTGCTTGTCTGACCCACAGCAAAATAAAAATACAAGAAATAAAAAAAAAGCTACAGGCCCGCCGCTGCTGCCCTGCTCGGGCCTCCGCTGCCCTGCTCGGGCCGCCGCCGCCAGCTCCGGCCGTCGCCCTGCTCCGCCGGACTTCCGCCGCTACGCCCCTGGACCTCGGCCGTCGCACCCCTGGCCGTCGCCACGCTGCCAGCTCCGGCCGCCGGCCGCTGCCACCACCGCCGCGCCCCTGCCGTCGCCTCTGGATCTCCGCCGCGCCCCTGGCCGTCGCCGCTGGATCTCCGCGTGTCGCACCGCTGGACCGTCGCCGCTGCGCCGGTTGAGGGATCGGAGCTCGTTGCGGATCTCGGCGCACCAGGGAGGGAGCTCATGGCCACGCCGGGGAGGGAGCTTGAGGCTGCACCAGGGAGGTAGCTCGAGGCCATGCCACCGGAGGGAGCTCGAGGCCGATGCATCGCCGCCGGGGTAGAGGAGGCCGCCGTAGATCCCACCGTCCGGCCTCGAGCTCGCTCCGGCGTCCATGCGCCGGTGCCGCCGTCTGGGCTTGGAGGGGAGGGAAGGGAGGGCAGGGAGGGAGGCGGCGGAGGCAGGGAGGAGGAGGATGAGAGAGGCAGGTGGCGGCGGCGGCTGAGGGAGAGGGAGGAGGCGGCGGGGGCCGGGGGAGGGAGGCGGCAGGGGGAAGGGGGGAGGGGTGGAAATATAGCTAGGGTTTTGATGGGCTAGCGATGAATGGGCCGGAGTTGGGCTGGCTTTGCCGTGTGCCCAATTCTGGCCCACGACAAAGTTCTATTTTTCAAAAATTATTTGAAATGTGTTTAATTAGTTAAATATAGCAAATAAATACAAAAATGAACCAAATTTTAACATGGAGTACCACATGTTGTATGTGAAGAGTAGAAAAACTCTCGAAGTCGAACTCAAATTCGACCGTCACTTTCACTCCAAACCTAACCCCATCCTTCTCAACTCTCTGATTCTTCTTCGGAGATGTTTTCGTTTGTAAGCATTGTGCGTAAAAAAATTACGAAACCTACTCAATTTTTTACCACTGCCTCCATATATGATATAACGAGGTATTGACAAATCTCATGATTTTCAGACTTCATTTGTTTTTTACCACTGCCTCCACATGAATTTTAAAATCATTCGGATACACGTTCGTGGGCGTGTTTCCTAAACAAGATGTTAAAAATTTATTTTGATTTCACGTGGAAGGCCTCAAACTGGGCTAAATAACATGAATATTATTTTTCACTCATTTTATTCTATTACTCCAACCACTTGTAGTTCAAATATGACTTGATTCAAAAAATTGCTTGAAATGCAATTAATTAGTTATATTTAGAAAAAAAAATTTAAAAATGTACCCAATTTTAACTTGGGGTACTACATGTTGTATGTGGTGGTTAGAAAAAGTTTCGAGGTGAGAAGAGAAAAAAATTATAACTTTGCCGTGTGTCAAAAATAACACACGGCAAACTATTGACTTTGCCGTGTGCAAAAAAAAAAACACACGGCAAAGTCTTTGCCGTGTGTCAGCGCACGGCAAAGTATGGATTTTACCGTGTATATTTTTTTGCCGTGCGTTTTTGTTGAGGCACCCGGCAAAGTGTCTCTTTGCCGTGTGCCCGATAAAAAGCACACGGCAAAGACCTAGGCACACGGCATTCTAGCGATTTCCGGTAGTGATAGCTCTTCTTTCGTCGTCGGCACTTAGCTCCATGGACTATATGGATGCGTCCAACCCAACAAAATCTGTGTGCCCATGCAGAGGCAGGACAATATCTATGTGCATGCATGCGCTCTGTTATACATATATAATATATACTGCATCTTCTAGACCATACTTTCAATAAGTAAATCTTATTCTCCCAATTCGTGGTTTTCATATTACTATTTTTGACGCGACATACAATGTACAGTGTAGAACTTAGAGCATCTGGAAAGAACCTCACGAGACTTGAAGTTGTTTCCATGTGTTGTCGCACTCCATGATTTTCAAACCGATTTCAAACGGTTAGCCCTTTCGATTCTCACAAGTGGATAAACTGTAGTAGAAATTGAAAGGGCTTTGAAGAGTAACTGTAGAGGGCAGTAGGAAGTGACTGACCATCATCAGATCTCTACCCTAGCCTGCAAGCTCAAAAGGTCCATGGTTAGGGCACGACTACATAAAGGATTTATAGGGACGGTTAGGGTAGGACTACATAAAGAACTTGTAGTGGTGGTCGAAATGGCATTTCTAGAGGTGGACTCCCGACCCATTGTTAATTTTCGCAGCTAAAAATAGTATTTGCATAAAAATCCATTTCTAGGGGTGGGCCACGCCCTCGCCCGCCCCTAGAAATGCATTTGTAGAGGCGGGTGGACCCACCCCTACATGCTTATGGTAAAAATTTCACTTTTCTTTGATGTGGTTTGCTATTTTTTCAAATTAGATGAATTTCTTAACTAAATTGAAAATGATTTGTAGTGGCGGGTGGGGTGACCCACCCCTACAAATGGCATTTTTAGGGGCGGGGGTTACCCCCGCCCCTACAAGTAATTTTGAATTTATTTTTAGAAAAGTTCATTGAATTTGAAAAAATAGCAAACCACATCCAGAAAAAATATGAAACTTGTGCCCTAAGCCTATTGTGACATGTAGAACTTTAAAAAATATCAAAACCATATTTCTATGTATATAATGGATAAAAGTGTCGAAACCACAATATGTACGTAAACCACACTACAGTCTCATACCACTGAAGGCTCTTTTTGTGTTTTCAACACTCTTAAACATGAGATGTATGGAAAAATGTTTATCATATTTTTCCCTAGTTCTACGGGCCACTATATGCTCATGGTAAAAATTTCACTTTTCTTTGATATGTTTTGCTATTTTTCTTGAAATAAATGAATTTTCAGAATGAATTTGAAAGTGGTTTCTAGGGACTAGGGACGGATGGGGAGTGACCCACCCCTACAAATTGCATTTTTAGGGGCGGGTGAGAGGGTGATCCGCCTCTAAAATGTCATTTCTAGAGGCAGGATAATTGGTACAGTACACCTCACTTTGTAGGAACGGGTGAAATTTTGATCTGTCCCTAAAAAATTGGAATGTTTTTACAAATCATTTTTTGTGGTAGTAGGGCCGTGAAAAAGCTATGCATGTGGGTCAGCGGATGGCAATGCATGCACCATGCATAGAGCCGGCACAAAGCACGGTTCATATAGCGTGTAATATCCCACAGTAAGGCCGGTGCGGCATATAATTGCCTCTCGGCGGCAAGCGGCGGCATGCTTAGCTTCACCGCATGCAGGCACTAGTGTCACCTACCTATCGTCCATTGGGATGAGTCGCCACCACCCTGCAGCACATACAGTGCCACGGATCGGAGTTTTAGGGCGGAGCTGCATTATATATATCAGCTAGGGGGTGGCAATACATCCACGAAAATAAGCGAAATTGGTGATTAAATTCAGTTTCTCATCATATATACATTTCCATAACTCAACTCTATGCACCCACGAGACAGCGTCGCCACCATAAAAGATGCAAGTTGGAATGCATGGCAGTACGTCGTTGTTGGTTGATGGCGGCGCATGTAGCTCGAGCACGCCTGCTGGTAGCGACTGGGGGCGGGGACATGCAATTGAGCCAATAATCAAACGCATAAGTGGCCTCTGCGAGCTTGGTTGCCTGCTGCAGGCCCTGCACACACCCGGCCGGCCCGGCCCCCAACAGCGAGCAGACGATAGATCATCGAGCGCGACGGCCACGCGGCAGGAGGTGCCGCCAGACTACTGTTGCATTGGCCCATATTGCATTGGACGATGATGATGCTCTGCTCTAGATAGAAAGAGATGATAGCAGGTAGAGAGACAGATATATAGGTCTTGTTTAGTTCTCTTCGAAATTCCAAAACTTTACAAGATTCTATATCACATCGAATCTTTAAACGCATGTATGAAGTATTAAATGTAGCTAAATAAAATAACTAATTATACAGTTTGTCTATAATTTGCGAGACGGATCTTTTGAGCCTAGTTAACTCATGGCAGAATAATAATTACCAAATACAAATGAAAGTGATACAATGCTTTACAAATTCACTTTTATGCATCCAAACAAAGCCATAAATAACCTTGCACGCTGGCACGGTATACTGGTGCGGTGAGCACGTGCGCGCGTGCGCAAAGGTCAACAATGGCAGTGCCTAGTGCGCGCGCGGAAAGATACAAGCGGCACGCAACCGCGCAGCTCGCGCATCACAGTTGGATCGATCGATCCATTGGCAACGCACGCGGGGTCACGCCGGCCGCGTGCAGGATCCATTATATTGCTGCGTCCATCGATCGTCCAAGGTGCATCAGGAATCTGCGTGCGTGGCTCCGATCCGTCTACGTCCCCGGCAGGCGCGCGGCGACGACAACCAATGAAGAAATGATATCCGCACGCGCAGACCCAATCATGGAGCTAGGCTGCATCAGGTTAGGTAAACTAGCCAATTGCTTGGGCCGTGTTTAGTTCCCTGGCGTGTAAACGCAAAAAAATTTTGAAACGGAATTTTGCTAATTTGAAGTACTAAATGAAATTTATTTACAAAACTTTTTGCACATATGTGTTGTAAATCGCGAGACGAATCTAATGATGCTAATTAATCAATAATCAGTAGATGGTTACTGTAGCATCACTGTTGCAAATCATGGATTAAGTAGGCTCATTAGATTCGTCTTGCGATTTACAGCCCATCTATGCAAAAAGTTTTGTAAATAGACTTCATTTAGTACTTCAAATTAGTAAGATTCCTTTACAAAATTTTGCGTTTTTGCGTTTACGGAACCCTTGGTTTCACTTTCACTGTTTCACATGGCGTCGGCGACCTGAGTTGAGGTACGGTAACACGAGAGAGATGGAGCTTCGTCAGAGGATAATGTGACCATGGACCCGTGACCTACCGTGAGCCACATCAAACGTCTGAAGGCTGCTGCGGCTGCCATGCCAACAGTACATTTTTTTTCTTCTAAACTCTGAAGGTAATTGTAACTTACTAATTGGTTCTGCATGCGCTCCTGCTACCGTTCCACAAGAGAAAACACATCAATCCTGCGGCCTCTGAATGACCGACCTCTCTGATCTCCTCCCAGTTATCGCCTGCGGAGGCATGGTTACCACTACTACTTTCAGACGGTTCCCCTGATCGGTGTCATGGCGCAGCTGCGTGCTCCCCCGTCGCTTCCCCTGTCCCTGTAGATGCAGTGCTAGCTGCAGCGCCAGCAGCTGAAAGATACCCACCGGGATATATATTTTCTCTGTAAATACTGTTTTCTCTGTAATCTTAACACTGTGATTCACTGGATGCAGGGACCGTGCTGCAGGCCAAGGTTTTCCCAGGAGACAGGAGCAGTTGTGAACGCCAATGCTTGACGCCAAGGAGGAGGAAAAACAAGCTCGGTAGTCGGTCCTGGGCCTTCAACGGGCCTCTACACAAAGTGGGCTTCTTCTTCCTGCCGAGTGCTGAACTGCCCAAAGCTCAAGCTTAATTATTTTCAGGGATTTGCTGCAGATTTTTGTAGATGATCGCCTCGTCGGGTTGAGTTGCAGAACCTCAACTGGCTGGTCACACAGTTCCCGGGTACCGGCTTCCTGCACGCAATCGGTGACGCTGAGGTGAACTAGGAGACCGACCAAGTTCGGCGAGCGCCATACAGGCGGCCTCTGCCGCGCAAGACATGCACGGCAAGAGGGCTGGAGGCTGCGGAAGAGATCGAAGAGGCAAGATGAGCAGATTCGCCCACGTCCGAGAGCCGGAACGACTATACGTCGCGAGGCTGCAATAGCCAATCTATCGACTGAAGGGTCCCGTGCGCGCGCCCCCTCGCTCTGTTGGGCTGTTTTTTCTTTATTCGGCCCGCGCGCGTGCCTCTTGAAATGATTGCTTTCTTTGGCCCGCACTTATGCACCTGTTTGGAGTCGTCTTCTTTATTACAATCGAATCCATGGAAGGCAGTCGAGGCGAGGTTATCTTCTTCGGTGGTTTCATCTAGGGTTCTCCGACGGTTTCGCTATGGTTGCATTCTTCCTCGGCGAGGTTCCGGTTGGTTCTTCTCCTCTAGGGTTCTTCCGCGGAATGTAATGTTCATCTATTCCATTCGCGCTTCCATATTATTTAACTGAGTTCGTGTTCGTTTGTATCCTACAGTTTAGTCGTTTTTTCTTGTAATTTGTTGGCGACATCGGCCGCTTGCTTTTATTGATTCATCGGTTGGATTTCGGTGTTCTTCTCCGGATTCAGGTGAGTGTTGTTACTCAGTTAGTATTTCAATTATTCCTCTGTCGATTTGAGTGTCGTTTTTTTGCTTTTATGCTGCGAAATCGAAATCTAGGGTTTGCGTGTTTCCATTGTTGTTTGATTAGGGACCTTTATCTTCACTTATTTGGGTTCCTTGTTTTGGTTTATTAGTGTCGTTTCATTCTTGCTAGATTTGTTCTGACCTTATTGTAGATTTGTTCTGCATGTTGTTGCTTCAGTTGTGTGGTTAATTTTTACTGATATTTCTGCATGTTAGTGATTTAGTTGTGTGGTTAATTCTTACTAATTTACATATTAGTGTTGTTTTTCTGTTAGTAATTTGCAGTTAGTGTGAAAGTTATTGATGTTTGTAAGATTGTGTGCTAGTTAACAGTAATTAACAATTCACTATTGGTGCTGATGTAATACATGTTTGTTTCTACATTTCATATTGATTCAATACAGTTAGTTAATTAGACCACTGCAATTATTTTTTGGAAATATAGGGTTACTTGTTGCTTTAATGAAGTTAATAGTTTCTTTAAATGAAGATAACTGTTGTTTGATTTTGGTTTATAATTTTGTTCTTATGCACATTTATTTCGTTCAGATTCTCTTATATTTTGTTTTGTACTTGTTCAGTTTTCAGTAATTATATTGCAAATGAGTAGTATTAGATTGAAGTACTTTTAATTTTTAACTTGTTCTTTTCATTTTAGCTATTAGTCATTCATCATGTTGTTCTGCACAAATTAAGATGCGGTTTTCGCCTGGTCGATCTAAGAAGTTTGTTCATGCATTGACAGCCAACCAGAAAGGTTTTGTTGAAGAAAGTGGTTTCGGTCGGTTGCTATTGTTATCTGATTTTAAGGTTTCTCTCCGTCTATTGGAATGGGTTTTGTCTAAAATCATTGTTGTTGTTTCTGAATTTCGGTTTCAAGGGAAGTCTATTCGATTCACACCGTCAATGGTTGGTAAAGTTCTGGGAATTCCATCTGGTAATGTCCATGTTCAGTTTGCTGATTAAGTAGTTGTAGTGTATGATGATTATTTGAATGGCAAGGACAAGCTTGCTATTAAATGGGCCATTCAAATATGTTTAGCTGAGCATAACAAGGATGCATTCATGCGATCGTTTATGTTAGTGGCTCTTGCTACTGTGATATGTCCTGGAACGCAAAATTGTGTTGACTTGAAGTATGTGCAATTCTTGATGAGATCTGAGGAGATAAGGAATTATGATTGGGCTTCTCATGTGTTTCACTATTCTCTATGTGAAGTTAGGAAATTCATTTCTGCTATCAATTCTCCTGATGTCAGCAAGCGGAATACTTCATTCTTTTGTTCCCACTGTTTTCCAAGGTTTGTTGTGAGTGTGTTATTCTTCATACCCTTATATTAATTATTTTTACTCTATCTTATCTGATTTGTTTGTGTTATTCTTTTTATACATGCTATGTACATGGATTTTCTAGATTTACATGAGAATTATCATAATGGGTACTATTTATTTTATGGTCTCCCTCGATTCTGCCATGTCACGACTGAAGATTTCAAATTTATTACTCAAGTTGATGTTGATATCACTAGCAGGTCTAGGTACTTGTGCTACGACGCTCTCCCTGTGAGTTTTCTATCTTTTTGTTGATTCATTAATATAGTGTTTATTCGGTGCACTTTTTTCTTGGTCTGTAATACATATTATTTATTTGGTGCAGTTTCGTAATATGTCTTTGACACCTTATCATGAACCTGTTGTTCAACCTGTTCCTGCACCTGCACCTGTTGTTGTCCCCGCAGCTGCACCTGCACCTGCTAATCATGCAGCTGCTGGTGTTCATGGTTCAGTTCCACAAGCTGGACCATCTTCTGGTGAAATGGTATGTCTCTGCTATTTTGTTTTCTCTTATCTCGTTAAAGGTTCTAATTATTTTTTTTATAATTAATAGGCTGCAAATATGAAGACTATTGTTGATAGGCATTGCCAATTGCTTATTGATGAGTTGGCATTGCAGCAGTTGAGTGGCCCTCCAGCTGGTGGAGTTGTGTCTTTGTTCTCCAACAGAATGTCATTGCTTGCTGCAGAATTTTTTTCTTTTACTTCTTTAGCACATCAGAATTCTGGAGCTCCAGCTGGTACCTCTGGAACTCATAATTATGAACCTGCAGCTGCTGCTGCTGGTATATTTCAAATATATATTGTTATGTTCATATATGCTTAACTTTTTTAAGCTACAGGTGATAGCTCAGGAACTCACAATTCTGAACCTACAGAACCTACAACTGCTCAAACTGGTATGTTTCAAATATATATTGTTATGTTCATGCAGGTGATAGTTTTGGAACTCTTAATTCTGAACATGCAGGTGTTTTAGACTAGTATGTTTCAAATATATATATTCTTATGTCATATATGCTTACTTTTTTTAGCAATCCTTAATATATTGTTGGTAATGCTTCCAATATAGAGAATGATGATTTTCAAAATGATGAAAAAACTCATAAACATGGAGAAAAGATTACTTTCGATTTTGACACTCCACTTGGTACACCTTCTCTTCATGACCTTTCAACTTCTTCTGGAGGTATGTCTTGTAACTTTCGACAAACATTTAACTCATAATTTTTATCATAATTTATTTTATTTTGCTAATCTCTGATAATCTGATAATGATACAACTGACTATAATCTATATTTTATTTATTTAATCTATCAATAGATCATGCACAAGGTATAAACTGAGTGATAGTATATTTTCTTATTTATTTTATTAATTTTTTATTGTTTCCTATTGATATATGTTTTCTTCTACTTAAAGGTGCAACAAATGATGATATATCTCATATTAACAAAGAAAAAACACAAGAATTAATTAGACCATTGGATAAGGATATTACTGCATCAGAGTTGAATATAGCTTGAATGATCATCATGACAAAGATATGAGCACTTCGAAGTTTGCAGAGGATGATCAGCATAGGTTACCAATACCAAACAAATACTTTGGATTATGACTGAATGATCATTTTTATGGAAGATCTTTGTCACCAAATGCTAATTCAAATCTTAACAACAAGTTTCCAAGTTTTGATCTGTTTGAAGATCTGCATGATGACAAGTCTGAAGAACATTAATGATTCTTTATTGAAGAGTCTGCAGAGAGTATTTAGGAAATGTGCAGATATGATTAATGAAGAGGGAACAGAAAACATTCAGAATGGCATATTCAAAATGGTTAGTGAAGAGGGAAATCAAAACATTCAGAATGATAGATTCAAAACACTTAGTGAAGAGGGAAAAGAAAGGTTCAAAATGATTGAAGTATCACAACTAGAAATCAAACTTTTTGTTTCAATGACAAGTAATATACAAAAAGAAATCATATATCATTTTTGCTTAGTTGTTTTCTTTCTTCATAAAAAGTTTGTTGCACTTTCATTAAGTTTTGCTGCTACTAGTCATTATAATTGCTTGCACTCTAAAATGTTTGTACATTTTTTATTTTCATGAAAGGAGTGAAAAAGTTTTCCAGAATGGATATTGTTGGGTCGACAAGTATAAGTTATCTTTGTCCATGATGAGCGGTGGTTGGATACACTTTCATGTTATGGATTGTTTTTCAAAAATGCTTTCTGCTCATCAAAAACTAATTGCAAATGTCGATGGTCATATATATCAACATTACTTGTAGCAGTGGTAAGTATTTTGTTATTATCACACAAATTCTTGTTTTGCTTTTTTTAATTACTACTGAAAATAATACTTTTTCAATATTGCAGTCTATTATCATGAAACAAAATTTAAATTTTGATCACTACAAGGTTAGCTTCCTTGAATCTATCGATTGTAGTTAACAATGTTAGACTGGTAAGAAAATTTATTGTTATTTCTACTCTTTCAAACCAGATATCATAGCATGCTTGTGTTTTCATAACAATGTACTGACTATTTATCTTTTTATTTTAGGCATACATCCTATGTTCATTTAACAATCAGTGGGCGTTGATTGTCGTCAATTTCATAGACAAGAAGTTCAATATTCTTGACTCAGATTACAATTCAGAAACTGCAAAACCTATTGTACATTCAGTAATTTATAGTTTCAGAAAATTCTTCAACAACAATTTTCGTACCTCTGTTAGCTACAACATAAATGATTTTGGTGTAACATACATTCCAATTCCAAAACGTGCTTTCAGCTAACTTTTATTACATTGATGTTGCTGGTTTTATAATGTTCATAATATCCAAGATATGTATGTGCTAACAAAATTGTTCAAATTATTTATTCTCAGATATAATTCTAGAATATTTGCTATTCAATTCATGCAAACATTTAATGGTTGAAACATTGAGCTTTTCTCAAATGTAAGTTGTTATAAGAGTTATACAATGCTATAGATTATTCAACAGCTCACAATATATTATAGCCTATACTTATTTGTTCTTGCAGTCCGATGTTCATAATCTTCGTGCAAAGTTCCTATTTCAATTACTAACGATCAAGTTTAACAAGGCTAATTCAGAATTCATGAAAGCATTTCGTGAGATAAATGTAAGTTTGTATTAAAGCAATTTTATTATATTTAATGATGTATTTTGTAATATAAAATTTTCTAATACAAACTTTTTTTCATTTAAGGCTCAAGAATTTTCTGCTCTAGATATTTGAGGCAGCTCAAACTGTTTAAGATGAATACAAATTGAGGTGAGATATTGTTAAACAATTTGATATATTCATAATTCTATTCAACCATCAATGCCTTTCCATATGATCAATACTGAGGTATCAATCAAGGTTGCTCTATGCAGATTGAGATCAAAACTAATACAAACTATATAGAACTAAAAATACTCATATATAGTTTGCTTTGTAAGCTTTTTATGTTAACCATTCTTATATATACATTGCAGTACACTCATTTTGTTGTTTTCAACAGATTAACAAGCTGATGAAAGGATGTTTCAAGAAATTTACTCTGAATTGCTGATTTTCCAATTCTGTGGTTGCTGCTACCTGTTATTGCTACTACCTGTGGTTGCTGCTACCTGTGGTTGCTGCTACCTGTGATTCCCAATTCTGGCAAAGATTCATTAGAAGACGTTTGTTTGAATACCTAAGAATGTTTAATGCTTTTACAAGACATTTCTTTTTTCGATAAGAAATTTAATAACTTGGATAACATTTTTGTCCCATGTTCGAATAAGACTGATCCAATGGTTTGGAACAGTGATAGATTCAAAATTTTATTGTCAATATTTGCTAAACTATCAGACCTGGGAATGTATATTTCAAACAGAATGCACAGAACAAACGTGGAACAATAATGAAACTAACACAGAACAAACACTGGATAATAAATAAACAAACACGGAACAAACGCAAAATAGGCTGCGGCACAGAAACAGACTACGCGCGCAAAATTGGCACGAAAACAGACTAATGCGCGTTAACGCGCGCAAACAGTCCAATCCACTAATGGGCCGCACCACCAGAAACAATCCAAATGGGTAACCAACCTGCATCCCGCGATTCTTCATGCGATGATTTCAAATTTAATCACCTCAAGTGACATCTATCCGCACCCTCCGAGAGCAGGCAAGAAGATGAGGTGAGGTCCCCTGCACGGACAGCCGCCGCCCTATATCCACACTTCAGTCATCCAGTGGCAGTGAGAAGCTGTCTTCACGCCGACGACAACGGCCAACCCGATGTGGCGAACCCGCAACCACCACTTCGCTTCCCTTTGCATCAGAAGACATCAACGGCAACGGCCAACCCGATGTGGCGAAACCGCAACCACCACTTCGCTTCCCTTTGCATCAGAAGACTTCGAAGGCAACGGCCAACCTGATGTGGCGAACCCACAACCACCACTTCGCTTCCTTTCGCATCAGGAGGAAGAGGCCACCGCGAACGGAGGCACAGGTGACGGAGCCTGCCAAGGGAAGGGGGGAGAAGGCACGGAACATCTGCAGCGACGAAGGGGTTGTCGCCCATCGCCGGATCGTAAGGAGAGAGTAGGCGAGGGGATAACAGACGACGAGGGGCCATTTGCAAAAATGTAGGGGTGTTTATACAAAAAATTAGGGGGGTTATGCAAAAACTTGGATTGCGATTATTGGTGACAATCCAAACCATGGGTTACCAACAAATATTTGTGGGGTTTTCTGCAAAGTATTTTGGGCTGAGCCAGATGCAGACAGATGTCGCGGCTGTGGACGATGGTAGTGGCAATCCGACAGCGTCAGCGCCTCACCGGCTATGAGTTTCTACTGTTTACAGGGAGGTCCCCTAATACCGAATACCTAAAGAATAGAGATCTATTGGCTTGACTGCCTCAGTCATTCACCGGCCGGTGAGAAGTAGAGTCCTTTCACTACACCAACCAACTTGAGCAGACCGATGCTTCGCTTTTGCGTTGGGTGTAACAATGCAACTGGAGAAGTATAGGAGGGCAAGACTTCGCGATCCGCCGCGATGAGGTCCATGGTCACCTGACATGAAGAAGGATGGCAAGTTGGCAACCCATGACGAGGTCCAAATTTTCTGCAAAAAACCTCCTAATTCGGATCCTTTATGGAAAACTTTGGGTATCTAAATCAGGGTGGTCTTTGCAAAACATCTTGGCTGCTGTCAAAATGAGATGGCAGAGGAAGACGCCGTGGCGGCCATGGATATAGGAGACCCGCGATGCGTACCGAAACGTGCCGATGTGCCAAGCGACTGCCCCACCGCATGTTGGTGATTTGGTGGTTCGCACGCCCGATTTCAAGGTTATCCGGCGGAGGCGTCAGTGAAGGCACATGATGGAGGCGGCGGAACTGGAGACCGTCAGCCAGTCTGAGGAGGTGCTCCTAGCCGTCAAGCACGTCGGCGCGACTGGTACGGAGCTCCTGTTCTTCGCTGGCCTTGCTACTTCAGAACTTGTGAAATGCAACTCTTGCTCGCGACAATTGCTATTCATTTCTGCACAACCATGGACATGGCAGAGATCTGAATCTGCAAGCCGTTCATCATGAGCTGTTCAAGATTCCTTTGCAGCTCTACCTACTGATATGATCATGTTGGTGTATATTGTAAATATAGGTGAAATGAGGGACCAAAGTGTAAAAATAGTGAAGAGATAAGGCATAGTACAGAGAAGGATTGAGAGAATTGATCCATTAAGTGCCCCCAAACTGCAGAAGCTGAAGTTCGTGCTGTGGCTCATGGTGTATATGAGTTGTTATGGCTGCAGATTCTTCTCACTTAATTAAAATTGTTTGAGAGTAGTTCCTTGATGTTATATTGTGACAACAAAGCTGCTATTGATATAGCTAACAATTTTGTTTATCATGCTAGAACCAAGCATATTGAGATCGATCGTCATTTTATCAAGGAGAAATCATATGAAGGAATAATTTGTCTACCTTATGTAAAATCAGCTAGTCAGGTGGTTGATGTTTTGACCAAAGGATTGACTGAGAAGATATTTTCTGCATTCTGTAGCAAGATGTGTCTATATGATGTATTTGCTTCATCATGAGGGGAAGTTTGGTGTATATTGTAAATATAGGTGAAATGAGGGACTAAAGTGTAAAAATGGTGAAGAGATAATGCAGCGTACAGAGAAGGATTGAGAGAATGGATCCATTAAGTTCCCCCAAACTTTACCGTTCATCTTCCTCCCTCTCCTATCTTCTCCTTAAAATTCCTCTCAAATCCACCACTAAATCTTCAATAGGTCATTCATTGAATTGAAGGCTGGATCCATGAGCTAGTTTATTTGGACTGATAGCAAGCAGTGGTTTCTGCAAGCATCAAGATCCGATCCAATAAAGGCAAACTCTACATGCAAGCAAGTCGGAGGCCCAGCCGTTGATGCGGGCTACTCGATTCTGGCAACATTTAGGTTCGTTCTGCACCGTCAGTTTCAGAAGAAAAAAAAAGGACATGCACATCACTCTCATTTCTGACCCTCCGCCTCCGGCTTCGTTCCAGCGAGCTCCTGCGGAGGCATGGCTACTACTGCTTTCAGACCCTTCTCCTGATCGATGGCGGTGTCATGAAGCTTTCCAGCTGCCCCGTCGCTTCTCCTGTAGATGCAGTACAGCGCCAGCTGAAGGATGCCCATTGGAACACCGATGAAGTTCGGAGACTGCATCAAACCAAGAAAAGTATGTGAAGCATCAGAGAGAGTGATGATGGTTTTATCGAGTTCCATTTTATCAGTGAACTTGATCAGGATCCTGCACTAACCGCGATGAACAGATCCCTCCCAAGGAGCCCGTATATCATCCACAAAGCGCTGGACAGGAAGGAAAACAGTGACAGGTAGAATGGCATGAACTCCACGCTTTTCGTGGTGATGACCTGCTTCTGAAGTTACAAATTCAGTTTCGGAAAACCCTTGGTTAGAAAACTGCAGTACACATACGTTGCAGAAGTGAAAATTAATGCTTTTTACTTAGTTAATCTGATTTGGTTTCTGTACTACTACTTCGATGTGAGTTGCAGGTGGATTGGAGTTTTTGTAAAACAGGTTCATAATGAATCATCAACTGCTATCTGATTGTGGAGGTAATGTATACTTGGTACTCACTGCAGCTACCATTGGCGAGCTGTACATGGATATGGAAGCCACGAAACCAACACTACCCACAAAAACCTTGCGCATATGGTGTGTATGGACCATGAAGCTCGATAAACACGCTGTCAAGCCAAATAACGTCAGAACAGGAAGCACCAATCCAAAGGCAAACCTCTGCCAAAAAAAGACCATCAGATAGCCTGTTGACAATATTCAGCAGTTTACACAATACCGATACATGTGTGCGAAAGAGGATAACGCGCCGTTGATCACTTGCCTTCTTCTCTCTTGGTGCAAACCATACGTATATGCTGATGAATGCGATCTCAAGCAATATGCCCAATCCATTGATGGTAGACACTGTCATGTTCTCCCATCCGGAGCTCACCACAGGAAGCCCATACCAAGTGTAGAGGAGGCAGTTGAACAGAGCTAGTATGTAAGGCACGCATGAGAACTCCTCTACATTGCCCTTCTTTATGACCCTTCTGAATGTCAATCTGTGAAACACAAAGTTGCAGAGCATAGGGTTTAAGCAAGATTATTGCGTAGGTTGTATCGATTTCTGATCATGCATATAGTGCTATTTCTGAATATGACGCGTACATTGGTGTTGCAAAGAGGAGCATAGTAGCAGCATCTCCTGCAACAAAGAGAGGTTGGTTTTACAGCCATATTCATGGAAACAAATGGCTTCGAAAGGACATGCAGATGAGGAGTACCTAGAATTCCAACAGCTACACGGACTGTGTTAGGAACCATTCTTGCTGTCCAGCCAAGCTTTCAGTCTTGAGATGGGCAAATGGTCTATCTGACAAAGACTGCTTGAATGGCTTTGCTTGCCTCAAGTGTAGGCTGGCTATTTTCTATTTATACTCCCTGAGCCGAGGCATAACTGAACAGAACTGCACAATGAGTGGGTACAGCACAAGAAGCAAAAGCACTGGCTGCATGAAGTTCAATTGGGTAGCCTGAGAAAATTATCAATGTCGTCGTTCAACATCTCAGGTCATTTGTCCACAAAGAGTTTCCGGCCTGTGTGGCCTGCAGATGAGGTTGACGACAACCTATGTTCGTAACTTTTGTTTATCCGCACACTATGAGCAAAGGTAAAATCTTTGTAAAAAAACTTTTTTCGAAGGAAGGTGATTGTTGCGTCAGTCACCAACTATGAACACTAGCGCCATCGATGAGAGCGCAATGCCTTTGGAAAAAGTTGATGGACTAAGCCTGCACACACGTATACGCCTACTCTGAATCCACATCAGGCCACTTGCTTCCTGAGCAATGAGTCACCAAATAATTCCCAAAAAAAATCGCAGGTGGTGGCGCACCTCTGTCTCTGTGGATTCAGGATGAGAACGTTCGTTCAGTCATGGGCATAAAAAGCCATGCAGCACTGGAATGCACATCGCGCAATGATTCTGCATTATGCACATTGTTTAGTCGTTGAAGGCGCCAAGTTTAGTTTGGTGTCAGGCTCTGCTCACTAAAGCAAATTAGCGCACTACTATGACCTCCTATTCAAATTTAAAATGCTACCAGCATGATCTGATGATCCTCACTACCAGAGGATCACTAGTAATTGCCGTGGGCAGTTCAGGATTTGCTCTAGTTTTGTAATGGATACCGTTGTTTTGATGATGGACCTCGCATCAGCTAGCTCGGTTGACCATCGAAATAGCATGCAGATGACTTGTTTGCTGTTTTTTCTGCATACTCGTCTTGATGATCATGGCAAGGGAACCAGCCTTTCAGTAGTAACTTTTTTTTAACTGGAGGTATTAAAGTTTGCATGTCTCAGTGAGTCAACGATATACATATTCCTTTTGGGTCCGAAAACGACTCCGCGGCCCAACGTGCCCCGTTGGAATGGGCCGGCGGCCCACGGCCTAGGCGGGGCCGCGGGGGATGTTGGGGGCCTTTTGCCGGCCTGCTCCGTGTGGTTCCCGAATCGGATCTGGGCAGGAGGCACAGCGTCCTTCAACAACAGTTGAGCGTCCGACTAGGAAACCAAGCCGGCGAACCAGACGGACGATTTATAGCAGACGAGTGCAGAGCAGCCAGAGCTACGCGAAACGAAACTGCATGCCGGCATCACAGAAAAAAAAAAGTCGTAGGTCCATCATATCGATAACTAATGTCGTCGATCACGTCGGCCCTGACCGCGCCGGCGAGCCCCGCCGGGGAGGCGGCGGCGCTGCGGGAGGGCCTGCTGCAGCGGCCGTCGGCGCGCCGCGAGGCCATCGAGCAGCTGCGGGAGCGCGTGGACGCGCTGCGGCGGGAGCTGGATGCGGCGAACACGCGGCCGAGTGTTATGGTCCTAGACCTCCAAATCACAATAGCAAGAGTATTGATATAAATTGGGGAAGAATTAGAGGGAGTTCAGACCGGGAACAGCAAGAATCCGAGGCTAGGCTTCAAGAATAGCAAGAGATACAAGGGGGCAGAGTTCTAAGGAGGAAGACGAGTTTGTTGCTATTCTGTTCGATACCCCACTTGACAGCAGCTCCTAAGAGGCCTTATCCTTGACATTCCCCGCCGCTTGAAATGCGGCTTGCCCTCAAGCCGCAACCACAAGGATCCTATGGAAATTTGGAGTAGTTCTTCACCTTCCGCTGATCGGTCTTGACACATTTCTATCAGTGAGTGATCACACCATCGCCAATGAACAGACCTGCTGCTGCTCAAATCCTTTGCCACCTTGCACTTTAGCTTCACACTAGTAATCAGGTTGATAAGGGGCTCATGCTGCCACCTGTAGGCACGCAAATGATCAACGCCAGCCATAGGTTACACCCAACTGAAGATCACCAATCGCTTCTTGTATTTCACATTGATCAATGAAATGGTTGATTCATTTCTTTTCTGTGGCATCAATACTAGTAGGAGCTGAAGTGCACTTGATTTGTCAACAATTCTGAAGCACAATATAAAGAGCCAATCATAATCATGGATGCCTACTCTCCATAAGCATGTTATCACCCTGTCAGACACCCAGCCAGCGATCTTCACAATCAAAAGGCTTTCCATTAGCTTCAAATGTGAACAATGCACACCAGTCAGCAATAATTCTTCCAAGGCATGCAGGGAAACAAAGGAAATGTTGAATTGATGCATATCTGAAATCCATGTCCAAATAGATGGCAGCCGGACAAAAATCTGAAAACATTGCTGGAAATAATTGTCTTTGTGCTGACTTGCACAAAATGAAGTTAAGACTCCAGGATCCCATGGCCGAGTGATGGACAAACTAGTCAAAAAGTATATTATCTTCTCAACCATATCAGTTTGATTTCTATAACTGAAACCACAATCTGGTAGCATTTTCTCAGACAAAGATCGAGCACCTTTAATTTCAAATAGCCAAGCATTAGAATCATCTCGCTTCCCTGATGGCCGCGTGTCGAGCATCAAACAATTTCCTTGCACTCTAAATTTTCCAGAACTAAAACCGTTTGTTCCCCATTGAGACAGTGGCTCAACCCTCTGATGCCCATCACTGAATTCATTTGTTACAGCAAACTTGCCTTTGCTGTCATTGCAGTGAGTATTTTGATCCTCTTCTAACTCAATCATATGTGGATTCCTTATGGTGTTGTCCTGATATATGTATTGCTGAATCCCCATGGTCCACAAAGTCATCACAGGGGCTGCCATGACTAACACGAGAAGATCCAGTAACAAAAGCTTCTGCTGCTCATCCCTTGCCATCTTGAGCATGTTTTCGTGAACTGCAATAGCTAAATCATCAAGAAGCCATGAACATGGTAACACATCAAGCCCACGAGCTGCAAGATCAAAGTGTACAGGTGGTGGCCATGGTGGCCTTTGCTGTACCAAAGCCCAACCACATCTTAATGGCGTCCACAAATTGAAGCATCCTTGAATTCTTTTAGAAAGCCAATAGTCATTGCTGGTGGGCGGCCAAGGCATTGCTGAACTTGGCTCAGTCATTATTTCAAGCAACATGCAGTCATCACGAACATAAGTGGTAACTGCAACCGGAACAACACCAATCGAGTGAGGATAACAGCTGGTATTGTACCTGAGTAGCTTGCTCTCGAGTCTGCGAGCCTTGTGAACGCCAGGTGGGCAGACGCTGCGGTTGTGACATTTCGTCGAACACGTTGCGGGCGAGACATTAGAGACCTCATCTTCTGCACACAAAACGCCATGAGCAAGAGGTCGGTGACGAACTCGATGTACTGGCCCATGAGGGCGCCGTTCATGCTGCCGAGCGCGACGAGGAACGCGTCGCAGATGAACTCGCGCTCGATGTCGATGACGTCGGCGACGATATCGCAGACGCGGGCCTCGTCCCGCTTGCTGCGGAGGAGGTCGTCCATGGGCGGCGGCGACCGCCACACGCTCTGAAGGGAGTCGAACTGCAGCGCGCGCGCTTGGGGGCGCCTGGTCGTCTTGGCGATCTTCTTCTTCGTGGCGAGGAATGGCGGCATCGGAAGCCGAAAAGAGATGGCTACAGCGGTGGTGGGTGGAGTCGACGCGGTCGCCGGCGCGTATGGCGCGGGCACCATGGCGATAGCGCGCGCCGATGAAGGGGTCGTGGCCGGCGTCGGGGCGAGGGACTTCGGCGAAGTAGTCGTGGGCGCGGCCGAGGACGCTGCTGGCGTGGGCGGCGCAGCTGTGGACGTGGTCGAGGGTGCCGCAGGCGTGGGCGACGCAGCTGGTGTCGTGGCCATCGTGGTCGGGGCGGAGGTCGCTGAAGCTGACGCCGAGGAAACGCTATCCATGCGGTCCAAGATGGCATTCATCTGCTGCAACATGTTCGTCCACCTTGATATCGACGCCGACATCTCCGACAGCGACGCGGCCATGGCGAACTCGATTTGGGGAAAAATTTTAGGGTTCCCAAATTGAAGGCTCTTGATACTAATTGTTATGGTCCTAGACCTCCAAATCACAATAGCAAGAGTATTGATACAAATTGGGGAAGAATTAGAGGGAGTTCAGACTGGGAACAGCAAGAATCCGAGGCTAGGCTTCAAGAATAGCAAGAGATACAAGGGGGCAGAGTTCTAAGGAGGAAGACGAGTTTGTTGCTGTTCTGTTCGATACCCCTTACCGGTCCGAGTCCTTTGCCCTTTGTAGCCTTCTCCGTTTCCACAGCCTGGTCCACTTGACAGCAGCTCCTAAGAGGCCTTGTCCTTGACACCGAGGCGGCCGAGGTGGGCGCGCGGTACGCCGAGGGGCGCGAGCGCGAGGCGGCGGCGGAGCTGCACGTGGCGGCGAGGACCGGTAAGATGCAGGCCGAGAAGCTGAGGGAGCTGGAGGACGAGCTGAGGTACAGGGACGGGCGCATCAAGGTGCTGAGGAAGCGAATTGCATCGAACGCGGGAGCCCCATCGTCTGCAAGTCGCGTTGATCAAGAAGAAAAGGGAAAACGTTGGTCCGTTGCCACGTGTAATTTTTGACATAGAGCTAGTACTGTAGTATGTTGGTTGACATATATAATGACATGGACATGCTTAGTTAATTTTCCAAGAACGCACGCGTCGACTACTCTCTCCGTCGACAAAAGAATGCAACTTTTCTCGAGGAGTCAAACAATTTTGAATTTGACTAAATTTATACAAAACAATTGTGTTTAGTTCCTTCCCCAAAAATTTTTAAAGAGAATCTTGCTATTTAGGAATATTAAATAAAATCTGTTTTCAAACCTTTTTGCAACGGTGGGTTGTAAATCGCGAGATGAATCTAATGAGCCTAATTAATTTATAATTAGCGGTTGGAGACTGTAGCATCACTGTTGCAAATCATGAATTAAATAGGCTCATAGATCTCACAATTTTCAACTCATCTGTGTAAAAAGTTTCATAAATAGATTTTACTTAATACTCCTAAATAGCAAGATTCTCTTTGATGCGATGGGTGTAAAATTTTTGAGATGGAACTAAACACACTATTTATAGTACAAAATTAGCATCATTATGTTAACTATGGAATATATTTTCATACTAAATTTATTTAAAGATGTAAATGTTTGACTCCACGATAAGCGAGAGTTGCATTCACTTTGGGTGGAGGGAGTAGATGCTAACTAGTCAATTTCGACATACGTGCTCGCTCTCCTACGTACTTAGGCAGTGTTTGGTTCGGAATTTACAACGTTAACCCAAATGTAATTAGAACGAGCCGGTAACGACTACAAGGCAACAGAATACTGAGGTCGTTTGGTTCCACCTGTGTAACGGGAACAAACGTCCGTGTAAACAAGACAAGATGTCCGTGATTGTTTTAGACGTTGTCAAAACATATATCCACTCCATCTTTCTATGGTGATTTCCCAATAAATGCCGCTTATGTGCATAAATAGTTGTCAAGCATGTCCAAGGACTACTGTTTACAGGGCAAGGGCAGGAGAAAGGCCGGTTCTTGAACACGTACACACCCGATCCAAAGCAAGTGGTTGTTGCATGACTGGCACCCTCTTGTGTCCCAACACTATTTTTTCAGTGGCATTTGCCTGTTGATGCTGATATATATCTGCTACAGTGCCACGCTGACGTGGCTGGACTCGGTGACCATCACACGTTGGCACCCGAATCATCTAGATCCCTATTCTGAACCAACCCTGTCTCTATGGACGAGACGTTGTACCTCCCAGTGCATAGCACCCTATCGTTTGAATAACGTTTTTTTAGAAAATAAGTTTGAAAATATCCTTCAATATGTTGTTTTTTAAAACCAAATCATAGCTGAAAAATCTAGCAATAATTTTGAACCTAGCTAGTCCAAAGATAAATTCTCGTGATAAAGTCTGCGACATTTGTCCAATATTTGCTATTGCAAATTTTGCCATTAATATATATTTCCTGCCAATGTCTCAGTGACACATGGATCCCACTTACAACAAATAAAGAATCTGAGGAAATATACAATGAAAATGGCAGCAAAGAAATTTACCCAAAAGTTTATGCTAACTGACGTAAGGATGCAGTAAGTGAAGTCGTCCACTCCTGGTCATTACTTTCCTAACGTAAGGATGCATGGAGCTAGCACAAGACCAGATCATTTGTCTTCTTGACCCAAGGATGGAGCACAAGACTTCAGCTGTGAACTTGAGCATGTTTACGACTTGAGTTGCCCTAGTCGTCATCAGATCATTTGTTCCGATCCATATGCTGGACGGCGTTGCATGCACATCCAACGAGACAAGATCACGCTACTCTAGGGTTGGAAATGTCAAACGTTACTCTCGAACCTACCGCCTTTGAATTTCTGCTCCTCCATTCCTGCTATAAATCCAAGGGGAGGATGATCCAACCTTATTAGCCAAAACAAGAAGAAGCAAATTAAAGCATAGTTTTCAAGCGGCAAGACGATGTTGGGGAGGAAGACGAAGAAGAAGAGTGAGTTCAGCAGTGAGGAGGCGATCGCCGAGTTCGAACGGCTGACCCTGGACGCCGCCGCCGTCCAGCGGGAGACGCTTCGGCGGATCCTCGACGAGAACGGCGCCGTCGAGTACCTCCAGAGGCTCGGCCTCGCCGGCCGCACCGACCCGGACGCCTTCCGGGCCTGCGTGCCGCTCGCCACGCACGGCGACCTCGAGCCCTACATCGGCCGCATCGCCGACGGCGACACCTCCCCCGTCCTCACCGCCAAGCCCGTCACCTCCATCTCCCTCAGCTCTGGCACGACGCAGGGGAAGCGCAAGTACCTGCCCTTCAACGACGAGCTTTTCAAACTGACGATGCACGTATACCGGACTTCCTTCGCTTTCAGGAACAGGTAGCGTACGTCGCGCACGCGCTGCAGTACTTCATTATAAGATCTCTACGTTCATGTGATTGCTACCACTTCATCGATCTGATCTGATCTGATCTCTGCTACGTTCACCAGGGCGTTCCCCGTCGACGACGGCAAGGCGCTGCAGTTCGTCTACGGCAGCCGGCAGTTGACGACCAAGGGCGGCCTCACGGCGACTACGGCCACCACCAACCTGTACCGTAACGAGGAGTACAAGGCCGCGGTGCGCGACATCCAGCTGCCGTGCTGCAGCCCCGACGAGGTGATCTTCGGCCCGGACTTCGCGGAGTCGCTCTACTGCCATCTCCTCTGCGGCCTGCTCTTCGCCGGCGAGGTCCGGACCGTGTTCGCCATGTTCGGGCACAACCTCACGCTCGCGTTCGAGACGTTGGAGCTGGTGTGGGAGGATCTGTGCCACGACATCCGCCGCGGCGCCCCGTCGCCGGCGCGGGTCACCAACCCGGCCGTCCGGCGGGCGGTGTCGGCCCTCCTCGCGCCGAACCCCGCGCTGGCCGACGAGGTGGCGCGCCGGTGCGCCGGGCTCAGCAACTGGTACGGGGTGATCCCGGCGCTGTGGCCTAACGCCAAGTACGTGCACACGATCGTGACGGGGTCCATGGAGCACTATGTCAGGAAGCTCCGGCACTACGCCGGCGGCCTGCCGCTGGTCGCCATGGATTACGGCGCGTCCGAGGGGATGGTCGGTGCCAACGTAGAGCCGGAGATGCCGCTGGAGTCGGCCACGTTCACCGTGCTCCCCAACATTGCCTACTTCGAGTTCATCCCTCTCAAGACCAGCGACGGCGGCGAAGCCTGTCCTGTCGCGAGCTACGCCGAGGCGGAGCCCGTCGGCTTGACGGAGGTCACCGTCGGCGAGCACTACGAAGTTGTCATGACCACCTTCGCAGGCACGTTGTTTCAAATCAGCAGGGTTATATCGGATTATTAATCCAGTAACCATTTCGATAAGTTAAACTCGATCTAGTAGTTCTGAGAATGATAAGCCGCAGGGTTATACCGGTACCGTCTGGGAGATGTGGTGAAGGTGGCCGGGTTTTACAACTCCACTCCCAAGCTCAAGTTCGTGTGCCGAGGGATGCTCACACTGTCCATCAACGTCGACAAGAACAGCGAGCAGGACGTCCAGCTCGCCGTCGACAGCGCGGCCAAGATCCTAGCCGCCGCCGGCGAGAGGTTGGAGGTCCTGGACTACACCAGCCACGCCGACGTGTCGTCCGACCCGGGCCACTACGTCATCTTCTGGGAGCTCAGCGCCGCTGCCGGGGCTGACGACGACGTGCTGCAGAGCTGCTGCGATGAGTTGGACAGAGGCTTCGTCGATGCTGGCTACGTGAGCTCGAGGAAGACCAATGCCATCGGGCCGCTAGAGCTGCGGGTCCTGCAGCCGGGCACCTTCCGAAAGGTGATGGAGGATTACCTCTCCCTCGGAGCTCCTGTCAACCAGTTCAAGCTGCCACGGTGCGTTGCCGGATCCAACTCGAGCGTCCTCCAAATTCTCTCTAGCAGCACCATGAAGGTCTTGTTCAGCACGGCCTACGGTTCAAGCTGCTAATGGTCTTCCTTCAATTTGGTGGAAAATGGTTTTCCTAGAGTTTGGTTTGGTTTCACAAAAGAAACGGTTTGATTTGGTTTGATTTGGCTTGACTAGATATGATTATCGTTTTAGACATCACTAGCGCATAGCAATTAAAAGTACCACCACCAACACGCTCTTGCACTATTTATTGGATCTCCACCTTCCTCTATACCTTTGACGGGTGGTGCGATTTGGTTTTAACATGCTATGTGCGGTGATCTGAAGTGGTTTTATGTCAGCGTGTTTAATGAAAATAGTTTGGTGTGGATTTAGTTTGGATCCCAGACCATTGGGAGCTTGACATACGGTGGTATGTAACAACGACTCAAGATAGTTTAATAATATACACAAGCATTGATCAGGATTTAGGAGCAGATACTGAGAGCATCTCCAAGAGTTTGCCATATTTTACTTGGCATATCTTGTGTTTTGCCAACTTCTAAAAAGATATGCCAAGTAAAAAAAGAGCTTATCTCCAACAGTTTGGCATAATTCACTTGTCAAATCCAGATCTAACTTACATCAGGAACCCTGAGAGAGAAACAAAATTATATTTATGCCCTTCCACCTCTTGAAAACTTAAATCAAGAACCATTCTCTGTTATTTATTTATTTTTTCACCCTCCCACCTGACTAGAAACCACGATGCCAACCACGCGCCGCGCGCGTATATTTACGCGCTGGAGGCTGGTTTTTCCCAAGTTGCCAAAAATTGCTAAGTATTTTGCCAAACTGTTGGAGGAGTATTTTTAACGTTTTTGCCAAAAATCAAAGATGGCAACTCGATTTGCCAAACTGCTGGAGATGCTTTGAGTGTGTAAAAGATGACTTATGCATGTCTACACGTGTCTGTATCTTCCCTCCATTCCAAATTTTAAGTCATTCCAACTTTCTTGGAGAGTTAAAATATTTCAAATTTGACCAAATTTATACAATAGAGTCTTACATTTATGATACCAAATAAATACCATTAAATGTACTTTCATAGTATATTTATTTAGTGCTATGAATCTTTGTAATCTTTTCTTAATTTTAGTTAAACACTAGAAATTTTAAATGACTTACAATTTGAATTTGAAACGAAGGGAGTATTATTTACTATTTTTCTTTTACGCGTGTGGCATTTTTCAAGTCAAAATAAATAAAATCAAATACAATTTTATGGTTAATTTTTTCGAGTAAAGTCCAATAAACTTCTGATCTGTGTGCGAATATGAAATTTCATCTTTGTCCATCTATGAGTCTATATTATTTTATATTTTTCCTATCTGATATTGCGAGCCACCCTAGTCCTTTCCTACATAGCCCTCATCGGATTTTTTTTTCAGAGCTCAATACCGCAGAATTACGAAATATAGCATCATGAAATTTTTTCCTTTTCACATATATTTCATATACTAAAGTGAAGTAAAAAACAATAAATATGACGTGGCTCGAAATGTAGAAAGGATTTGAATTCGGTTCCTCCGGCCGGGCCGACTCGAATACCAGCAATAACCACCATCGAAGTCGGTTGGCGTCGCCGCCAACTCCGATCCAACGGAGCCTCCCTCAACTTTCCTCTCCGACGACTGGGCTCACCTCGACGAGACGACCTCGCGCGCAGAAGCCGTCAGCGATGGCAGACGGGTTCTTGACGAGGCACGGGTTCCCGCGCGGCTTCCGCTTCGTGCCCACGGAGTTGGAGCTCATCCGCCTCCTCTCCCACCGGATCCACCGCGGCAAGCTCCCTCCGTCGTTCGACCGCATCTTCCACAACCTCCGAATCCTTGACTACCACCCCGAGGAGCTCTACGGTCAGTCAGATCCATCCACGCAACTTCTTCTCCGACCCCTTCTCTTCGTCGTCGTCCCCCCGAACCCTCTCCTGGTTTGATTTCTCTTTCTCTGACGTTCGATAATCCGCCATTGCTGCCGCCGAGCACATCCTTGCAGAGAGGTACAAGGAGGACGCGGAGCACCACTACATATACTTCTTCAGCCGGCGGGAGTTCCAGAAGAAGGGAGCCGGCGGCGCGGCCCCCGGGGACAAGGACCAGAAGAAGGGAGCCGGCGGCGCGCCCCCCGGGGACAAGAACCAGAAGGGCCCACGGCTGGTGCGCGCGGCCAGGGGTGGTGGGTGGAAGGCCTCGGGCGGCGGCCAGAACCTGCGGTGGCCGCGAAGGAAGGGCGGTTTCTACGCCGGGAGGTGGATGACCCTGGTGTTCTACGATCGCGGGGTTGACAAGAGCAAGTGGAGCATGCACGAGTTCGTCGTCCCCGTACACGAACAAGAGAACCTCATCAGCTCCCCGCCGACACATGTCAGTATCCCTCCCAACCTGGAAGATTCAAAATTAAGCTAATATAAGTAAATTTTGACTCAAGATTTGATAGATCGATCATAAACTCTTCATCCATCTACATAATGTGCGCTCTTGATTTGCAGTTCAAGGACCTGGCCTTGTACCGCCTCTACATCCTCAGGAGCGCCGCCATGGAAAGCGAGAACGACGGAGCCGGGGGCAGCACCCGGATGCTGGCAAACACCTACGACGACCACTTCTCGCCGTCGACGGCGGTGGTGCCGTGCACACCAGTTCAGCCGTGGGGGGTCTTCGACGCCGGCGCCTCGACCTCACAGATGCCGCCGCCGCCGCAGCATCGTCCCAGCGTTGAGCATGCCCATTGCTACCATCATCACTCCGCGTCCAGCGCCGCCGCCCGGCAGCAGGCGCACGACATGCCGGTGCACGACGCCGGGCTGCCTGGTGACTGGTGCCAGTTCGTGAGCCCGCGGGGCCGGCACCGGCGCCGGTGCCAGTGCTGCCAGCCGCAGCCGACCCGACGGCAAACCGGGCTGCCACTACGGCGGCGCACGGCGCTGGGCAAGAAGCCGGTCACTTCGTGGCCACGCGCTCACCGTGTTTGCCGCCGGCCATTGGGAGCCCGCCGGCGGAGCAGCACGCCAACGCCACGACAGAGCCGGCGCACGCCCAGTCTGCAGACTGTGTTAAGCCGGCGGAGGAGGAGGCGGCGTCCCGGCAGGAGGATGTCGTGCAGGCCGCCAAAGACGAGCGCATGGCCGATGGGATGCCGGACTGGAATCTCTACTTCGCGCCATTCGACGATTACAGCTTCCAGTTCACCATGGAGAGATACTGGGGTACCCAGCGTTCGACGAACCGCCGGCGATGGAGGGAGATAGCAATTCAGGCGGCGACAACTGCAGCAGCCAGGCAGGCGACACGAAGCAGGAGCCACCATCGGCACTCAAGGCACCTTTGGGACGGCACCGTTCGGAGGTGCTACGCACGACAGTAACCGGTATTGTGTAGAACTGTGCTGCACTCTAGTGCGGAGATAAAACAAATGGCTCTCCAGCTCCGTGCTACAGTATCGCTGTAGGACTCTACTTACGGAGCTGGAGCAGCAGGGAGCCATCCCAAACGAGCTCTCAGTAGGTACTACTAGTTGCTGAGATATGCGTCTTAATTTCAGTCTAGCAATCAAGATTTAGTGTTCCTATTTACTTGCTCGGTTTTGATTAATTGGTTGAGCAATTTTACTTAGGGTCCATCATAGTTGTCTATCGAGAATTTGTGTTTTCATTTTCACAAAACTGCCTAGGTAGCAAAAACCTGAAGCAGAGTGGAGATTCTCCCCTCCATCTGAAAATCCCTGTCGTCTCATGTTGTGGTTTTCAAAGAGACGCTGCAGAAAAATTCAACTAATCACTGCATAAATTTAGTACTTCAATTTCTGGAAAACACTTGAAAGTAAGTAAAGGGGAGCAATGAGCTTGTTTTACTAGATGGTAGCTTATTCTTACTTGACTAGGGAAAGTGATATTCATGTGTTGGTCCGATGAATGTAGTGTGCAATGTGTTGGGTAGTAACAAACTGCTTGCAACGTGACAAAAAAAAACACAAGATGTTCCCGCAAAAGTAATTATGTTTAACTTGAGACTCAAATCTTAGCAATAGGAGATTGCAACCATGCAGGAACACAAACCGGAAGCCTCAACCAACCACCTTGCCCATGGTAGGACAATATCGATCACGGAAGAGCTTAAAATCACCTTTTTGTTAAAGTAGAAACAAATTCTAACTACAGAAGTTCTAGAATTACGTACATGATAAAATGAGGGTTCATCTGTTTTATGTTCACAAGTCAGCATCTTCTGTCAATGGGCTGAATGTGCCTGGCCCAAAGCTCAACTAATCAAAACCATCACCAAAGACGATTCTCAATCACAGCTGCAATTATATCTTTCAATGTTCCCTGCAAAGTTTAAAATTGTTATTGCAAAGTTTAAAACTATCCAGAGTGGTATGTGTAGTACTCATTTCGCTAAAGATAAATGTTAAAGTTTCATCTGACCATTTCCAGGATTTTGGAAAATTAGACTAAAATCAACTGTAATCAACATTGAGATCGTGCTGGTCCAGAACTTATTCGGAGAAAAACAGCATTGGCTTGAAATCACCAAATCAATTAGTAAAAACAGTCACACAGTGAATTTTCGAATCTGACCTGAGAATGATCTTTCAGACCTAGAGAGATCACCAACGACCGTGCTGAGCCACTGCCACTACAAAAATGAATGTACAGTGCTGTGTAAGCTCTCAATGTATGCTGTTCCTGTGTACCCTATAGTATGAAAATGGTGTATCTACGGTCAACCAAAGGAGCAGTTAATAGTGGTGTTAGAGATAATAACACTAAATTTTGTGATACTAGAAGCAAAGAAGTTATATGCAAAACATAGACAAAACAATTATAATCGAAGAGCCATTTTGCTGGAGAATATTTGCATAGATGTCCACGAACAGTACAAAAGAGGAGCTCCTTGGTGTCTGCTGCTGAGTGCTGACTGTTTTTAGATGGTTACCATTACTTCACCTAATGATCAGGTACAGACAATGGTCTCTTACGCAGCATAGGGTCTGAAATTGCATGCAGTTTGCGAATGACATGTACACGTACATCTGAAAAATTCTATTCGAAGATGTGGAGACTGGAGAAAAAAAACAGACAGCCAAAGTGTATGGTGAAGGAAGCAAACCTTATGTGCTCAATAAGTTGTCGTGCACAAGCTAGTAGGAGTGGCTGCAGTCACAATTTTGTACATTCATTAATCTTTGCATGTTCAGATGATATTTTGATGGCTGATGGTCTAATGAGCTTACCTCATCTCTCTTCCCAAAAAGAACAGACACGTTGTAGGTTGGGTCTGAAAAAACACTTTCATCTTTCCTATTGAGGGAGGTTACAGATTAATAAAAAATACAGTCCAGAAATTTCAAAATATTCAACATGTCATTTATAAGGCCAATATTCTTAAGCTATAAATCTCCAGAGACACTAACTCTCCACCTCCTGTAGAAAGGTCATTCAATAAAATCTTACTAGTAGCCAAGTAGTAGCTAGTAAGAAATCATCTTTCTTATTGAGGTAGTAAAGGCATTATCTTGCATAAAGATTCAAGCATGTGAACAATCTGGAATTTGTGTGAAAGTATTTGTGGACAGGAGGTAGCCTGAGTGGTAGTGCTTGCCGCCTGTGAACCAAGAGGTCACAGGTTCGAGCGGTGGCCTCTACACATTGCACGATGTGTGGGAAAGACCTCCCACTAATAACCTCCCCCAGAACCCGCACAGCGCGGGAGCCTACGGCACTGGGTACGTCCTTTTTTCAAGTAGCCTGAGTACTCTTTCAAAAGACTTTAACAATATTACAATCTCAAAACAATGTGAAAGAAATAGCATTGAGGAAGATGTTTAAACTGAACCGATAATGCAAATAACAAAATTGAATTTCAAATTTTCCGGAGAATGAAATTGCATAGGAATAAAAACATACTTGGCAGCTAGTATGGTTCCCATGCAGCCAATTTGTGTCACAATCACCTGTAGATTTATTAAAGATGAACATGTTTGACATGTGAGAATCAGGACTCGAGTGAATAAGAACTGAGACCTGCAGCTTACCAGAAAGGTATCTTCATATTTACTGATAACAATGTCTGTCTTAGTGCCCTAGAAAACCCAAAAGGGGAAGGAACAATCAAAGCTATCTTTATATAGTATCTTCGTAGTCAGAAAACTGTAAAAAGGAAAACTATAGTCTCTCCAATACCAAATGAACTAATAACTATACAAACCAAATGTATGCTACACAATATATTATAATTTATACTACACAATACATTCGTCATATTCGCTTAATCTGACTAAAATTTGACAGAATTTGAAATCTTGCCGCCGCAAGACAGGTACCTTGATTTCTAACGAGACGGACCGATGCTGCACCGGGAAGTGAGCACCGGATTGCGCAGAGTTCATTGGCACCTCCATCTACCCAATCAGCAGCAGGGGCGGACCTACACATGTACATACAGCCGATAATATTTGCAAAAAAGAAAATCGAAGTTAGTAGGTAAAATACATGGTCAGATCCGAATCCAAGCAGCGTCATTTAGGGTTTTGGTTGTTCGATTTGCACAGCAGGAAGGGAAGGGAATGGGCGGGCCTACCTGTCGGATGCTCGCGCCGGTGAAGAGCCCGACGAAGAATTGGCCAAGGTTGGCGCCGCTCGCCCCGTCGTCGCCTCTAGGAAAAGAAGCCCGAGAAGAGAGATGGGAGAGGGAGGCGGCGGCGCGCGGAGAGGGAGGGAGGCGGAGCGGCCGCCGCGGCAGCTGCCTTGCGAGCCTCTAGAGAGGGTTGAGTGGCTTGGGCAGTAGTCACCGTTGGATTCAATCCCGACGGCCGAGATGGCCTTTAGTTATCATCAGAGCACTCCTAATAGAGCAAATTTCTTGTGTCATCGAGAAATATAGCTCATTCTCTATGTACCATTGGAAATTAGTATATTTTTTCTATACTATTGTTTATAATTTTTCATGTCCTACGTGCCACTATTGATGACACGTATCCCTTCTATACCATCGTTTCTCATCCTCTATATGCCATCGTTTCTAATTTCTCATCCACTATATGTTATCATCGATGGCATAAAAAAATATACTAATTTCCGATGGTACATATAGGATGAGCTATATTTCTGAATGGTATATAAAAAATTTGCTCCTCTTAATACTAGGGAACTCAAAGATACGCTATCCTTGCTAACGAGATTCAATTTGTGTCGCCATTCTCTGTTGTGTTTTCAGTAGGGTTTTTTTTCGCTCTGTTTTGTTGTTGCGTTATGTAATCACAGCCCCAGGTTGTTTGGCGTGAGACTCCGCAGAGTTTCTTGTACACATTTTTTTCTTAATATAAATATGCATAGCTCTCCAGCGTATTTGAGAAATAAAAATACTTCAAAATATTTCGACATGCAACTTTGCATCTCAAGGGTTAATTTAGTATTAAATGCTCTAGCCTCTTAAAATAATTATAAAAAACTCTTAATACATTTTTCTAACATAAGTTATGATGTTGGAAAGAGGATTAGCGCTGCTGCTAATTTTTTTCGCGGCTAAGCCAATAGAGTGTTTAGCTGTAGAGCTAAAGCATCTTTAGTTGCAGTAGCAAGAAGCCAAGAGCAATCCAACTCTGTGTTGTTGGACTGTGGCTGGTGGCTGGTGTTGATTTGTTATGAGAGAAAGCACTGCTGGCTGACTGATGGCTGATGGCTAGTGCGGATTTGATGTATGAGAAAAATATTGCTGGTTGATTGGCGACAAGCCAAGTAAACAGAGTAATATCAATGGCAGCATTATTGGATACCATACCTCGAGAAAAAGAAATAGAAACTTGGATACATATGCTGTGCATCATGAGCTGTCACACGAACATGCTTTACTACGAGCTTGAATACCAGATCGAATCCTTCCGGGGTCCAAGAGATACTCTTGTTCATC